>NC_140201.1:8489802-8984396 GCF_965226575.1 Pagrus pagrus | reverse complement strand
CATTCATGTGCATCATCTGAAAATTATTAATAACTCCCGCAGAGAACTGAAGAAGAGCGCTTTCTTCAAGGACCGCCTCAAACACACACCTGCTCTGCGAAAGTGGGCGAGTGAATGCAGTTGAACTCTCTGAGGCTGTCTTGCAGCACGCGGTGCCTCATGGAGTCCTCCACCACGTCGACGCTCTTCAGCTGGAGGTCGTTCACGGGGTCGAGGCTCGCGATGCCGCTGGGGCTGGCCTCGGCCAAGCGCAGGAGCTCCTGGGTCGCCGTGGAGATGGCCTGGCCGGGTGGGTCGAGCCTGAACGACCAGAGGGTGAAGAAAACAATTACGAAGAGAAGAAAGATAGCCTTGAGAAAATAATTATCAGATTCATTGACAACAACAAAAGTCACACAATGTTTGCCGACTGTCACTCAGCAGAACAGCAGAATCACACACTGCAAGGTTCAGTATTTCCAGACAACTATACTCCTCAGAAATACAGTAAATACATCAACCACACACACCGACACACACCTGAATCGTGGTTGTTGCCTCTTGTTGTAGTTGTCGATGATTCGGTCTGGAATCACTTTGAGGGTTTTTACCGTGATGGCTGAGACGTCCTCAAGCTTCAACTTCTGCACCGTGTGGCTGCAAGGGCCTGATGAAACATACAGAGAGCAAACATCACACATACACATATAACAGTACATCAGCCTGCGTGTCCACTTGTCGGTCCACCAACCTTCAGGTATGAAGAGAGCTGTGTTGAAGAGGTGAGGGAAAGCATCGCTGTTGTTGCCTTTTCCTTCTCCTTCCTCGTTGCCCTTCTCACAGATGATCAGAGCTGTGAAGGTGCGATTCACGGAGTCACTGGACACCTGGGATGAAGAGGAGACACATGAAGGAACCGGGAATCAGTAAATAAGGGGGGTTGTTTTAATTATACTAAATATAATAATAAATATGTAAATAATAAATAAATTGAATTTAAAAATGAAAGAAAATAGAAATAAAATAGAAAATTAGATGAGATTGTAAAAAAAGACTTGAATTAATACAAAGGTGAATAAATCAAGGCAGAAATATCAATTAACGTCACACATTGTGTCTACATTTGTTTCTAAATATGACTTTTGGTGCATCAAATGGCATATTAATTTATTTATTTTCTGCTTCTGTTCAAGCCACAATGAAAAACACACACGTCAACACACACATCTACCTGGAGGATAACTCCCAGTGCGTTGAGATGCTGCTTGTTGTTCACCACCACAACTCGACCCACAGACAGAGCTTTCAGCCCGTTCACAGACTCCAGCATCGCACGCTGAAACCAGACAAAAGCAGGGAGGTAATTAACGCTGTTCCAGTTTGATCCTAGTCGTGTGTTCGTCTGTGTTTTTTACCTGGAGGGCCTCTTTGGTGGTTCGTAGCTCCGTCACGGTGTGGTAATAAGGCAACAGGTCCGACAGCTGGCCGTCCGTGTCCAGAGGAGGCAGAGAGGAGACCATCTGCTTCAGCTGGCTGATCCTCTTCTCATGGGTCTACAGCAGGAGGATGTGAGAGAGAAAAGTGAGGAGGAGGAGGAGAACAGGGAGAGAACAGAGGAGTAAACAATGAAATAAAGCTGTTCTATGTGAAACCTCACCTGTACAGTACAGTATTTATAATCAATACAGTGACATGTTACCTGAGTGTCTCTGTGGTTTTCAGAAAAGCTCCTCCTCATCATGTCGGTCACACGGAGGGCTTCAACTCGCAGCAGGTTGAGGATCATCGTGTATGTGAGTCTGAACTGGGACTGGAGGAGGGTCGGTTTACCCTGAGAGCAGAAAAAGAGGATGTCGTCAACAAACGAAATGTCATGCAAAATAACAAACAAATAGGGGGCAGCATTTCACCTTGTAACCGGTAACTGCTGTTAACTGTAGCTGCAGTTAGCTCAATTAGCTGTGCAGCTAGCGGTCCGGACTGGGAGCTCGCACCATCAAGGTTTTGTTTGTGTTTTCACTGCTAGCACGGGAGCTTGAGACCTTGACGGGCTGGGGCTAATCGGTTGGCTATCTTAAGTAGATATCTCTTCAACAACACATAGATGTCCCGACATCAAAACTATAATTTCTTCACATTCTGCTGATGATTGTAGTTCATTTTTGAATGTTTTCGACTAAAATTCCTCATCTCAAGTATGCCAATGTAGGACAGAGCACTGGCTCTATTACAGGAAAGAGAGCATTGAAACCGAGACACTCCTCTCCACGCTGGCACGGAGGGAAATTGAGTTAAAATAAACCACTCAGCTGTGTAATTAAATGTTAAATGAATAAAGCAGCAACACCTTCCTTGAAATGCAGCCAAAATAAACAGGAGGCTGAGCTCTGCTGAAAGAGATTATGAGTATCTCGTGATGTTGACCGGAGACCGGCTGCAGGTGGAGATTAAACAAAAAAACTTGATGATATATAAACCCACGAGGCCGGCCTCACCAGCATCATGACATGCAGATCTGCCATGTCGTGAACTCCGGCTTTGCACAGAATGATGACGGTGCCCGTGGCGTCCAGGCCTCTCCTGCCTGCTCTGCCCGCCATCTGAATGTACTCGCCTGAAAGTGCGGTTAAAAACATAAAAGAGATATCAAAACTCTGCTGTTTTCCTCCACTCCTCGGAGATGAAAGAGCATAACAGATGTGGCTTCAGATGAAAGACGGGGAACGCAGAGCAGCACCAGACCTGGCAGCAGATTTCTGAAGCCTGTGCCGTCGTGTTTCCTGATGCTGTCGAACACCACGGTCCTGGCAGGCATGTTCACTCCCATCGCAAACGTCTCGGTGGCAAACAGAACCTGGGAGATGAAGGGGAGACGTGGGAGTCTTTGTTTTAACCACCTGTGGACCAACATTTCTTCACAGATAGTTTGGAGTAGAGGATAAATATGTTTGATATCTTTTAGCATATATTTGATTATATTATCTTAATTTTTAAAAAATGCTGGTATTCGGTATCTTCTATCGTCTGACTCACCTTCACGAGACCTCGGGAGAAGAGCATCTCTGTGACCTCCTTCAGTATCGGCAGGATCCCACTATGATGGACGGCTATTCCCCTCTTCAGCAGGTCCCTCATCACCAAAATCTAAACAGTCGATTTTATCATCAATACAGCATTTAGGCTCAACTCTGGTAAAGTGTTTTTTACCAAATAAAATCTAAAAGCTAACATGACTGGTCTCTACCTGAGGCAGCTGTCGGTCTCCTCCTCGGAGTCGACTCAGGCTCTTCTGGAAGAACGAGTGGATCTCGGCCTTCTCTATGGAGGTGGTCAGGTCCATGGACTCCAGCGAGCGGGCATTGTCGTCGCAGCGCGTCCGAGAGAAGGTGAACGCGACCACCGGCGTCTGCTGCCGCTGAGACAGGTAGTGCAGGAGAGTGAGCCACACCGCTCGGTCCTGGAGGGAAACAAAAATGCAAAGGGGGATGAGAACACGAAGCACGAGGACGTTGTTAGAGAAAAATCCAAGGTGATGTTTGTACCTGACTAGCTGAGGTGTTGTGCGAAGTACTTTTCGTGCCAAAGGATTGGGCGTGTTTGCTGGTGCGCTCCTTCTTGGTATCAACAGCTGCATAATACCTGAACAACAGACTCCCTTCATGAGAAACAATTTAAATGTCTTTCTTAAATAACCGTCTGCAGAAGAGAAAAGTTTTACCCTTTTGTGAGGAAGTTGCCGACAGCATCCACCAGCAGGAACATCTCTTTCTGAGTCCTGGTGCTGTTTCCCGTGTAGAGATAATGCTCCAGGGGCACAGGTCTCTTCATTGTGCTGATCACGTAAATATGCCTCTTCTTTATGCGACTAGAAATGAAAAATTGATGCGGGAGAATGGGAAATGTTCAAAAGATACTAAAAATGCAATTAATATTAAAAGCCTGCGTCTTATTTGGAGCACCTACCCGATCCACTCGCTAAACTCCAGGGCATTTGGCACCGTGGCACTCAGGAGAATGATGCTGACGTGATCTGGAAGCATAATCAAAACCTCCTCCCACACAACTCCCCTCTGAGGAACGACAAAGGAAGTTAAAAGAGGACAGATAAACATTATTCTGGACTTTCAACAGTAAGTCGAGTAAACGAATGATTCAGAAAGCTGTCCTGACCTCGGCATCGTTGATGTAGTGAACCTCATCAAAGATCACCCACTCCAAGTCTCTGATGACCTCTGACCCGTTGTAAAGCATCGATCTGAGAGAGCAAAAATTCAAATACAAGTAGTTCCGATCAAGCGATCTGATTGTTCAACTGGGCATTTAATTATTATAATTTATGGTGCTGTTAGACCGGCGAGCAAACAGTTTTGTGACGACAGTGAAAATGTTGTTTTTGAAAGGCTAAACCCCAACAAATGTGGACTGAACCACAATATTTTGTAAGATAAAAGCATTTTGTGACTTTTGGAAATGGATTACATCGATCTTTTTTCAATACATTTTGACTTTAGGACTTGTCAACGCTCTGGAGTTATTGAAATATTTGGATTACACGGAAACTGTTCAGCCATGATAGCGATAGTCAGAAACTGAGATAACACTATCAAAATGTCCTTGAATACATTTTTATGCAATACCGCTTAATTAAGACATCTAAAAGCTCTTTTTATAAACAAATACTTCAATGTTTAGAAGAAGCAGCCCCGAGTACCTGAGGATCTCTGTGGTCATGATGAGACATGAGGACTCGGGACTGATCTGGACGTCGCCCGTCAGGAGTCCAACATCTCCAAAGGTGTTCTTAAAGTCTCTGAACTTCTGATTGGACAGGGCTTTGATGGGAGAGGTGTAGATGGTCCTGTCAAAACACCAGATTAGAAAGAGAATCAGAATATGATTTGCACAAAAAAAAAAGAGGGAAACGTTGACGCAGTTAAGATATTCGAGTCCTACTTCAAACAAGATACATTCCTCGTGTCTCTATGTAGAAAACAAGTATAACAGCATGCAGAGAGAGCAGAAACACAGGATGACAGACTTTATTTTAATGAGCTGAGGGTTTTCATGTCTTCATCTGAGCTCGAAAGAAAGAAAGCAACCTGTTGCTAACATTTTGAGATGTCTTGAAAGGCAGAGCGCACCTCCCCGAGCACATGGGCCTCACATCTTTTCACTAATTAGTCAATTTCAATGTTTTCGGACATGTTGAGATAAGTTTTCAAAGTTCTTTAAGTCCCTTTCAAAACGTACCGGATGATGCCAAAAAAGTGTGTGTCATCACTCTCTAAGAAACGACTGACGTTTCAGAGATAAAAGATCTCCATGCAGCAACAACCAGAGGTGGCAAATGCTCACACACTCTTAACTAGAAGTAGAAGTACAGATACTTCTGTGAAGTACCGTTTTAACTTCTTTACTCAAGTAAAAGTAAGAAAGTACAGGCTCTGAAATGTACTCAAAGTATAAAAGTAAAAAGCATCCCTCTGAAGGACATTTCTACCAGCCATTTCTGTGAAAAGCTGAACCTCACGTCATATTAATTGCCATTCCCAGGACATCAAATAGCCACATTTTGGGTTAGTAAAGCATTAGTAATTGAGTAATTGATAATCGATAATTCCCCTCAAATGCATTAAAACTAAAGTATCGAGCCTGTTTTAAAAATATAAGAAGTAGAAAGTACAGATATTTGTGGGGAGTTAAAGTAAAAACTTGTCAGAAAAGTAAATATTCAACAAAGTATTTGTACTTTGTTACTTCCCCACTCTGACAACAACATACTACACTGAGATAGTCTCTTCCAGTAAAACTTCAAAAGATAAACTGCTGTCTTTAACCTCTACTGGGAGTGTGTTTAGCTCGCTGCGCCGCAACAAACAGCGAGGGGCAGGAGAAATTGATTTGTCCCAACGCATACACACCTCGTCATGTGTTTCTGGGAGAGAGCGATGGCGTATTCGGCCACCACTGTTTTGCCAGCTGATGTGTGTGCGGCTACAAACACAGAGTCGTGAGCCTCCAGCCTGAGCACAGCCTGCTTCTGGAAAACATCCAGCTCAAACGGCCACTGGAGCAGAGGAGGAAACGGATCAGTTATCACATGAAGCTCAGCCAGCGCACAAAGTGATTTTCACATGATGATTCACACTGAGGCGGCAAATAAATAGGTGACATGTTGAAGATTGCACATATGCAAAGGCACAAACAGATATATCTGCTTAAGGCCAGGGTGTTTCTAGACTCCCCACCTTGAAAGCTGGGTTGGGGACGCGCTTGTAGAAATCATCGCAGGGTGACGTGATGTTGACAGGGATGGCCCACTTCTTACTTTCCTCCGGGTTTTCCTTTGGCTTCGATTTCTCATCTTTTCCTTTCTCTGGGGGAGCTGAGGATGACACAGCATCCTGGAGACAGAGAGGGTGAGCCAGATTTCAGTGAAGTTAATGTTCAGCCAGAGGCACAGCTGGGAGTTTAGATTGCTTTATAACAGTATTACTGTGGTTTGGAAAAGAAAGGACTGCATTTATGTTGTGATTGATTTCATTTTGCAAAATAAAACCACTCTGCAGTGGTCGAAAACTGTCAGAAGAGATCTCCATGAATCTATCACACACATTTATATTTTCATCTGTGAATCTCATCATGCAAACATCCATCAATAAACATCAAATGTACTCTTTTAAAAACTAGTTAATGTAAGAAATATAACACATAACTGAAAACAAGAGAAAAACTATGTGAGGCAGACTGCAGTACCTTGATGCCCAGGTCTTCAAGACTGTTCGTTCTGGGTAGTTTGGGAGTGTCTTCTTTTTCTTTGCCTTCCTCTTTCTCATCTGCCTCAGGTTGCAGTTCAGTGATGTCATCCAATGTGGACAGGAGGGACATCAGGTTGACCTCTGCCTTTGCTATTTTGGCCTCTTCAGAAAAGAAGTTTTTAAAAAAGAACATTTGAAATATGTTTCGTTTAGCCCCTGTAGGATTTCTTTTTTCATGCATTTGAATGTGTGATATCTAACCTTTGTCAGTGAAGTCCATCCCAGCTTTAAGTCCAGGTGGGACTCTGAGTAAATCTACCAGTGGAAAAAAGACAATGTAACCACAAAGAGCTGAAATAACAAGAGAAGAAGAAGAAGAAGAAGAAGAAGAAGAAGAAACACTGCAAGTCAAATTTTAAAAATCACCGTTCTCAAAGTCTACGTCTTTCTCCAGCTCAGATTTCTTCTTGATTTGGTCCAGACTCAGCTCCTCCATCCCTCCTGTGAACGAACATATTTAAGATAATAAGTGCAAAGTGGAAACACCTCACTTGCAGAAACCGCTTTGAATGAATCTCACCAGGGAGGAATGGGTAGTTGGTGTTGCTTCCTCGAAGGCTCTCTGACGGAGGCCCGGGCTGCCGGTGCAATGAAAGGGAGTTCTTTGCTGACAAGCCCGTGTTCTCCATTAACACCTGAAGGTGAATTAAAGACAGAACAGAAGCAAAGATATCTGAATTAACCTTTGATTTGTTTAATGTAACACAATGACCACTTCCTCTTGAACTGACATGGATGGATTCTTCAATACTCAAAAGTTATACCACAAGAGAGCCTTTAATTTCTGTAAGATGGTTTGAAACAGGATGACACTGAGGCTGAAACTGATTATTTTATCAATAAATCTTCTGATTCATTTCAGGATTAATCAGGTAGTCGGTTGATCTATGAAACATCAGTAAAGTCAAAAATGCCTGTTTCAGAAAAGGAGCAGGAAATATTCACATTTAAGAAGTAAACTCTTGTAATTTTTGCCTCAAAAATGACTTAAAAGAAATCTTGATGTGGCAGATTAAACACATAACTTCGATGAAGTAATCTAGATGGTACAAACAATGTGGGAGGAGTGGGCTGGAGTGTTTGTGAGCTACCTCTGTGAAGTCCAGCAGCATCCCTGTGGTTGGATCTCTGACAACAGAGAGGCCGGTATGAAGTGGAGACGGAGTGCAGTTGAGGAGCGAGTCGACACTTACTTCTCTTTGAGTCACCCTGGGGAAGACGACAACACAACAGAGACGTTTACATCTTCTTACAGATACATACTGTCCAAAAAACAGGTAATTAAAATTGAATAAGGGGTGAATTTATTTTATCAGTTGCTATTTAATAAATCTTCAAATAAAGGGTAATACAAGATCATTACACATCTGTCGCTATTTCACAAAATGATGTTTTTTTAAATGGTCAATAATCAATTATACAACTTAGATTTTTGCCCATTAGATCGTCTAAATACCAAGAAACAGCAACCTGTACCAACCCTCAAGCACATATTGGTGCATATTCTGAAAATACTGTTTATAATTCAACGAGCAATATCAAGATTGTTTACAGGAACACATACTTGGGAAACTTCTGGAAGGCAAAGTCTGTGTCGTGTATCGGAAGCCAGGAGGGGTCCTGTAAGAACTGTTTCTCTACTTCTGTCTCCAGGCTGAGGCTGGTGGGAGGAAGGCCATGTGGGAGCTGCAGAGAAAACAAGAAGATCAGATATTAATATATCAGTAACTGAAAGGGACTTAGCGAGTAAGCAGATGCATACCACGTTACTTTTAAAATGCCAGGCTGGATTCCTGTATCACTAATGATTCACCCTGCATTTTTCGCCATGATTGTCAACTATCTACTACTAAAGTAAGTCACGCAATTTCTCTATAACTCTTTCCGTTCATCCACCCATTCTGCAAAATGTCACAAAAATTGACGTGCATATGATAATATAATCATTTTTCACAACCAAACACATTTATCTATACCCACAAAAGTACAGAAACCTGTTGGAAATGTAACTTATAGAAACATTTACTGCAATCATGCACAGTTTTGGCACAGAGATCGGAGGTATGAATAAGTATTCAGACGCTTTATTTTAAAGTAACAATCCAACAGTGTAAATAAATAAACCATTACAAGTAAAATAATGTATGTTAGTGTAAGTACATAAGTATTATTAAGTTATCAAGGGTAAAATGACTTGTTATACAGAATATATGGCCTACTGGATCATTAATACAGATGCTTTAATGTTTCAGAAGCATTTCAAGATTCAAGATTTAAGAAGTACTCTTGTGTGAAAAGGTTTTGCTTCGAGACTCCACTACAGAAATTATAAATAGCAATTAGTAATTTGTAACAATAATAACAATAACAATTTAAAAATGCAGACTAAAAATATGGACAGCAGGGATAAGGTGCATGTGTAATTACTGTCAGGTAGTAAAAAGTACAATATTTCCCTCTGACATGTAGTAGAGTATAAGTTAAATATGTGCTTTAAAATCATATTCAAGCACTGTATTTGTGTAAATGTACAGAGTCATCCTGCGACGTACTGACCGTGCTCTGTGGAGGTAAAGGCTGGTCGGGCAGGAGGTGCGTGATGAGCTCAAACCTGCCTGAACATCCCATCTCCAGCAGGGACAGCGGCAGGTCCATGGGGCCCGGAGGGGGCACATCTGCAGGGAGGAGGCAGGAACAACAATAGGCATGGAGGCTATGAATGGACTGAGGAAACACAATAAAGCTAACTGTGCAGCCAGGATAATGAGCCCCACGAACGCTGATGCAAACCTAACAATTTAATTCTCTATGTGTGTTCAAGAAAACCCCTTTAGACCTTATTACAGCCACTAGATAAGCAGCTAAACATTAAATCTATGACTCATGAGGCTGCTGGGTGGGTTCAGTGGAGCACTGATTGACAGCAAGCTGGCTACACTATTAGCCACATCACCACACAGGCTGCAACAGCGAGGCATGCTAGCAAGATGAAACACGTTTCGACAAACATTTATGAGCCGACTTGACGTGTAATCAAACAAAACTTACTTATTCTGTCCATGTCCCCACTCGCAAGTAGAGGCTAAAAGTTGCCACTAACTAGTTACTGCTGTCGCCTCGGAAGTTACCGAAGCGGAAGTGGCTACCAAACTAAGCTAGCTGGAATTAAAACAAATATTCAAACTAAACTGAAAACTGCCAACAAAACTCACAATAATATAAATAATATTTATATATTTTATCTAATATTCCAGACGGATTTTATTTTTTTGTGCTTTTATCTCTGCTAACGGTTTTTCTACTAAAAACGCCAAACGTCACAAGCAGCTCTTACGTCATATTTACGCGTCGGTGTTGTTGTTGAGCTGTACGCCACCGTTTGAATTTGTAAGTGAATGAATTAGATAAAAGCTATTAACTGTCCTATAAAGTAGTTTTAAGGCAGCACGTGTGTTTTATTATTCTGATAGTTTAGTGGTTTACCATTCGGCTTGGTCTGAATTAACGACACTGGAATGTTTTGGGAGGAAGTCGTGTTTGGGTTTCTGGCTAACATGATTAGCATACCTAGGCTAGCGGTGAAAGTATATGTGTATTTGTTGATATTTATTATTTTGTCTTACTACACATGTTTATTGTTGCCAGGTGTTAATGTAGTTGTCTTTGTTGTAGCTGTTGCCGTCATGGTGGTGTTTCCAAGCTCACTCACAGAGGAGGAGGAAGCTCTGCAAAAGAAATATGCTAAACTCAAGAAAAAGGTAAGCTTGCTCTCACACCCCTCAATATATATACAATGTACAACAATATACAACTATACAATGTTAGGCTGTGTCATCTTGAATAATGACGTGAATGTGAATCAATATCACATTTGATTAAATGGGAAGTGTTTGCTGTACTCCCTTGTCATGGAGGTTTTTTTTTTTTAATATCAGAGGAACACATTGAGCTCAGTCTTGTTTTTTAAAATTGTTTAAGCACTAAACGTTTATCACTGTCTTTTCAGAAAAAGGCTTTACTCGCCTTAAAGAAACAGAGTTCAACCAACCAGACAAACCAGAGTGGTTTGAAACGGAGTAAGTGCTTCTGGCAATTCAACTTTTGTGATTCAGCATTCAGCGTCTTTACTAAATACACCTTTGCTTATTGTGTATGTGTGTGTGTTGTACATCTTTAGTGTGTATAGTTTCATTATTCATTTTCTCAATTTGATTTAATAATTTAATGACACTTGTTGAGACTCGAATCCTATGTAAAATATTAAGTATAACAAACGAGTAAAAACAATAATGAATTGATGTAAATCATATTTATACTCTATACACTATAAATACTAACAAATAAATATTTTTATACTTGCAAGGACACACTCACATGTTGACTCTTATAAATATAAATGTTTTTGCACCTCAGTGTTTCATAAGACAGACATATGAATATACATACAGGCATAAAGACATTGATGTGCACAATAAGACAAGATTAAAATAGAAACACTTTTATGCAGACAAGTATAACAACATTTAGGTGCATATCAAATGTAAAAGAAACACAGCAAGATCAAAACAAAACAACTCAAACCATGATGTATAAACCAATGAATCTGATAAAATAAAAACAGATTAAATAAAACTAAAAGCCAGTTTGTCTAAACAGCCTGTCTTATTGCCTCTGGTGGGCTATCCAGAGCTGAGGAGCTGCTATTGAATAAGCCCCGTTCCAAGCCTTTTTTCCTTTTTTGTTTCTTCAAACGTGGCATAGCCAACATACAGTCGGGTCTGGCGACGCTGAAAGGGTTGAGATGTTTGGAGATGTATGTAGGGGTAAGACAATTGAGAGATTTGTGAAGTAAGAGTGCTGAGTATAATTTTGTTTACTTTACACATCCCTTTCTAACAGCTTTGTCGGACCAGCCTGTCGTTGACACGGCAACAGCGACAGAGCAAGCAAAGATGCTGATCAAGTCAGGTGCCATCAGTGCCATCAAATCAGAGAACAAGAACTCAGGCTTCAAACGCTCTCGAATGCTGGAAATCAAACTCAAGGTGAGTTGTTATTGTTTTAACTGATGTTCGGCTGTTTTCTTGCTTTGTTTTGTTTGTTCATTTGTCTAATTTTTGTTCTTTATCTGCCACAGGACCCTGAGAAAGGCCCGATTCCTGCTTTCCTACCATTCCAGAGGAGTGTCTCTACAGATGAAGAACAACCTGAGGTAAAGTGGTATAAAATATGATAAAACACGGTTGCAACGTGTAACGTTTCAAGAATTTAAGACTATAAATTTGATTATAAAACTCGAAATGAAAACAAGATGTACAGCTTATTCATATTTTATCATATTTGTGCTTCTAGTTGGGGAAGAGAGCCCAAAGGAAATCTCTGTATGAGAGGTAATGTCCAAAACCCATGACAAATAAGCAACACAACCTGCTTAATACACTGACAGTGAGTATGTCATGGTGTAACATCATTTCCCCTCCGTTTTCCCCTGCAGCTTCGTCAGCTCAAGCGACCGATACCGGGACGAGGACGAGGGAGCCAGCATGTCATCCAACCGCGAAATGGACAGAGACAGAGAGCGAGAACGCGACCGCGACCGGGAGATGGATAGAGAGCGGGACAGAGAGAGAGAGCGAGACCGGGAGAGGGATAGAGATCGAGGTCGGGACAGAGTGGACAGAGGAGACAGAGACAGGGAACGGGACAGAGAGAGAGAGAGAGACCGAAGCAGAGAGAGGGATCGAGAGCGCGACAGGGAGCGGGACAGAGAGAGAGATGGACCGTTCAGACGTGCGTAGCCAATTTCCGTTGAGTTTTTACATTTAAACAATTAAAAAAATCCATCATAGATAAGGCAGAGATGCAGATATCTCTAGAAATAGTACCAACAGTTGACAAGAATGAGGTGCAGAGCCCAGTCATAATCTAAATGTAGTGTGATGGTGGTTGTCAGATGTCATGCTGCAACACATACATGACTTGTCACTGTCTCCCATGTTGTCACTCTCAGGCTCAGATTCATACCCAGAGCGGAGAGGGGTCCGAAAGGGGAACACGGTGTATGTTTACGGCTCAGGGCTCACTGAGGACAGCCTGCGCTCTGCGTTCTCTCAACACGGAAACATCATCGACCTCTCCATGGACAACCCACGCAAGTACGAAACCATTAAACAACTCGGTGTGCGCATAACGGTCATGTTCACTGGCTGTACTGCCATCTGCTGCTTCTGTTGTACTCTTTGTTTATGTTGTGATTTGTGTTTCCTGTTCCCATTTCTAGTTGTGCATTTATTACGTTTGAGAAGATGGAGTCTGCAGACCAGGCTGTGGCCGAGGTTGGTATCATCCCATATAAGAGAAAACTAACAATTACACATGTGATCATCTGCTGACTGCAACTTCCAGAACACAGCAGAATCAGAATCAGAAATACTTTGTTGTCCCCCGAGGTGAAAAAAGCAACAAACAAAAAAGAGATTCAGCAAAGAAATTTGGATCAGAATGTGATCAGAACAAATTATTGAATTAAAGTGTGTTATGATAGTAAGTACTGTGCAACTTAGGTTTTGATTGTAAATGTATTTCACGTATATTGTAAAACATTTAAGAAAATGTCCTGAAATAGCAGTTGTACAGGTATTTCTGTCAGAGAAGCCTGAATCTCCCTTTGTTTATCACAATCTGAGAACATCTGTATTTCTACTGTAGATATGATGTTAAATTAGCAAGCTAGCAAATAATAAAAAATCCTTAGTTTAGCTACTCGGTCTCAGTTTTAATCAGGATCTTGCTCTGTTGTCAGTTGACATCCTTCTTAGTTTGCTAGAAGACACCCTGAAGTTGTGTTGATGCCCTGCTCATATTAACAAAGTGGACCACCGCTCTAAACTCTCCTCTCTGGTTTTGTCTCACAGTTGAATGGAAGCACGGTGGGAGACGTTCACATCAAAGTCAGCATCGCCAGGAAGCAGCCCATGCTGGATGCTGCCACCGGCAAATCTGTGTGGGCTTCACTGGGTAAGCACAGCACCCTTATTGTTGGTTTGAGACATTCAGACTGTGTGTGTGTGCGCACATGCTGGATTAACCTTCACCAATGTCTCTCTTCTTTCACAGCTGTGCAGAACAGCACTAAAGGCTCCTACAGGGACAAGAGGAACCAGGTCGTGTACAGTGAAGATTTCCTGTGATTTAAAAGATGTTTTTTTATTTTGGCATTTAGCTTTCCATGTTTTTGTTGAAATGACGACCTGTTAGCCACCAGCTTTAAGTGTCTTTTTTGCAGGATAAATACTGAATGACCTGTTGTTTTTCCGGCTAGATGGCTGTAGTTCACATGGTCGGTATGTGGTGCTGTGTGTGGCAGCTTTGCTCATGAAACTAAAGAAACTGTTTCTTGGAGCTCAATAAATAGTATCCATACATTTTTACACGGAGTGAGATTTCATTGATTTCGTCTCAAATACAAAGTGGGCAATGTGTTCAGACATGGAAAAGTAGGTAAGTAACAACACATTTTAGCCATAACCTCAATAATGCAGGTATTCATCGCCATTTTGACCCTCCTGGACTTTAGTGTTGATCCACATCCCCAAATCCTCTGTATAAGAAAATTAAACATTAATATCCCCTTGATTTAGTACAAAAACACTTTTTAACCCAGGCTGACAACCTACTCTACTACTTTGATTGTGGGCAGGCAGACCGTTACACAACTGACTCACGATTAAGAAACAGACTTACAGATTATTTTATTTACACGTCATCTTTTCTTTGAACAGCAGCCAGTCATCATACTGAACACGTGATACATATATTCAAGTTCAGGAATACAGTTCTGAGTCAAACTGATCAAACTATTCTAAAGAGACTTGAAACTCAACAGGCCTTTATGACTGACGACACTTTGACCCGTCACAGTAGGAGAAGCCCAGGTGTAAAAGTAAATATTAACGTTGGCTGAACTTCAATTTCAGGTTCCTGCTGTTGTGGGGTCAAAAACAGGTTTCACATCTTCAAACAATCTCATTAAACATAAACAAAGATGAGAACAGTGCTGGTTGTACTGTGAGTATAACTATGATTACACGAGTGCCACTGCTTCCCAACTAAGGTTGTCTAAAGCATCAATACTTTTTCCATGCCGTGTGTTTAAAACAATACAATATCTGCATTCTTTAGTCCTGAATCTACTGAAACTATAAACCAAAACTGATCTACAGATAAACATTAATACAAATATGTTGGTGTATGTTCAGGGACTCTTTCTGAGTTCAGGTTGGTAATAAAAAAAAAAAAGGATCCTATTTTGTCTGCCTAAGATTTGTTTTACTTTCGCAGAGGTATCAAAAGAGATATGGAAAAAGATATTACACAAGTACTGTATCAAAGTTTACAATTCCAGTATCATGACAACCTTATTCCCAACTGAGCAGCACATCCATTACAGAGGTTAAATATCCAGTGTTATAATAACATTCGCACCACAGTAGATGGCAGTAGATGTTTTCTTTGACTGAAAACATAAATGAAAACAAACGTACAAATATTCTCACATTTCATCCATTTTATGCGATGACAGACTCAGATATATCCGATTTGGATATGGTATGATGTATATGACATTTTGGTAATAAATAGCAGCCCCAGCTACTTTTAATGTTAGAAATAAAACCTGTGCTTTTCCTGCTGCGACCAGTCAGAATGTCTGCTGTGAAAAAAGGCCTCTTATTTGTGTACGAGACTGCGTAGTCTGTCACTTTTACCCACCTCCATCACTTAATGTACTTTAATTAATATTTGACACATATTTCATGTTAAAGGCCTCATAGTCAGTTACCAGCCCCACGGACTGATCTCCCCATTGGACAGCAGTAAGACGTTGAGCTTTAGACACTTTCCTGTCTTTAACACTTTGGCCTATGACACTTGTTCAGTAACCAGACACTCCTGCTCTTCCTCTCGAATCCCTCCAGCAGCTCCCCTCTCTCTCTCCCTCTCCTCCTGCTCATGAAGGGAGTTCTGCCCCGTGGTTTTCCCGTGCTGCTCCTTCAGGTGGCGTCGTAAGGCGGGCTTGTGGGCGAAGCGGGCGTGGCAGTATGCGCAGCGATGCGGCCGCTCGCCGCTGTGCAGGTTCATGTGGTCTATCAGTGTGGATTTTTGGGTGAAAGTCTTGTAGCACAGGGGGCACTGGTGGGTTTTGCCGACGCCCCGGTGCACGGCCATGTGTCGGGTGAGGTTGGCCGAGTGGTGGAAATGTTTGCCACAGCAGGGGCAGGCGTACAGCAGGTGAGTGGAGCGGGAGTGGATGGCGAGGGAGTGGGCGGAGGGGAACGTCATGCCGCAGTGCTCGCAGATTACAGGCCCGGTGACACTTGAAGTGGATCCCACCACTGCGACGGACTCATCCCCTCCCTCGTTTGTTCCCACAGTTGTCAACCCTGAGCTCCCCTCACCAGCAGCACAGCTCGACTCCTCCAGGGCATACTGGGTCAAACTGTTGGCTGCCAGTGGTGAGACCTTTTCTCCCTGATTGTCACCCATGCCAAAGTCCAACCGTGGGAGTTCAACTGAGACGTAACCTCCCGCCTTTAGCCCCTCTTGGCTGTAGTCCAGCCCGAAACTCCCTCCTAACCCCGCAGCCGCCAGATACCACAAATCCTGGTGGTGATCCACGCCTGGAGGTCTTCTCTCCTGTGATGACACCCACCTTCTCCTCTTAAAACCCCGTCCCCTCCCTCTCCCTCTCCCCCGGCCAATTTTAGGGTCAGTTAGCCGTCGCCTGAAAGCACGGAGCCCCTCCAGTGAAAGTCCCCCAGTACTGAGATCTCCCTCTGTCGGATTCAAGTCGTATTCGCTGCCATCTCCTCCGATCACGACACCATCAGTCTCTGGGTAACACTCGTCTTGAGGTCCATCAGAGGGAGCTCCTCTCTCCTCCCTGTCCCTGTTCATTTGATCTTCTTCAGCGATGTAAACTCTCAACACATCGTAGTCCTCCTGCCTGGCCTCTTCCTCCTCGTCTGATGCATTAACCTGGAACAGAAATAAAATGTGTAGAGAGAAAGATTTGTTTAGTTTAAAAACTGTGAAAAATACCCATCATAATTTCCCAGACTTTCCCAAAATTGCTTACTCTGTCTAGGTCAAAGTCTCAAACTCAAAGATGTAAAATTTACAGCCATATAAGACAGAAAAAAGAAGCAAATCCTCAGATTTGAGAAGCTACACAGAGCAAATATTCTGCACTATTGTCTTAACTCCCTTTTAGTTAACTACTTAAATCATTGGCAATTAATTTTCTTTTAATGGCTTGATAGTTTCAGAACCAAAAGTCAGACAAAAATATCTGCACTGGAGCCCTAATGTGAATGTTCAAGGACAGAAACAGGTAGTGGATTTTTCTTTTTATTATCCGTGACAACCTCATTTCTGTGTTGATCCTCTGCTCTCTGTTATCTTCTTCACCTTTTCATCCCGTTAGCCTGTCCTCTGTAAGACCCAGCCTTTATCACCCTTTGTCACACTTCAGCGACCGTCTGTCGGGACCATTTATGAGTCGGAAAAAGGCGGTGTAGAGAGCTCTCTGGCTTGTGTACCAGACATTATTCAGGATCAGGAACTGTCCTTATACTGCTAATGTTTGCAGCTTGGAATAAATGAAAAACGGAGAGGACACCAATATCCAAGCAAAACTGGCTAATAGAACAATCTGAGGTTTTTCTTTCAAACACAAACCTTAATACACGGCTCATCCAGCATGGTACCGTCATCGTGGTGTTGACTGTTGCCCTGAGCAGACATATCACCGCTGTTCTCCTCCAGTGAGTGTAATACAGGACTGTGCGCCTGCACAGCGGAGGATCGGCCCGCGGGAGGAGATGCGACAGAATGAATGCTACCGCTGACGATCACCGGGCGAGACTGGGTCTCCTCAGAAGTCATCTAAAGGACGAATCAGGAAAAAAAAAAGATTGCTTAAAAATGACAATTGCATCACTGCAAGCTATGAAAGTGTTGAGAGCATCTTACTATAAATACAAAAGGTGGGAAAAAGAGGTTAAAGATACAAAAATTTAAGAGATATTACCCTAAAGCAAGGATAAAACTGGAATAAAAACACCCTAGCCTGTCACGTTTTCTACACTGAAGACTTTGATTGATTTACATGTAAAAATCTGGAAAATTCATTGCACAACGTACGTATTAACTCGTAAGAATGATAAACATTTATACTGATTGTTTTGGGTCACTGACCTTTGGCGGACCAGGGTTCTTCAACTGCACATACTTCTTCAGTGCTCCTCGGCAGCGCTCCACAATGTGCTCCATCTGTAGGTAACTGGCAGCGGTCAGGTAGTTAACAATCTCTTCTGGGTTAAACTGCAAGACGCCAGTGTAACAAGACTGAAGCAGATCGCACACCACTGTGGAGCTGTACAGCATTGACACCTGGATAAAAATGTGAAAAAAAGGACTGTTTTTACTCAGCACAGAGACACAAATAATGATATTTGGACTGTGTGGTGACATCTGCCTACCTGAAGCTTGGGGGACGGGTTGAGGAGGAACTGGTCCCGTAAGAAGGGCGAGCAGGCAGCCAGCACCACCTTATGTCCCCTGAAAGTCTGGTTGTTGCTGGCCACGATGGTGATGTCACAGAAGTGCTGGCGGGACCTCAGTGTATTCATGTGCTTCAGGGTCGTGTCGCCGTGGCCCGGCAATCGGAAACACAGCATCTCCATCTCTACTGAAGTGAAATGGGGAAGAATTCATTACAAATAACGGATACAAAATGCAAAATGGTGGGACAAATAAGAGTCTCTCTTACATCATAGTTACATGATCTAAAACACAAAGCTATCTGAGATCTAAGACGGTTATCATTCTGTATTTAAACCTAACCCTATTTAAAGCTTATATCAAGTTTCATGTCTGTCAGGACATAATATTTTGTGAAATAATAATAGAATGTGTGTTCCACCAAAAAACAACAACTCCTGTTTTCATTCCTTTAAGGATGATTGTAACTGATAATACTAACAATTGCTGTAATATGGTAAACTTGTCCGACATGGTTATCATACAGTAAAACCTCATACTGTTGCGGTAGCTGCCTGGGGAAATAAATGTTAAATTTCAACTAATATCAACCTCATAAAAAGCCTAATGAAACGATCAGTTGATGAACACAAAAATTAATCGCAAACTATTTGGTAATTGATCGTTTCACCCTCTCAAACGTGAGGATAGATTTTGATTTAGTTGTTTTGTATCATTGGTGTATAAAATATGAAAGAAAAGAAAACAATTTTGCAATGGACTGTAAACACAAAAGATATCTTATGGCTGTACTGAAATATGAACTTAGTTTTTTTTTTATGTTTTTGATTTGCTGTATTACTTTCTCCTACATCACATGACATTTGGCTGAATATTTTTTGGTTTGGGGCTGTTGGTCAGACAGTTGAAGGAATTTAAAACACCACTTTGGGCTCTTTGAAATCATTTACTGTTTTCTGAAATGTCTTAATTCTGACAAAAATTGGTGGATTCATCTTTAATGAAACACACAAAACACATCCCAAATACTCATGAATCATCCAACTGGAAATAAAATAAATATCCCAATGTTTGGATTAAATTAAACTGTTTAAGTCAATGTCTGAATAATAATAATAATAATAATGTCTACAAAATGATGTTTAAGGCACATAGTTATGTACTGGTGATTTTCCCTCAATGGCAATATAATCTAGCCTTGCACATTTGAAAAAGCAGCAGTAATATTCATATAATAACCAAAAGAAAAGAGACAATTATTGCCCATTTAATTCAGATTATTCAGTAAAGTATGGTTGTATCACTTGAAGTGCAGCTCTAAGAGCCAGAAAAGACACCGTTGTACCTGCTAACGTTATTGACTATGTGTTATATCAGTGTAATTTCATATCTCAGGTGACATTAAAGGTTATAAGAGTAGTAACGTAGAGGTTATAAATCAATGGCGTTATTGGGTAAAATCGATCATACCTGAAATATCTGCGTCCTTTCCTTCTGGCCTAATGTTACTTGTCTGGACGTTAGCTTAGCTTCTGGTTAGCCCGCTGGCCTCTTTCAGTGACCGACCACAGAAAACAAATAAAAGCCCCTGATTTCACTTATCGTCAAACTTTGCTGTCACTCACCTTTCCTTTCGTTGAGCGTCCTCTCCGGCTTTCTAAAATAACCGACCCGGGTTTGTTTCGACGGGACAACCGTTGACTGTGGCGACGTTAGTTAGCCGGTAACGTTTCCTCATCACCGCTGCCACCAGCTACTACCGCGATTTCTGTTTACTTTTTGGCCTCTTTTTTTTTTTTTGGAGGAAGCGCATCCCGTGACAACAAAATACAAAACCGCTGCCCTGTCGCCACCAAACTGACTGTGAGTCGGTTTCGGTGGGAGGCTGCTCACCGCGGCTAGCCGTACGAGCGTAGTACGCACGCTGACTTCTGATCAGCGCTTCAAGAAATCAATGGACACGCGGGGGGCGGGGCTTGGCCGATGACGCGGCACGTTCATATACGTCGGGGGTCGTCATCGGGAAACATGTCGGCATCTGAGACAACGACAAAGGTAGCAAACCCACTGCAACGCAAAAAAAACGCATGATAACGAAATTCACGTCTGTTTAACGACTTGTAAACGCGTTAGCCGACATGGCAGAAACATGCAAATTAAGCTGCAGGCTGCCATAATTCAAAATGTCCTTATTGGTCGATTATTAGAGCTCTTTGTTGCAAGCTGTGCTACATTGCTAGCCACGTTAGCCTGTGACAATTTTGTGTCAACTAGCTAACAAAAATTACTCTAATATTGTTAGTGTTTTAACTATTTCCTGTATTGCTTTCTGCTTCATATCACTGCCTAGCCATCTTTCTTGTGTTGCTTTTATCACGCTAGGCGATTGGAAGTTTGGACTAGTTTTTAAAGCTAAATCAGCTAAACTCTCCTTTTCACACTGTGATTATGATAAAATAACGTTAATCCAGGTGAGAATAGATTATTGTAAGCAGTCAATGTTTAAAATCTACATTGCTTTTTTTATTGTAAGGACTATTGTTAGCTGAAAGGTCTTGCTTTGGTTTGTTTAAAAGGCATGAATGGGTTGATTGACCGATGGCGGCACGTGACGTAACATCAGAGAAGATCAGCCATTGGTTGAAAGGTTTATTTTGGAGTGGAGAACCCGGAAGTTAGTCACGCAACTGCACTAAAAACTCATTTCTGGCAGTTATAAACACGTTAACAGACGTTACTGATCGGATGCTAGTTTAACTTAAGTTTATTGACGCAAAACTATTTAGTGCATGTGTCTGGTGTCTGGATATATTGTCATTTAAACTAGGCGAGTTACCACATTATAGCTAATGTAACCCTTCACATGTTAATAACATCATCAATATGAGGTCACCTCTACGGATTTATACTGGAAAACAAATGAAAAAATGTCTAGTGATATGTGGCATCCACCTGTAAATGGCCAAAATGACTACATGCATAGAAATGATGCTGTATCAGAGCCAAAGTAGTACATGTTTAAATTGTATTTACTTGGCAATCGGACACAAAAAACAAAGATACCGACGATCAGAATAGCAAAGAATGCTGAATATCAGCTCCAGATAATCAGTCTGTTAGTATCAACATTGTTTCCTTGGTAATCCTGGCTAGTATGTTGTTGGTTACTGTTTTGCCAGCCTCCATTAGAGTGTGCAAAATGTGCTTAAAAGACTGCTGCTAGTCTGTAACCAGATGGTTTTATTGTAGAATCAGTGGACAGCTCTCGTTTGAGATTAAAAAATGACCACAAACAAGAGTTATCCCTTATTATTACACAATAGTTCCTTAAATCCTGTTAGGTTTGATAAAATGTTGCATTACTACTTGAAAAGTCAGTTGATACTGAAACTGCAGTAGATGTATGACTCCTTACTGGTGTAACACATATTTTAGCGCAAGAAGTGCAGGTTTTCATTGGTATATTGTTTAATATACCTATGAAAGCAGGTGTGTTTAACAGGTTTTGGTGTGTGAATGTGACAAGGTATACTTCTACATTGCTTCGGATTCATTCTCAAAACACAGGAGAAGATTATAGCTGATCATGTAACAACTCCAACTATAGCTAAATTGTTACACATTTTTGTAACTGCAATAACACGAACATACATAGTTGTCTCTCATCTTGAACATCAGTTGCTTTTTTAAAAGACAGAATATTCTCATGATATTTCCTGCCACGTGTTGTTTCTCTGCCAGGAGCCTCTTGAAGGAAATGACTCAGAAACACCAGCAGAGTCATTAGCTGGACCAAGTCATGTGAAAGAAGGTATGTCTGTTGGGAGATCTGTGCATTTTTCAGAAGATGCATCAACAGAATTCATGTATGAGTTTTGTCAGTGGTACTTGTAAAAACTCACAGAGAACTCTAAACTTTCAGATAATGCAGCGTCCACCTCAGCTGCTGTTGCCCAGAAGACGGAGCCAATGGGCGGTATGCCATCGATGTTGTCATCTCAGCAGCCTGGAAAGGACGCTTCCAGAGCTGGAGAGGAGGATGAGACGTGGTCGCCTTCCTCCTCTCCGAACAAACCTACTGCAGGTAAGACTCAGATCCAGTCAGCTTTCAGTGATGTTACCGAAATGGTGGCTCTTTTTTCAAGTTATTTGATCTGTCTCAAATTTTACAAGAGGTTGATCCGGTCGTACTTGGTTTAATGACATTTACCTGCTGATGTATTGTAGAGTTTTGTGTAATTTCGAAATTTCCTGGAGACTTTGCTTATGTTTCTTGAAACCTCTCATAGGTTTTTCTTGTGTTAAACTAAATGTGATGCTAATTATTAATACGTTTTTAAAGAATTTTCTCTTTGCTCTCACCTTCCTCTTACAGGACATGCAGCAAAGTCCCTTCCATCAATGTCCGCCTCTTCGTTGTCCTCCTCTCCTTCTACGTCTTCATCGTTGTCCCCTGGCCGAGCAAAAATGAGTGTTTCTGGGCCTGGTAGCAGTAAATCCGTCCATGCCCCTGCTCCTTCCTCTTCTTCGTCATCTTCCTCGTCCTCTTCCTCTTCCTCCTCTGCCACGGCCTCCTCATCTCCCTCTGTCTCTCCTGCCCCACCTAAGATCCACCGGGCTCGCAAGACCATGAACAGGCCTCCGCCAGGGCAGGTGAGTGTTATGTGTAATGCTCTTGAAAGTGTTTTATGAAATGTCAAAAATCTTCCATCCACTGACAGAACACACACAGTTTAGCAGTTTTTCAGTTGTTTGTTGTAACCTTGAGTCACTCACTGTGTTTGTTTGACAGATGAGCCACGCGGAGACACCTTCAGGATCCTCTGCCTGCCTTTCCCCCGACTCTGAAACAGGTTAGTGACTCACAAGCACTAATGTTTCCTGTGTAAAATGATCAAATTTCTACTATTTAAAAAAAGAGTTAGAGAGTCTTAAAACTCACTGTGTTGTGGTCTATGCTCCCAATAGTTGCAAAAAGGAGAAAACTGGATCATTCATCTAACAACAGAGCACCTGCAAAGTCAGAGAACGTTCCAGACAACGCTCAAACTGTGGTAAGATTATGTTTTTGCAGGTATATATTTGAAACTTTTATCGTGCTTAGACCGCTACAAGTCGTGGGCCATCTAGTTCCATTATATTCACAAGAAGGCAGACATCTCACACCAAAACAATCAAGGAAAAATATGTATTTTTGTCTTCGAGCTGAACTGTCCCTCTAATATTATTCATTGCAAATGTCTTTCCTGAACTCAGGAAGAAACCTTATTCCATAAAAAGGTGGAGTCTGTCACAAAAACCTCACCAGAGAAAAACAACAGCAGTTTGGGGAGGTCGGAGGAGGAAAAAACTCTAATTTCCAGTCCGTCCATCCGAGATTCGGAAAAGGTGCGATGCTCAGATTTATTTAGTGTCCATTAAAAGTGAACACTCTTTGTCAACAAATGCACATATTATTTAGAATGATGCAATAGCATGTTCATCATGTAATATTTCTATTGTTAAACTGTAAAACCTTTATTTCTTTCATAGTTTGAAGATGGTGGAGCAGAAGCAAGGCAGCACACTAAAGACATAGAGGGGTCAGTGAACATGTCAGATCATGTGAGTGATTCTATCTATCTTACAAGCTTCATAATTACTTTGTGATGTACTTAAAGATACACTAATCTCTCTCTACAGACACTGTTTGCATCTTTAGATGCTGCTCTCGTAAACTTAAACAAATGCATGAAACTCATATGATTGGTGTATTGCTGTTTTACACTTGACAGATTTTTATATTTCGACATTTCTTCCTTGCAGAGTTCAGAGTCTGAAACACAGAGAGCCGGACAGAGTAGAAACGAGAGTGAGGAGTCGTCAAACACAGCCGACGTGGTGGAGACGGTCGGAGGTGAGTGAGGTTACCTGCTGGGTTTTCTAAAAACTTGTCTCCCACAACGATGTACAACGCTGAATCATGTTAGATGTAGTTTATCAACAGAAAAAGTCTCTTTATTGTCAATAAATTAATCAAAATGTTGCAATAGTTCACCCCCTTCACCATGACTCACCTACATGATCACTGGTTATCTTGTGCGTTTACTTTGAGCTTCCTTGTCACTCAAATACTGAAAACAGCCGTCAGCTGTTTTCAGTATTTGAGCGATAAAATGCAAAAAAACGTCTTTTTGGCATCCATGTTGCTCATTCCAGCTTGACCTGCATGAACATACCGAAGTCGGAAGAATGACTTCCCAACTCGGAAAATTGAACCATCAACCAAGCCATTTGCGGTCAGATAGTGCCAAGTCACATAATGAGCTCAGTGAAGATCAGCTGTGTCTAATTAAGGTGTGAAAAGTCTCCTCCCTCACTTTTGCCAGTTTCCTGCCAAAAAAAGTCATGAAGAGAAAGAAACACTCCCAACGAACTCGAGATGAGATAATTAAAAAGTACCAATCAGGACATGGATACAAGAAAATCTCCAAAGCGCTGAATGTCTCTGCGAGTACAGTCAAGGCAATCATCAGAAAATGGAAACAAAACGGTTCAGGTGTAAATCTGCAGAGGGACGGCTGTTGTCAGAAGCTGGGTGTGAGGGAGAGAACCACAGGGTCTGTGAGACACGGAAACGAGAATTTGCAGAAGGAATTTCAGTGTCTGTGCAGCCCGACAGAGTTTGAACATTTTTGCAAAGCAGAATGGAAACGAAATACAGTTTTCACCTGTGCAAAGCTGATACAGACCTGTCCACAAACTCTCAAAGCTGTAATTGCTGCCAAAGGTACGGCTACCAACTGTTGAATCGAATGGGGCAATTTGTTTGTCGAGACTTTAATGTATATTTTTCTGTTGGTAGGTGACAAAAGTGCTTTTTATTGTCACTGCATCAAAGCAGTTCTACTTCGCTAACAGCATCATTTTCTAGCATGCATCTCATGTAATGCTTCCTCAGCAGGAAGGACGACTGAGTACACAGAGGTTCCTCTGGGCGCTCTGGACATCGCTGCTGCTGACAGTTTGACACTTTCTCCTCATCATGGTACGTTCATGATTGATATGTGTTTAAAAATTACTTAAAAGATTATTTGATTATCAAAAGAAGTACATTTTTGTTTAAACGATCGACTAATCTTTTCAGGTATGAAATAGATAACGCACTTTGAGGGTTGAAGACATCAATAAATAAGTCTGTAGATGATCTCCTTCAATATGAAATGGACAGTTGCCTCAAAATAATCAAATCTGTCCTCTGCAGAAGGAAGCGATGCAGGAGACACGGAGCGGCTGGAGGAGCTTCCTCTGTGCAGCTGCAGGATGGAGGCTCCTCGAGTGGACAGCACCAGCCACCGCGTCAGCAGACAGTGTATGGCCACTGAGAGCATCAACGGAGAGGTTTGTGTTGACTCTGCAGGAGCTCTCCATCTGTGTGAATCATGTGATATATTAATGGGTATTTACAGGTAATCATAACGATGATGATTTAGCTTTGTATATCTGATATGTTTAGATTTATGTTTCTTGTAGATTTGGGTAGCAGGGACAGTGTGTGTGTGAGTGATAACGGATAACTTTCCTTGAAGCCACATCTCTAACTCCTGTCTCTCCTGTACTGTTTGCCAGCTGAGGGCTTGCACCAATCGGACAATAAAAGGGGAGACGATGCGGCCGTCGAGTCGGGTTCCCCTCATGGTTCTCTGTGACGTCCATCGATCACACATGGTCAAACACCACTGCTGTCCTGGGTGTGGATACTTCTGCATAGCGGTGAGTATTGATAATATTTCTTTCCTCTTTCTTACTTTCTTTTCTTTCTCCTCCTCAAATCAAGCTTTCTTCTCATCCTGGTCTTCTATTACCTACTGTGTTTTCCTCTCCTTCTTGATCTTGCTGGCCTCTCCTTTCTCCTCCTCTCTATCCTTCTTTCTTCTCTTCTTTCTCCTCCTTGATATCGAACTTTCTTCTACTATTTCTCCTCCTTGTTATCCTGCGTTCTCCTACACAATATTTGACTTTTTCTCCTCCTTTTCCTCCTTTATATCCTACTTTATTCTCATCTTTCTCCTCATCTCTACCCTGCCCTCTCTCCCTCTTTCTCTTCCTTTAAATCCACCCTTCTTCTTCTCTTTCAGGGCACGTTTCTCGAGTGCTGCCCAGACCAGCGCATTGCTCACCGCTTCCATCGCGGTTGTGTGACGGTGCTGGGCGGAGGGCGCAGCAGAGGGAACGACGGCGGCATGCTCTTTTGTCCACACTGTGGTGAAGATGCCTCCGAGGCCCAGGAGGTCACCATCCCCTCCTTCAGCTCGGCTACAGCCTCCGCAACCACCGTTGTCACGATGTCGGCCTCCTCCACCACCACCCCGTCTCTGCCGCCCTCCGCCCCCACGGCACCCTCGCTTACGGCCTCAACAGGAGGGATGAAGGACGGGAAGATGCCCGAAAGACCTGTCAGGTATAAATGGATGACATACAAGAGAAATATTATCAACCCATTTTCTTGTTTTCTTACCTGTCTTCTTCACGGCCTCCTCCAGCGCTCGTATGCGTAGTAACGGTTTGGTAACGGTGGCAGTGGAGCAGCAGCAGCAGCCCACGCAGCCTGTAGCCTCTGCAGCGACCGCAACCACCGTCCCCCCAGCAGAGGAGGGAGTGGACAGCGTGGGGCCCTCGCTCTGCATGCCAAATGGGAAACCCGTCAGCCCCAGCGCACTACCACCTGGGCCCAGCAGGGCCGCGCTGCAGAAGGCCATTCTCACGCAGGACACTGAGAGGTTGGAGTTCAGATTTAGATAATAATATTTTCAGTAACAGTAGATATGAGGAGTAAAATGTGGACAAGAAACAAAAATCAAGAGTTTGTATAGAGTCTTTAAAGTCTGTAATTTTAATCATTATGTTTGAATTTAAATTTCTCCTTAAAAATGCTTTATTTTTTTCCTCATGTTAGCCGAAGCGTTGTATCTTGTTGTCATGTTACAGCCTCGTTACGTTTATCTTTTAATGTCCTTGCATTTATTTTTCTTAATGGTATCGAAAAGATAAATATAATTTTTGCTGTAGCTTTCAGCTGAGAAGAGGGCTTCAAAATACTCAGATCAAATTGTTGTTTTTACTCGGTAGGAAGAAGAAACTGAGGTTCCACCCCCGCCAGCTCTATCCTGCTGCCAAACAAGGAGAGGTGCAGCGAGTGCTGCTCATGCTGAGTGAGTGACTAAAATACTTTTTCATTTGTGAACAAGTATTGTCTGGACGATTATAAAGACAAACGCTTCATGATAGGTCTTATTTTACTCGTACTGTCTGGGTTTGATCACACGTTAAACTCTTTAACGTATATCTTCTTAATGAGAGATGTCGATCATTTGTACACTTCCTGTTGGCTGCTGATCCCAAGAGCTCCCTGTGAATCTGTGCAGATTTGTGTGTTAAAACTTTGTGTGTCTGTGTATCACAGTGGAGGGCATAGATCCAACGTACCAGCCTGACTCTCAGAACAGGCGCTCTGCTCTACACGCTGCAGCTCAGAGAGGTCTGCTGGAGATCTGCTACATGCTCATACAGGTGAGAAATTAAAACAAGCTGCAGCTTAAAACACAGCGCTCATTATTCATCTTGGCTGTTAATATCATCTCCTAGTTTTGTGCCTGCGATTAAAGATGATATTTGATTGTACTCAGGCTGGTGCTAAAGTGGACGCCCAGGATAAAGACATGAGGACGCCCCTGTTGGAAGCGATCATCAACAATCACATTGAAGTGGCTCACTACCTGATCCAGAACGGCGCCTGTGTCTATCATATTGTGAGTGTCTGTTTGTGCTTAAAATGACAACAAAAATGTGAACTTTCAGGTGTTTGGTTGATTGATTTCAGTCTGTGTTTGTCTTAAGGAGGAGGACGGATATACTGGCCTCCACCACGCAGCCAAACTGGGAAACCTGGAAATTTTGAACATGCTACTGGAAACGGGGCAGGTTGATGTAAACGCACAGGTAAAGGAAGAGCCTGAATGTTTGTTTTATAGGGCCATCAAATGACTTTTTTTTTTTTCTTTTTATTTACATTAATTCCTTTATACTACTTTATGCATTGCTCTGACAGGGTTTTGCTTTTAAAGTTAATAAATACCTCCAATCCTCTTCCACATTATCTAACCAGTTGAACATTTTTAGTCCTAGGATAATAATAATTATGCATACCTGTGTGGAAACTGATCAAAATAAATCTGCTACTTCAGGTTAAAGTCATGCCAAAGCCAATCACTATACATCCTCAGATATTTATGCTATAGACAGGTTAATCTAGAATGGCACTGAGTAGAGTGCATACCTCCGCCAAGGCCCAACAGTACCCTTTTGTATTCGCTCATAGATACAAGCCACCTAAATTTGGCTGATTTTTTTTTTCATCATAATTATCATGCATGATTCCCTGAGAAATTAATGAAAATGTGGAAAAAAAACTCAAGTAAGATCTTTATTTGGATCTGCACCGAAAGTTAATGGGGGCTATTCTGGGCTGAGACCCATCCCTTAACAACCAAGCAACCAACAAATGGACATGGGTGAAAACATGACCTCCTAACTCTTATTCTTACGTTGGTTGGTTTCAGGACAGCGGGGGCTGGACGCCGATCATCTGGGCTGCAGAGCACAAACATGTAACGGTCATAAAAGCGCTGCTGAACAGAGGAGCCGATGTCACCATTAATGATAAAGTAAGTTCCTACTAGCGAAAACAAAGTTTGTAGAATGTGTTGCATGAAAAAAACGTCTTTCTCCAGCAGCCTGTTGTCTTGTTTTGTCTGATTTATCTATTCTATACATTATAATGGCTATTTGTCAAAAAAAAAAAAAAGGGGGGGGGGGGTTACTTACAAAAAATGGCCACCATGCCACCAGTCCAGGTAAGTTGTAACCAGGCAATTAAGAAGTGCATTGTCCAGGCAAGATTCACGTTATTTTCCAGATCAGAGCAAACACATGTGCCTCAACCAACAAGTGCTTGATCTGGTGCTTAGTGCCCCCGAGTGCCCAAACTATAAACAAAACAAAAGCAATACACAACAGCACTAAAGTCAATCATAATCAAATCGTGAAATAGCCCCACTCTCTTCACAGGTATATTGTCTGTGGCATGTGGTAACAGAGACAAAACGAATGCAGTTGAAAGAAAATATTTCAGGTTATTACTTTAAACAGTCCCCTCTTTCCCTTCAGGAGCTGAACGTGTGTCTCCACTGGGCGGCGTATGCAGGGAGCGTGGATATTGCCGAGCTGGTGTTGAACGCTGGCTGCTCCCTCGCCTCAGTGAACATGCACGGAGACACACCACTTCACATCGCCGCCAGAGAGGGCTACCTGGAATGTGTCACGTGAGTCAAACACAAGCTGTAGCCACAAAGTTTTCCACAAATGCTAATAACAAATTCTGCAGACTTCTCATGATGCCATTTCGCCAATATGTAAACAAATGCAGGGTAAGAAATTGTGCTCAAGTTGTAGCCCGCAGACTTCCTCGCACAGTTGTGTGAGAGATGATGTAGATTTTTCTCTTTCTCCTGCAGGTTGTTCCTGTCCAGAGGTGCAGACATTGACATCATGAACAGGGAAGGAGACACGCCCCTCACCCTCGCACGGCCCGACACGCCGGTGTGGGTGGCTCTCCAGATCAACAGGAAGCTGAGAAGGGGAATAACCAATCGCATGCTTCGGACTGAGAGAATCATCTGCAGGTAGGAGTCTTGTCTTCATATGACTTGCTATTCTTCTCCAGATGTTTTGCTGATTTAAGTCTCCACTTTCTGTTCCAGTGACGTAGCGCAGGGCTACGAGAACGTACCGATCCCCTGTGTGAATGCAGTGGATGACGAGGGCTGTCCTTCAGACTACAAATATGTTTCAGAAAACTGTGAAACTTCAGCAATGAACATAGACCGCAATATTACACACTTACAGGTAAAATGATAATACAGCTTTCATTTTGACTGCATTATTTTCTTTCTGTGACACAAACCCACACGTGTGATATTATCTGCAATAAATAATACATCTGATGCCTTCAATTATCTTAATTCAGCACTGTGGCTGCACTGACGACTGCTCGTCTAGTAACTGCCTCTGTGGACAGCTCAGTATCCGCTGCTGGTATGACAAGGTAAATAGAAATGTTGTTTCGACATCATTCATCTGCTCAGAAAAAAAATACCTGAAACAGAACGTGGCCAGCTTTTGAGATTTTCTTTCTCTCATGGGATAAATAAATGTCTATATAATCTGCAATTATAAGCAGAAATTTTAATGAGGTTTGGTTTGGAGGTCAGTGAGATCCATGGGGCCTTTGACAAAGAGTTGTATGTTACAGGAGAAATGAAAGAAGTGAAGCTAAAATCAACTTGTTTTATAATTTTCCAGGACCAGCGGCTGCTCCAGGAGTTCAACAAAATTGAGCCTCCGCTTATATTTGAGTGCAACATGGCGTGTTCCTGTTACCGAACGTGCAAGAACCGAGTCGTACAGGCAGGAATCAAGTGAGAATATTAAGTATAACTCATCTGACATAATATTTCTCAACCACATGAAGCTTCTTAACTAATTATTAAAATGACCAAACCCTACAAACTGGATTACTTTGTGAAGTTATTGACTGAGTGATAAATCAAACCATCTGTAAAATCATAATGTCCTATTTACCCCCTCAGAGTTCGTCTTCAGCTCTACAGGACAGAGAAGATGGGCTGGGGAGTCCGAGCTCTGCAGGATATTCCACAGGGAAGCTTCATCTGCGAGTAAGAGACACCTGCTCAACGGGAGAACGACAGGTTGTTTCCATGTGAGAAGTCGCAGGTTAGAAATGAAGCTTCTTTCTGTCCACACAGATATGTCGGGGAGCTGATCTCTGATGCAGAGGCAGATGTTCGAGAAGACGACTCCTACCTGTTTGACCTGGACAACAAGGTGAACCTCTTTATGAAGAGTGTATTTATGAAGTGTTTGAAAGAGAGAGCACGTTTATCATCTGTGTCAATAGTGATGGGTTTCCAAGACGATGCATGTCTTGTGTTTTCTCTGAAGGACGGGGAGGTGTATTGTATCGACGCCCGCTACTATGGCAACATCAGCCGCTTCATCAACCACCTGTGTGACCCAAACCTCATCCCAGTACGTGTTTTCATGCTGCACCAGGACCTGAGATTCCCCCGCATCGCCTTCTTCAGCTCCAGAGACATCCTCAGCGGACAAGAGCTGGGGTGAGTGAGATGTTTACGATCACCTCTTTCTTGCTTTCTTGCTTTCTGTCGGTCTGTATTTCTTTCTTTCTGTCTGACTGAAGCCCCATTAAGACCTCCACGAAAAACTTGACCGACCTTTGTCTCTGTCTCTAGATTCGACTATGGAGACCGCTTCTGGGACATCAAGAGCAAGTATTTCACCTGTCAGTGTGGATCAGAGAAATGTAAGCACTCGGCCGAGGCCATCGCCTTGGAGCAGAGCAGACTGGCTCGACTGGAGGCTTGTCCAGAGTCGGGAGCCGACTGTGGGATGAGTCTGATGGGAAACTCTTAAAAACACTCACACAGCGGGCCTTTGGATCAACTTCATCCATTTCACACACATACATCGGCAGTCGAAATACATCTTGACGGTTTTATCATGTTAACATTTCTGTCTTTGATGCATGGTGCTGTTTTTTTCTACTTGAAATGCTCTTTTTCTTTACAAACTTGCCACCTTGAAGTCGATCATCATGGAAAGAGGACATGGGCCTTAACATATCTTTTAACCTGTGTGATTCTGTACATACAGTATGTTTACTGTACATCAAGATGTCCTTTTGCCTTGACACATGAAGCTTGTGCATTAGGAGTCCGCCATCATGTAACTGTCATAAATCTGTTTTTTCTGTCGTGCCAACAAAAGCAATGCATTTTTACACAGTACAGTAAATGGGTCGACCATTAAACAGCCCATACTGGACATAACAAGGACCTGATGGATAGTGTTGTTCTAGGATGATTGTGTTAGCTTTATTTTCTTTATTTTTGTACGCATTACTTTCTTTATCACTCTTAAGTGTAATAAATTAGCTCATGAGTTGATCTTTGGGCTCTTGTATTCAGAGTGTCATTCTTCTCCTTGTTAAAGCTGGTTTAAAACATGATGCGATGGACAGATGTCGTCCAGAAGATGTGTGAAAACAGGTTTTTGTCCCTAACAAACAGCCAAACATTTTTATTGCCTCATAAAGTTACCTCATCCTTTGTGATTTAGTTTGTATTCACAGTATCTAGATTGTCAGGTTTTTCTCATCCAGTCTGTTGCCTGTTGGTGTGTTAATAGTGTCCACTGGAGGGAACAAGAGATGCTGCAATGGGCACAATCAGAGATTAAATGAAACAAAGATGTCCCACTCTGTTAATAATTGCCGGTCTACGATTCAAATTAAGAATATCTGTAGTCAATAAAACATTGATGCATTAATATGCACGTTACTTGCAGCTGCTAGCTGACTTGATCTAAAATAACATACAATGACTTATTAGTTGATTTCTAACTCTGTTTACTATTTTAACTATTACTTATTTGTAAAGCATTTTGTGACAATATATTGGAAAGATGCTTTATAATTAAAGTTATTATTATTTTGTATTATTATGTCTAGAAAGTACCTAGTAATTAAAGTTATTAAACAAGTGTAATGGTGTAAAAAACACTATTTGCCTAAAAAGGAAACATAAAATGGAAATAATTCAGTAAAAGCACCTAAAAATGTTTTACATATATATTATTGTATATTTCTTGAGTAAATGTACTTTATTACATTTCACCATCAGTCTTTTTCCTTTCATTCGCACCTTGTTCACATGATGTGAAAACAGACAATAATAATAATTTGTATCTAACCCGTTGGTCTCTTTTTGTGTGGTAAAACTACAGGGTGAGAAAAAAAAACAAAAACAAAAAAAAGTTCATAGAATCAGTTGAGGAGTGATTCCTTTGTCCAATAAACAATCTTCGATGGAGGTGCGCATCCCTCAGCAGGTGCGCTCGTGACGTCACTGCCTAGTAACGACTGTCAGGAAGAAAAAAAAAAAAAAAAGATTTCCTAACTTAGTGACCGAGTGAGCGCTCAGACGCGGAGGGGCTCGTCTTTGAACGCGGTTTTAGCGGTTTGTCTGCTCAGTTTTAAAGATTAGTTCAGGTGAAGGAAGTTTTGTTTGAGAAGTTAAAGAAGCAGAAGCGGAGGCTGAGGCGGGAAATGGGTAAAAAACAGGAGAACAATCCGGACTCTGAGTATGGTGAGTGGACGTCGCCCGTTACCTCTGAGGCTCACCGGCTCAATACAAACGTTTCTAAGCTAACGTTAGCTAGCAGCTACTTTAAGCTAATCTAAATATTTAAACACAAATCACTGAGTTATTCTCACATTTTAGAAAGCAAGAAGAGTCTGTATTACCAAATCACGACGGATAATAGTTAATTTATTCTTTAGAAATTGATAGGTTGAAGTTAATTGATTAGATGTCATAGTTAATCCTCGGTAACTTTATTTAATTTAGTGGTGTTTACATCAGTTTGTTTCCCTACAGCTACTGTAGCTTATGGGTAAAATATTTCTAGAGAGAAAAGCTGAGATCTTTCTCTGATGCCAAATGTGGGCTGATGTGTTTGTATGCTCCCATAAATAAACATGGTTTATGGTTTTATTAACAACTTATCAATTTATGTCATCATTTAATGACAGCTGAGGCAAAACATCCCAGACATTTGACCTACACAGGAGGACCTAAATAAACAGGGAGCTTTGTGTTGACTACAAATAAACCTCACAATATAAAAATGAAGATAAATCTAAGTAGTCCCCAGAAAATTTTTAAAAAGTAGGTCTACATTTTTTTCAATTAAGGCACTTGAGTACAATTTTGATGTATTTGATGTATTAATGTACTTTAATTACATGTAAATAAAGATTTAAAATAATAATGAACATCTCAAAAGACAATGATGGCGACAGAAGATGATAAAGGTTGATTTGTTGCTTAGGGCTGTTAATAGTAAAATGTTCTCCTTCAGGACTGCAGCTAATCATTATTTTCATCATATATATATATATATATATATATATATATATATATATATATATATATATAAAGCAAAGCAATCGTGTAGCTGGAATCAGATGATTTTTTAAATTATTTTTGCCTTGAAAAATTACGTATTTGATTAATTAATCATTTAAATAGTTGCTGATTAATTTTCTGTCATCAGTTAATCATTTAATTGCTCCAACTTGAATTTATTTATCTTCTTATTACTAGAGACAGCCCAATACATTTTTGGGCCGATGCTAACACTGGTTTTAGGGAGTAAACATTTCTGATACTACTATATCGGCCGAACTGAAACAGTAAACATCACTGGGTATTTTATAATGAATCCCTAAATGAACCCGGACATCTTTTTCTGCATTATAACCTCTGAAAGTGGTCGGACTTTGCTAATTACTTTCTCTATTAATTGCTTGGTAAACCAACAGTCAAAAAGCTAAAGTTATTTAATTTACAATCTTATTAAACCAGAAAGGAATCTTCACTTATTTTTACTTGAAAACTACTTAAATAATTATTTGATTATCACAATAGTTGCAGGTTCATTTGTATCCTGCTGCCTGTGACTGTTTGATTTTCAGCAGATCTGTCTCCTGCATCCCTGTTTGCTCTCAGTGGTATTTGATGTATTGATAGAGTCACAAGTGTATTGACAGTCTGGGAGGTGTCACGAGGCTACAGTAAACAAACCCTCCCTGGAGGTAAATATCAATCGGATTTCATGTCTCCTCAAATATCATCGGAGAATACGATGATGACAAAAAAGGCGACCATGAGTGTCGGAGCTGACGGTTTGCTAACAGTGGCATTAGATAAACAACTGAACCTCTGTTCTCAGATAGCGTTCGTCCTCTAACTGGAAATATGCTTCCTACTAGTTCTCTGTTGTTGCATTAAGTTCATGAGGAAGTAGAAAACCTCTTCAGTGCCACGACAAGGCTTTTGCATTCAGACTGCCGTTGTTCCCAATGTTTTTTTGTACAATGTTTTGGTTTCTTGCATATTTCAAACGCAACATCTTTTTTCCTGTTTAGAAAGTGTCAGTGTCAAGACACTCAGTGTTGGGAAATAAGTGACATGCAAGGGGTTGTTGCTGCAAATCATTGACCAGAAAGCTTTTTCAAAGCTGCTCGAGGCAACAGGGAAAAAAACGTAGGTCAACTTTTTAATGACAAGCTAGTTAATGTAGGTAATGTACACAACAAAGGAACCTTCCTCTCCACGTTCTCTGAGTTTGGGTATTTAGAGCGATAAGAAATCCTTTCCGCTGCTGCCGTGACTATATTGACATGTTTAACCATAACGGTGTTCAGGAGTCACGTAAGAGTTTCCAATCAATCAGGTCCCATCCCCTCATATTTCACAGGACTTTGTAAAGATGACCCTTTCCCTTTCTTTCTTCTCCCCTGGGATCGTCCTGTGTCTACTGCAGGTTACCAATTAACCTCTTTTAGCTGTAAAATATAGCGATGGGTGAGGTTTGTACAATAAACCACACAGACTTTACTCATCATGGCATCCAAGTCAACCTTTTTCATTCATGAATATCTTTTATTTGTTGCCCCAAATTGCTAATTAATGTTTAGATCCATTGTTTCACCCAACGAGACCCTTTGCGTCACTCCTCTTCAGCCAAGGCCGAGTTATTAACCTTGACACACCCGTCGTCCTGCAGCCAGCCCGTCACGGTTCAAGGTTTAAAGCTTTTTACAAGCGTATAAAACTGGAACAGTCCTTTTTATGTGTGTCACACAGTCACAGTGAGCCTTTTTCTATGTTGCCGTTCACTCTAAACACAAAGCAGTGTCCTAGCAGAGCTGAAATCTGACACTCACAGCATCACAAGAGGCCGATGAACAGGTTCTTTGTTGAGAAAATTTGAACTCCTTGCTCGAGTCTTTTTGTGTATTCCAGAATAATGAGCACAAGTATATCCATGTTCCTTTGTGTGGCGGTCCATTGACATTCACACGCTCGTTATTTACATGTGATCCGTATCAGATATTACTGCATGATAAGAGTGTGTTTAGAGGACAGATGATTGTCATCTAAGAGATTTTATCTGTCTTGCTGCGTCTGGTATTTTTAGAGCAGCAATGTTTAATCTGTTCATCGACTAGTTGTCAACTTCTAAAATTGAAACACCCAGTAGAGCGCAAACCTCTGCCAAGGCCCGACAGTCCCCTTTAATTCAATCGAGCCTAATCCAATACCAAACCCTTTTGCCCTGTAGCACTGTAGATTTAAAACCACCCATAACTGCTTAACCATAATTGAAGACCACCAGATCTAGGATCCACATCAGATTGTACTCACTCATAGAAACCATCCACCTAAATACACCTGTTTTTTTTTTGTTTTTCAACAACATCCCTGCTTATTTCTTTGAGTTATTAATGAGGATGTCAAAAAGCACTCTGCCTCACAATGTTGAAGAAAGTGAGAAGAAAATTCCTGGTACACCTTAATCAGCACCAGAAGTTAGTGGTTTCTATTCTGGGCCGAGACCCTCCGCCATCCAGGTTTTGTGGAAATCCATTCAGTAGTTTTTGTCTAATCCTGTTGATAATCCAACCAACGGGCATAAACATAACCTCCTTGGTGGAGGAAATTTATTAGAAACTATTTTCATAATTGATTAATTAGATTGACTTCTCGGTTCCAGCATCTTAAATGTGATTATTTTCTGGTTTACTTCTCTATGATAGTCAACTCAGTATCTTGGGATTGTGGACAAAACAAGACTTTTTATGATGTCATCTTACGCTTTGGAAACCACTGATCGACATTTCTCGCCATTTTCTGACAATGAATATATGAATAATCTAGGTCGGAGTCCTTCTCGAAGAAATCCACAGTCCAGCAGCGTGAAATAACTCAAACAAATGTCCACAGACTTGTGCAGGCAACCGAGAAGGAAGGGGAAAGCCACATTTTGTACGTCACATTACAATCTGCTTGCATGTGGTCACTAAAAAGGGATTAATCCATGTAAATTGCTGCAAATTGTTACGTAGAGCTCCTTTAATAATTTCTCGGTCTCTGTGAATGTTTTAGGTTTTGTTTACTACACTGAATCTTGGACTGTTCCAGTCTTACGGCAGAATAAATATCCACTAATTTACTGCATCCTGTTTGGAGATTTGCATCCTACTCGGCAGTCCTGACGTGCTCACAGTGTTGACACAGTTTCCATCACTCCCATTCAAATTACAGTCAGTAGAGATAATTTCCCTCCCATTGCTATGAGAAGTGATAATGGCGAGCTGCCTGGCTAAATGTCCATTCCTGTGGACTAATCAAATGACCACAGCATGTCAGTATTTGCACAAACAACCAACAGCACACCTGCACACTTTCCATCACGTTGTACTGAAGAACCATCAGGCTGTTCAGGCTCTTCATCATAACTTTCGTTTTGAAGAAAACAAGTGTTAGAGCACAAAGTTCAGCTCTGTAGTACCTGATACTTTGAACCTGTTACCTTCCACTTATGATCAAATACTCGGAGCAGACCGGTGTGTTTTTCCTGCCCGACAGGGTAATGCTGAGGAGGCTGACTTATGATAGGAATGTTTTTCAGTTTGGATTTCCTCAAACAAGTTTTCAGATTGTTAATTTTAACCGTTAAAATGATTAAACAGCTGTGACACTCCCTCCTCCGAAAGCCTCACTTTGAATATAAATTGAATTACGTAATAATTTGTATACCAAATAACTCTGAGCTGCTCGTGTCAATGCTGTGCCTCGTCTCTGACCTTTTTCTCTGTGATTGCACATGAAGTAACTAACACAAACTTGCGAGTGTTTAGTCAGCAGCTTGTTGTGTGACCTGAACGACACCCACTGGATTTCTTTGTTAGTCCTTACTGCCAGTCTCTCTCTGTTCCAGGAAACAGAAATATATTTATTTCCTGCTAAACATTCACCTGTGCTTTAGTGGTATACAGCCTGTGAGCAATGAACCCATAAAAATAAGATTCCTTCTCTTGTCTCTGAATGTTATTTCCTCATTCACTTGCAAATTCACGTGTAATTCATTAACTCTAAGAAAAGAGTCCTGCTCCTATAGGGACACGCAATCTTGAAATAAAAAACTTCCTAACTCTAAAAAACTTTTACTCATAATGATTAAAGGCCAAAGTGAGTGCACAAACTCCTCCCCGTATTTTCACACGTACAGGACGCACAGATCTAATCAGCAGTCCATTTCCTTGAAGTGGAATTACAGGTTCCTCTTAAGTGTCATTACAAAAGTGAGTGATAAGCTAATGTGTCCTTGATAATCCGTCTGAAACCAAAGAAGGAAGTTGCTGATTAATGTCACATGATGACGGTGTACCGGTCAGTAAAGGTGGTGATGGAAATTATGGCTCTTTGTAGGCAGCAGGATCTTAGAGCTCTTCAAAAGATCGGCTCATCGCTCTTCTTTCAAGTGTTACAAGTGTTATAAAAATAAAGCTGCCCTGTCTTGAATGCAGTCCATGCAACAGTTAACATTCTCACTGTTTACTTAAAAGAATGACTCTCTTGTAATACGAGTTCAGAATATCTTTGATGATTGACAATACGAAACAATGATTTTAATCTTTCAGTAGATGAAACTACATGACTAGACTAGAACAGTTTAGGATATTGCATTATTTACAGATTGCCCCCATATTGAAGAGTATTGGGGTAAAATTGTGGGAAGACGTTTAGTATACTTACTTTTGCTGCCCAGAAAGTGATATTTGAGATAATAGCAATGGAGTATCTAACATATTTGAATGTGAAATGGCTGTTTTTTAAAGACTTTGACACCGTTCTTTAGATATGCTGGTAAAAGGCTGGTATTTTTGGGTTATAAGGTGTGAAAGTATTTTTTTTTACTCTGAAATTGTTATATTTATTTTCCATTCTTTCTCTTCAGATGTTTATTTGTTGCATCACTGTTAACTGTGATGGGATTTAGCGTTTCCTCCTGTGTGTGTGTGTGTGTGTATGTAAGTAAATACATGGATGCTGTGATGACATGGCATAACATGACGTGTGTTATAGTTGAATGTGTTTATGTTGAAAAGAAGAATAACAAAAATACTTTTGAAAAAAATAAAAAAACGACTTTCACCAAGTACAACTCGGTTCTTTTCAATCGTACCAAAGAGCCTTTTGAAAGAGTCGTATTGTTTGCAAAGGTGACATCATAATTGTTTGGCCGAGCTTAGTGTGCCTCGTATGAAAAGCCTTGATGAAACTAAATGAACTGACTTGTTGTCTTACTGTTTTCTGTTCCCAGGAGAACCTGCTGAGTTTGATCCAGGATTCGATGGACCCATAAAGAAAAGGTGAATCTATTTCCCACTGACTAACTCTGAGATTTTGTTTGCTGCGTTGTTGACTGTTGGAATCACATTTGTCACCCTCAAGGCAAATTTAAATGCAAAGCTCAGTGTGCTCACTCTAAACAGCTGCTGTCTCTCCCTTCTTCTCCAGAGGGTGCACCGATATAATCTGCTGTATCCTGTTTATGGCCGTCATCGTTGGCTACGCAGTAGTTGGGATTTTAGGTGAGAGTAACTTAACACCAGCACGGGCCTCTGATTCTCACTGATGATCATAATCAGTCATTGTTTTCCACCCTCTCCTCTCTGGGCCCTTTTGTCCATGCTGTTTGTTCAACTAAACACTTCTTTAACTGTTTTTTTCTTTCACATTTTTGTTACTCCATTCTCTTTATCTCTGCTGGAATATGCGTATTGGCTTTCTTGCTGAGAGTTACATGAGAAGATTGATGCCATTTCATAACTGTTCATTAAACCTGAAGCTACAGCTAGCTTAGCTCAGCACAAAAACTGGGAACAGGGGGAAACAGCTAGCCTTGTAAAATAAAACAACTACCGGCACCTCTAAAGGTCACTCACATTTAACCTGTCTGTTGAATACGCAGAAAAACTTGTAAAAAAGCGACCATTTGTGGTGTTAGACGTGGTTGTGACGCACTATTTCTTGGCAGAGAGCAGTTACTTCCTGTCAGTCTGTTGGTTCCTGGCAACTTCACGGTGACGCCAAGAACAATAACAATAACTTGTTTTTTTGAGGCTCAAACAAATTTAATATGGCATCCTAAGCTTAAGCTTAAGAGGTGCCAGTGGATTTTTTTTACTATTTTCAGTCTTTATTGCTAAACTAAGCTTGTCATCTGCTGGATGAAGCTTCATATTTAACAGACAGGTACAAGAGTGGTGTCAACCTTCTCATTGACAAAGTGACGATGCTGTGATAACTGTCAAGAGTTACCATCAAAACCACAAACGATTTTCGTTTATGGCTTTCTTTGACTTCACACTTTGACCTCCATTGGGTGCTTCTCAGAATTAAAGTCTCTCTCTCCAGTCACTGTTTCTTCCTGTCTAACGGTTAACTTTCTTTCTCAAACAGAGAGCAGGAGTGTGGTTAATAATCGTATGTGGATTAGTGATAACATGAATATTAGCAGGGACAGTTTATTAGTTTATTAACTGCCAAAATGTAACCTGAACTGTACATTTAATGCCACTAGACAACTTCACTGCTTCTTTCTCTCGCTCAACAACTTAAACACGACGCACCTTCCTCTATGTAAAGGAGCCCCACTACTCTTATAACCCATATAAACCAAGCTTGTAGGTTGATGTATTACTCCCAGATTCTGCTATAGTCATACATCATCGCTCCATTTTATTTGTCAAAAAATATTCCCCTCAATGTATGCTATGATCACTCATTATGTAATGCATCTTTTTCTTATTGTGTTAAACTGCAAAAAAAGAAAACTGTTTCCAGTCAGAGACTCTTTATTGCCGTGTCATCAAACTCATTCCAACACTCAGGTCACCTCTGTTATCTAGAGTCAACAGAGAGTCCTGATAATGGAGTCACCTTGTGTGTGTGTCCCGATTTACTTCATTGTAGGCAGCTCAGTTTGGTTCGCTGAGGTGGCCTGCTGGCCTGTGTTTTTATATAAAGGGCTGAATTTATTTCCCATTAACAAAATAATAAAACTTCTTAATACACCAAATGTAAGAAACTGTCAAAATGGTTCAGGGATTTGACATCTCTCGCCTGTTGGTATGACCCATTAGTGATACATCACATTACATTTTACAATAGATTACAATCACGCTTTCAGCAACTAACAATAAGTGCATTCAAATCAAACTCCACAGGAACACGAGAGATTTTCATCCTGTCAGATAGACTGTGCCCTCCTGTGGTCGGGCTGAAATAATCTATTAATACACCAGAAGCTGTCACCTGAATGGGACATTTCAGCTACATTGCCAGTGGTGGAATGAAACTATGAACTGTACTTTAGTACAAATTCAAAGTACTTCTATTTTACTTGAGCATTTCCATTTTGTGCAGCTTTATCTTCCACCCCACTGCATCTCAGAGGCAGCTTTAGTTAGTTGCTTAGTACAAGTTTTCCTGTCATGAATCTCCAGATGAAGTGATTTTGACTGGATGAACAAGACAGCCACGCTACAAACATATGATGATCTTATAGAATATGATGCAAACACTATCTTTTGCTGCTTTTGCTGATAACGCATGTATACTTTTACTTAAATAAGGCTTTGAATGCAGGACTTTAACTTTTAATGGAGTATTTTCACAGTGTGGTGAAGTAAAGGATCTGAATACTTCTTCTAACTCTGTAAATATTTCTATCATAGTTCATAACATACTTTATTTTGTAGGTGTTAACATAGTTGGTAATTGGTGACCTAATCTGAATATTAGACTGTGAAAGACTGTTTTTGGTTAAAATGTTTATTACGTATGGTAAAAACAAACATTTTCGTGGTAACGAGGCTGAAATGTCACATCACATCACAGAATCTGAACCGGTTACAGAATTACATGTAACACCAGAATCAAGGCCCATATCTCCTGCGTCAATCTGTAATCAGTCGTTTAGTGAGTGCAGTTTTGTTTTAAGTATAAACACACCGTCAAGCAGCCGTACTGTCAGTGCCAAACCCAAATGGACGTGATGAAGCGTGACTAACTTGCTGGTATCGTTCACGTCATTGACTTCTTATCTTTGTTTCAATGTGTTTGTTTTTTCCTCTCAGCTTGGCTCTATGGAGATCCCAGACATGTTCTTTATCCAAGAAACTCAACTGGATGGTTCTGTGGCACTGGACCAAATAAGTAATTTAATCTCTTTCTTGCCTTTTCATATAATGTACTAGATGTTATAAATATGCATTTTGACTGATACAGAATCAAAGTAACTCTTCCTCTCTGTCTTCCCTGTCACAGAGACCAACCCAACTTGTTTTACTTTGACTTCCTCAAATGTGCCACATCTGTTAATGTCATGGCAACGGCTCTCAATGGCTTTCAGTGTCCAACCACACAGGTAGAGAAGACCGCTTGATTGTGTTTCTAATGATGCTGGTCCATATACGCTCCTCTGAGTGTCACAGAAATGATTTTTTTTTTCCACTACCTGTAGGTGTGCGTGGAAAGCTGTCCCGATGATTTCAGTGCTGTGCTATTAGACGCATATTTCAAAAATCCAGCAGAGGTTTTCAATCAGAGCCTCTGTGTGCCTTCCATAGACCTGAAGACTACTACACTGGTAAGTCATGTTGTGTTAGCATTTGTGTGTCTGCCTTTACATTCCCAAATGTTTGTTTTGTCTGATTTTGGCAAAGGAAACATTTTGACACCGTTTAATTCAGCAAAACAAACCTGACACTTTGGTCCATAAGCATGTAACTTATTGTTTTGTTTTTTCAGAAAGTTCAAGAAATTATAGACCGGGAGCTGTGTCCTTTCTTCCACGTTCCCACAACCTCTGGTAAGAGCAACTGTTTACCTTATTGTATTCATTTTCAGTTCGGTCTGATGATACATTGGCACTGTAGTATTTTGTATATTTTTTAAATGTATTTCAAACATGCACAAAAACAAACAAGAAAAAATGTTAAAACACAAAACAAGAATAACAATAATATGAAATGAACAATAAACCTATACAACAAACTCAAATTACAACAAATTAAAAATAACAAGTTCAAAGTTTACCCTGAAAGGCAGCTGGATTCTTGTTTGATATTTGCTTATTTGTATTTTCATGTACATTTAAGCAACATTATGTAGAAATTGACATTTTGTGTGATTTGGCGCCCCCCACAGTTTCTGAGTGTAACACCACCGTCGTAAATACAAATCCCAGGTCTGTAACAATTTGTCAGACGTAATGTCGGTGCTAACTACAAACAAAGCTCATTACATCATAATAATGTGATGATGTGTAAAAACCTTTGATAAATCAATAAAAAGGGTTGTGATGCAAAATACATGAGAGATTGTGTAATGTGTTATAATTCAATCCATTTCAAGCTGATTTGATTTATTTTCTCTTCTTCTAGTTCTGGGGAGATGTCTGCCCGACATCACGGCTCTGGAGAGGATCCCGTCATACTTTGACAACGTCCCGGGGCTACCCTCCTCGATCAACGACACGGCCAACGCCATCAAGAATGGCACTGGGTAAGACATAGTGGATTTCTACCCCTCATCATGTGTTGATTACAAACAAATCAGCTCTGCTCTTAAATCACAGATTACTGCACATGTAAGACACACACACAGTTTAACAACCATGTTTCTGTCTCCTCCTCATCACCAGCACAAGGTCGGTGTCTTCGTGAGTTTGTGTATTGACGCTTAGTGTAGCAGCTGCTTGTAGTCGCTCTTGTTGTGTGTACCCCAGTTATACACAGCGGCATTAGATATCGTGTGAAAGGCTTTCTTCAGACTTGTAGAGTTTGAGCATTAATGTGTAGTTTTCTTACAAACTGTAGATCTGCCTGTCTGTCCGGGGTCATCTTTATCATTTTAGGCTGTCTCGCTTTGTTTGTGTCTCACCAGTAGTAGTTTGTGTTTGCTCCATCATCAGTTGAAAGAGGTAACTGACAGCTTTACATAAACATATTGGAGCTGTTATCTCTGTTTGTTTGTCGTATAAACATATAAGCTTTTGTCTGTGTATGCAGTGTATTTGTTTAACTCGGCCCTTTTGCTATGCTGTTTGAAAAGGAGAACTAACACGGCCTGTCCCTGCTTTTGTCCTCATCAGTGATGTTGTGAATGGCTTCAATGCCAGAGAGATCGGAGTCCGAATCTTTGAGGATTTTGCGTCGTCATGGCCGTGGATCCTCCTGTGAGTTGATTCACCGAACTGCACCACACACACACACACACACACACACACACACACACACACACACACACACACACACACACACACACACACACACACACACACACACACACACATACTGCCACCTGTTGGCATATAGACAATACTCCTTTCTGTCCCAACATGTTAATGTACATCTTTGTTACTACACATCCCACTTTTCAGAATTTAAATAGTTGTTGAAAATTTTAATTCACAGTATCGTTCACTCTCCTTTTCTGTTTTCTTCACATCTGTTTAATTCCCCTCCTGCCCTCCTCTCTCCCCTCTCAGTGGTCTGCTAATAGCCATGGTGGTCAGCATGCTGTTCCTGTTGCTGCTGAGATTCACGGCTCCAGTCATGGTGTGGGTGCTGATCTTCGGAGTCCTAGGCGCTGGAGCATACGGTAAACACTCACCTGGTGTAGTTTTTAAAGCAAACAGTGTAGGATTTTTTGAATAATATGTTTATATTATATATTTATTTTCTTTCTTATCTGCCTATAAATTCAGTTGCACATGTGGAGCAGAATATCTGGAGGTGCAATTATATACAGCAGATAAATAACTTTCCTTATTAGAGGTTAGGTCATGAACGCAGTCCTGCAGCCAAATTTCACAACACCACAAATCAATTCTGTACCTGTGCTGTGGAAACTGGAACAGAATAAAGCAGATTCAACGAGAAAGTGTTGCTGGTGCAGTTTTAAAGTTATATTTTTATGTATCGGTTCTGAACACAATCAAAGTCTACAAGGGCAGTTTATTTGTTATGATAAGATTATATGTTCCTAGTAGCCTCTGAGTTGTTGTTTCTCTTGCAGGGATTTGGCACTGCTACTGGGAGTACGATAACCACAGGCAAAACTCTGCCACCATATCTGACATTGGTTTCACCACCAACCTCGAGGTTTACCTGCAAGTCCAAGAGACCTGGCTGGCCTTCTGTGAGTCTGATTAAAATGCTTTTCATCTTCTTTGAACCTCCCTCACCCTCTTCTTCTCAGTGTGGAGATAAGTTATTTATCTTTTCGCCTGTTGGCTTATTAGCATTTTGCAGGGACAGTTGTGTGCATATCAGGAACCTAATTAGGTCAGATTAAGTCAGACTTGGCAATGTTTCAGTGAAGCACCTTTTACTCAGTGAATACCAGTACAGAGGAAATGAGGGGTATAAAATGGAAATAAAAACTTCCGTGTCCAAATATTAATGCAATAAAAGCACTGCTGGTACACACACACGAGTCACACGTGATGTTTGCAACACCAGGTTATTCATGATGTTGTAAAATGAGTCTGATAAAAGATGACCCAGATTTAAGGGTTAGGGCTCACTGCAGCTGTTTATGTAGCTCATAATCAATATTTATCTCTTTTTCTTATCCTTTTAGTAATTATATCTTTCTCTTTCTCTTATTATAATAGGCTAATGTAGTCTTTGCACTGGAGAGTTCCCAGATCAAGCCCCTCTGAGGGTGTTTTGCACCTCTCCATCATCTTTCGTTGCCCATTTGTATATTAATTTGTAATATTTGTGTGTGTGTTTGTTTATGGGAAGAGTGCATGTGTGTCGTGATCTAGGTTTGTGTGTGTGCGAAGGGATGCATCTTTTCATACTTCACCTCTCCTTCCCCCTCAGTGATAATCATATCTGTGGCCGAGGCGATCATTCTCCTGACTATCATCTTCCTGAGGACCAGAATCCTCATAGCCATCGCCCTCATCCAGGAGTCCAGCAAGTGAGTCGTGATGTCAGATTAACTAACCTCAATGTTCTTCATTAACAACAATGTCCTAATGTTCAACAGACTTCATTTAAAGGTTTATTAGATCCCTTTGTTATATTAAGAACTTACAGTAATGATTTGACATAACCTCACGATGTGTGTGTTCTTATTCCCACAGGGCAATCAGTCACATGATGTCCGCTCTGCTGTACCCTCTGGTCACCTTTGTTCTCCTGTTGGTGTGTGTTGCGTACTGGGGTGCCACTGCTTTGTATCCTTTCATTTGATGTGTGTATGTTTGCATGCAGATTGTAGATGAGACCGTTAAAAGTTTCTGAGGTGACGCAGTTTACAATCACTTGTACAGTCCAGAGTATCGGTTCTTCTCTTAAACAGATGTATGCAGATATTTGGCCACTTCAGGAAACCCGATCTACAGAGTGGTGGCTCTCAACTCCACTTCGGGCGACTGTAAGAGTATCAACGGCTCTGTGAACTGTGACCCTCAGGTAAAACTTGTCCTCTCATATTTTAGCACATTAACCAACAGAAGGGATGTGGCTGTGATATAAAATGTATCTCCTGTAATCTAAGTAATCTAGGAACGGTAAAATAATAAATCCCATCGACATACGTGGGATAAAGAGACACTCTTCACACCGTCTCTCTCACGGTCCCTTTACACTTTCAATCATTCGTCCTCCTCTCAGAACTTCACCTCGTCAGCTTACCCCAACTGTCCCTCAGCCAGCTGCATCTTCATCAAATACAACGACGAAGGTCTCTTCCAGCGGAACATCTTCAACCTGCAGATCTACAACGCCATAGCTTTTCTCTGGTGTGTCAACTTTGTCATCGCCTTGGGCCAGTGTACGCTGGCGGGGGCCTTCGCCTCCTACTACTGGGCCTTCACCAAACCAGGCGACATTCCCATGTTCCCGCTGACTGCTAGCTTCATTCGCTCAATCAGGTAGGTTAATGAGCTGCTGTCACATCAGTCAAATACCTGCAATGATAAATGTGTCCATCCCTGTTAAAAGTGTCCAAAATACTGAAGGCCTACTCTCACTAAGGATGCCATTATATGGATACTTGTAGTTACATGATTACTGTATACATCCCACTTTTCTAGCTACAAGTTAAGAGTAGTTTAGATAAACTGTGTCATCGCTCCAGAAAAGAGAAAATCACAGACTGGCTGACTGCAGTTCCATCTCTGGCTTCTAGAGGGCGCAGTAGACCTACACATAACAGTTTGAAGAAGCAGACCTCAGCTGCTAAATCATATAAACTGTAGCCTCTAAGGTAGTTTCTCCAGATAATTAAAGCTTTGGGATTCACTTCCTGTTAAATAGTTTCAGATAAATAAGCAGTGAGTCATGATTGTTTCAGGTACCATGTGGGCTCCCTGGCTTTTGGTGCTTTGATCCTGACCCTGGTGCAGCTGGTGAGGATGATTCTGGAGTACATTGACCACAAAACAAGAGGTAAGGCTGACACATCTTCATTTCACAAGGACTTTTTTTGATCATGTTTATTTATTTATTTGCTGTAAGTGTAAATAGGACGGCTGAAGCATTAAAGGAAAAGCTCACCATAAAGTCATCATAAGAAAACTTAAAATACAGTCAGTATCTACTCACCCTCATGCCGATGGAAAGTCAGATGAAATTTTGAGGTCGACAAAACACTTGTGGCAGTATTCTCCTAAACATCGGAAGTAGAAAAATATACAAGATGAACATGAAATGGCTCCATACAGCTCACCTGGTGGAATCCAAGTCTCCAGAGGCCCTGAGATCCCAGAGTGATTTGAAAAGATGTTATTTACATCTTTTCTTCAGCCAAAATCCTCATAGCACTGTAGCTGCTCAGCTAAAAGAGTGACTCTTATTTTACCTCCAGTTCTGTTTTATTTCTGAAGTTTCTGTAGATGTACAGGCTGCGTACTCATGGAAACATGTCTTCAGAAAAGTTTATTTGCATTAAATAGCTTATAGGCTCCTTATACTGTACGTGTTTTGTCTTCTCGTCCTCAGCGGCTCAGAATCCATGTGCTCGTTTCCTGCTGTGTTGCTTGAAGTGCTGCTTCTGGTGTCTGGAGAAGTTCATCAAGTTCCTCAACAGGAACGCTTACATCATGGTGAGCACAATAGACAATCATCACAAGGGAAATGTGATGTGCTATAAATCATCACACAAGTCATCATGACACAGTTTAGATAATGTCACCTGGTTTGTCATTGATTTTCTTGACAGATTGCCATTTATGGGAAAAACTTCTGCGTCTCAGCCAAAAATGCTTTCCTGCTGCTCATGAGAAACATAGTGAGGTTTGTGTTGAAGTGATTTTTCCTATTTCAAGTTCTTACCTGTGTTCTCACCGCTTACTGACGACATGTTTTTTGCCTTGTCCTTGTCCTCATGAATATATTTGCATGTGTTAGAGAGACTCGGTGAAAAGTGTCATGTTTCTCTGACTGTGTGTCTCCCTCAGAGTCGTGGTGCTCGATAAGGTGACAGACCTGCTGTTGTTCTTCGGAAAGCTGCTGGTGGTCGGAGGAGTAGGTAAGAAGGACATCAGTGCATTAGGAATATGTTCAGGACTGGTTAACTGCACATTTACTGTGAATGTCTTCAGTGTGTTTAATTGGTAGAAGAAGAGATACAGAGCAACGTGGCCATCTGGTCCAATATTCACCATCTTGTAGCTCTGGTCTGCTCTAAACCAACTCCTGGCGGAAGTATCTGGGTCTTTAGCTGCTAAATGCTCCACTACGTTCAGTTATTATGAGTTATTTATGTATTTATCACGGAATAACAAATGTTTTTTTAAGAAAACAGGATAACTTTTTACGTGCGATCTTGAGAAAACAAAGGAAAACGGAAGAAATAATATGTTTAACTCATGACCGTTTAGGGTTTCTGTAGGAGTCGTATCCCCCAATTCATCATGTTGTTGTAGGTGCAACAGTATGAATTTGAATCAACAAATACATAAACACTTGTCATATAATAGAATAAGATTAAATAAATAAATATAGATTTAAAGAAATGTATCATTAATTCACTGAAATCTGAATCTTCCTCCAGGCGTGTTGTCCTTCTTCTTCTTCTCTGGTCGGATATTACTACCAGGCAACACCTTCCGCTCTGAAACCCTAAACTACTACTGGATGCCAATTATTGTGAGTAACAAACTGTCTTGGAAGTCATTCAGATTAATCGGACTAATTGAAGTTTATCATAAACGTTGTGTTTGTTTTGCCTTTGCAGACGGTGATCTTCGGTAGCTACCTCATAGCTCACGGGTTCTTCAGTGTGTACAACATGTGTGTCGACACGCTCTTCCTCTGCTTCTGTGAGTTGATGTTTACTGAGTGTTCACTGTGGACTGATCAGCTACACATGTCCCCATTTGATCACTTTACTCAATTTGTCTCTCACCCTTGCAGTGGAGGACCTGGAGCGTCACGATGGATCTCTACAGAAGCCGTACTTCATGTCCAAAAACCTCATGAAGATCCTCAACAAATCTAACAAAGCACCAAAAACAGATCGGAAGAAGAAGTGAAGATGATTTTACCTCCCGAGTTCATGAAACCAAACAAACACATTGTTTCAGGATATATTTTTTTCTTCTTCTTCTTGTTTTTACCCTTTCAACACTCCATCTTCTTCCGAATACGTTTACTTCAACTAATTTGCTGATTTTGCACTTTTTATTTTATTTTACGGTGTATGTGAGTATTAATGACTGTACACATGAAAAAACTGAGCATGTGGGGCAAGTAATGTGAATTTTTAAGTTGCATCTTACATATTTCTTAAGGTGCAATATGAAGGACTTTATGTTTAAAACATAGAAATTAACTAAGATTATCACCAGACCGTGGTTACTCTGCCCCCCATTTGTTTTAGATATGCAAGTTCTTACATATTGTTTTGACTTGGCTCTTAATGACTCAGTCCCACAATAATTATTTTAATATATAACATTTTGTTTCTGTTCATCTCAACATTGACGCTGCACATTTCAGTTGGAAGTTTTAGGCTGATCAACATCCGTCACTTCGTCCTGTTAAATGAATGTAAATGCTATTTTTGCTGAGAATGTTTTATTTTTCTTATGATGTGATTTCTTCAAATTGAACAAAGAATATGCGACGACCAACGGCCATGGCAAAAAATGTTCTTTAACATCATATATTTTTAGATATTATTTGTATAAACAAAAAAGATTGTTTTATATGTACAAACATTTTTATGATATTGATTATAATGAAAATATTGCAATAAAGTTGTACATATGACTGTACAGGACCCAGCGTTTGGCAGTCTACTTAAGAATGAATCCCAATAATGAATGTTCTGTCGTTGGACTGATTGACTTATTAACTCCACTGATTGACAATAAACAAAACAATTAGGGCACAAAACAAGTCAATGTTTTAATCCAGTTTTAATCTCCTAGACCATTTTACACAACGTCTCCAGGTTTAGTCTGTTAAAAGACTCACAAATCATGATTTCCATCACTTGTTCTCTTGTCACATAAGCCTTGAAATACAAAGTGTAGCTTGAACGGACAGGTATGCAGGAAATGACGAGCCCCAGCAGCCATCTTGTCTTTCACACAGAGGACCTCGAGTTTCACCTTTGACCCTGGTGAGAATGTTTAAAGTTTTAAAAATCTGATAAATTGCCTCGTCGGTTAAGACTTCAAATGCGGAAAGGAAAGGAAGTGTGGGGTTAAAAATAAGTCTGTTTCTGCTGCATTGTGGGTAATGTAGGCCTCTCTTAGCACTTTTGTTTCACAGTTGTCACTTAAGATAAATAGTTGTACAGTTAGAGTTTTCCACTGTGCTGTGTCAGTTATAAGAGCAGATTAGCTAAATCATGTCAACTCACATAAGCAGGGAAGGAAAAACTTTATTTTCATTCATATCATCTATTTAAATTGACGGGAGAGGCTGGCGGAGGAGTTATTTTTCGACTTGGGCTGCAAGCGTTTTTTCTCGAGTAAAAGGGAAGAAATGTACGAAAACCGGGAACCAGATCTCGCTTTACAAAAGCATCTGGAGGCCATGTCGTCCTCTCTCGCTCTCCATGGCTGGTCATCCACTCAGAAAACATGTAAAAACAGCATTTACAATATTCATATATACAAATATATATATAATGTTTACACACTCAGACACTCATACAGTCAGGAAAAAAAAAAATCAACAGGGACAGAAACTTTATTGAACTGATGCTTCGTCGCCTCTACTTCCTGTCAGGATGCGTTGCGTAGAGTCTCATCGAGCCGTTTTTATTCACCAGAACAACAGTTTTTACAGTTTGCTCTGTAATCAACAAACTGTGCGTCAGATTCGTTTCGATGCGAATATCTCCCAAAACTGGCCCTTTAACGGCACACTCATCCAACTTTGTACAGCTTTGAGGGGAAAGACGCAACAAGCGGTTTAACACACGCACACACACACACCAATCTTCAGGACAGTCTACAAATGACTTCACAGTGCAATGGCAGTTTTTTTTTGTTAAGACAAATGTATAAAAAAAAATGCATCCATCTGTGCTGTTTTTATCTGTCCGCCTGTTTTCAAGAGTAAGTCGCAAATTCTAGGAGTACTCGTTTCCTTTCACGAGAAAAAAAAAACTGTAAACAGGAACATAAACCAGTTAATTTTTCACCCTCGACGTCTAACACGAGCGATCCACTACTCTTTGGCCTTTTGGAGCAAGAAATGGTTGCTATGTCAACCGCTATGTTAACTCACACCTTCCCTCTCTTGTTTTAACCCCACTGAAACCTTCCACAACGTGCCTCCATCTCTCTATTTAAAGATTAAATCAGTGACTCCTTCAAGAGGAATGTGAAAAGCCAAAACATATTTAGTCACTGCTCTGAATTATCCCTCCACCCACCTCTTTTTCTGCAGCTTGAATCCATAAAGTAAAATAAAGATCCTGTACGAAGCTCACCCTGATCACTTAATACTGTCTCTGATCGCCTTAAGCTTTAAGTGTCCACCTTTTAGGTTTCCGTGTGCATATATCTACAGGTGCGCATAGACAGGGAGGGCTGACATGACTTATTTTTGGGATTCACGCACTTTCCAGTCAGTGTTTTCCTGCATAACGAAATCAAAGAAGCAGGTGGGTGGGGCTGAGTATCCTAAAGTGAGTCTGCCTTTAGCCGGGAGGAGAAAACCAAATTCCTGTATTTCTTGTTTTGGAGTCGAACACAACCGACCCACTTTCTCTCCCAAGTTAGTACCTGCTAGGAAATGTAACATGAGTGTGTGTCTGTGGCTCGAGTTAAGTGTGACAGAGTTTGTTTTTCGTTTTTTTTTTTTGCGTTCCTCCCTCCCGGTCGTCGATCCACATCCACACATCCATCCATCCATCCATCCATACGTCCGTCCGGTCTCCATCACACGCTCAGCAGCCAGAAGAAGAAGAAGATGGCCACAAACAGGAAGAGGGAGTCTTGCCAGTTGTTATTGCCGTTGTTGAGGTTACCGTTGCCTTGGTGATCACCTGCATACTGGTCTAATGAGGAGAAATGGATGAGAAAGGTTAATATATAATAATGTCTCAGAGGACCGTGTGTTTGCATCTGCACTCTAATTATGACGCCTGAAGGCAACAGCTGCGTTCAGGTGGAGATTTTACCCACTAATTATCCTAAAGAACCCAGAAGAGATGGTAAGTACATTCATTTATTGACATTTACACTGTGGCAGCAGTGGATGTAACTATGATGTAGTGATTCATCTGCATGTATTCATCTCTTGCAGGGCCCCAGACCATCTTTTCATACTGGTTGCACTGGTGTGCCTAATTTTTGCCATTTAGGAGCACCCATAAATACATTTTACTTCAATTTCTCATCACGACAAACAGGTGAAAATAAAAGTTTTGCTTCATTTGGACAAATTATGACAATCACAATCGTTTTAAAAAAGAAGTGCCAAATCTCAGGCGCACCGGTGCGACTTATTTTCCATCACAAATCAAACTGATTAATTAACTATCAAAGCTTCTCCTCAGCTTCAACATCTGATCTACGAGAGCATCGACCATTTAACATCCTGCTACTCAGACCCGGATTTTATCATTTCCCGTGTGTTTACCTGCTCTGTGAAAGGGGTCGTTGGTGTTGAAGACTGTGGTGAAGAAGCCGAAGGGGAAAGCGCCGATGCCGAAAGACATGTGAAAGCCGGTGTCTCCGAAACCCTGGAACATCTGCGCACAGAGAGAAGAACAGGGCTTAAAAATAAGACAAACATAAAAGAAAATATTCGAGAAATGGGACGATTCGCTCACCCCGCCTCGACTCTCTGGCTCTGTTCTCTGTCCCTGAGGCCGAGGTGGAGTTTTCAACCTGAGGAGCGACAGAAACAGTCAGTCAGAAAGCAGCGGTAAGGCTGTTTTTGCAGAATTAACTTAAACACTCCGGAGGTACCTGGGGTCCTCTTGGCTGGAGCTCCCTCTGCCGTACAGTGGGATGACTTTCTCTCTGCTGATTCCCGCTTTACAGACGGGACACTGCTGCCTGGTGGGCCGCGTCTCCAACCACTGAGAGGAGGAAGAAACATGACGAAATGTTTATAAAAACCAAGCCCGACTCACTTAAATACCGGGTTTAACGCCAGATAACAGATGAAGTTTTATAAAGAAGTGTGGTCTGATGTGGCTGCAGTTCTGTTTATGTGAATCTATGTTGCGTTTATGGAGAGCGACGTCCAGCTCTGTACGTTAAAGAGGTGAGCAGCAGAGAGAAAGCTGCAGTAAACAGAGGCATTAAGTGCATTAGCATGTTTAAGCTGCACTAAGTCAACTGACGGCTGTAGTTTCCACGCTGAGGTTACATCACGCTGATTAGCTGAACATGAGGCGAAAAGACAGCCCACTCACACGGGTGTGTTAACTCATTATCAGGTCATCCGTCGTCATCCATTAAAATACCAATATTTTCTCAACTTGCTGATTAATTGATTATCAGAACTGCTGTAGATTAATTTCCTGATAGAAAACATGGAACGTGTGAATATTAAATGATGTGAACTAAAGCTAAATTAATAAATACGTTATTACATTTGATCTTGATTTTACTGTACGTTCTGTGCCGTTACTCGCAATTCCCCAACTTCAACCTGAGTAGAAATCTAATCATCTAGTCAGATCATTAAAAACACCAGCGGGGCCTTCAATGAACGCTGCAAAGCAAAAGGATGGCATGACATGAAACACTCACCTGATGAAGACAGGGCCAGCTGTGAAGACAGAGAGAAACACAAGATTAACTGACATTCCTATAATAGTAATAATCCTTTCTCTTACAAATGTCAGCGCTCCTGGAGACCGATTTATTATCAGATCAATCTCAATGGAAAGAATAAATGTTAAAGTCTATTTCTGGTGAAACTGGTCCGATTTGTCTTCTTCACCTCAGGAAGCCCACCTGGCTAGAACAACCTGTTCCTAACGAGGTGGCTGATTAAACTCATCCCTGCACCCCCCATCGTTTGAATTAATTGGCTCCATCTGTTGTCAGCAGTTAGCGGTTAGCGCGACCTGCCGCTGCTGCATTGTGGGAGTTCAGGATGAAGGTTTGACGGGAAATGAGACAGGAAATGGACGCGGGGGTGTTTTGCTGTGAAGCTCCAGAAATGTTTGTGGACTACGAAACTCTACTCAACATAAGGGTAGTTGACTGAATTTTCATTTTTGGGCGAATTTATCCTTTAACTTTCTTGCGATGACTGTTCTCAAGTAGATAAAACTACCTGCAACATGCCACAAGCCGAACAGTTGGTGGTACGATTACAACAAATAAAGACATTTCATCAATTCAAAATTCCCTTTAGAAAAGTCTTGTTTTAACGTTAATCCGAGTTTCCTTTGCTTACATAACTAAAGATAAACTACAGTACAGTGTACGACAAATAAAAGTTGAGTGGGATGATTTCAGGTGGGTTTATACGGCGTTTTGTCTTGTGTTCTTTTAATTTTAGCAAACTCACCCGCAAGCATGAAAGCTCTCAATGACTTAATCCTGCTCCAGAGTCTGTAGTGCATTCAAAATTCAATGTAAAATATTTTCTGAGCTTAGCTTTGCCCCGAGACCTCAGTTAATTAAAGCACACTGCAGATACAGCAGTCAATCCTAGGCCTATGTGGCTGTTGAAAAGTGTCTTTTCTGTATAAATGCATAATTACCCACTAAGCAGTGTCCTTTATCAACAGCACAGTAACTGGAAACATACAAAGGAACAGGCAGGACTTGTTTTCAACGGTTTCAGAGCCACAAAACATTCATAACCGTGTTGCCTCAGGTGGGCCCAGAGCAAACGCCCCAACGCGAACGTGAACAAACTAACCAGGCAGCTGAGCCAAACAAACCATAAAGCACAACATGACCTTGTGTCAAGCTGCACCATAGTTCAGGGTTCACAGTGTGTGCAGTATTCGTGTAATACCAGCTATCAGATTGCAGCTGAGAACAGCATTCCTGTGGATACAAACAGCTGAACAAAGCGAAAGGCCTAAGTTAACACAACAACCCGTTCAACTCTGATTTAGCATGTGGACACACGTATAGCCGAGCTCTTGTGACCCGACGAGAACTGATTAATGTCCAATAAGAGGCTCAGCGGCCGTTCTGTGGAGCCTGACTCCATCATGTGACTTCACGAGAGCCATTTAATTGACAAAGATCCTCATTTTTATAACATTAAAGGAGAAGAAGAGCAGAAGCCTGGACTGGATTATTGTCTCTGTTCGGGTCCTAACCAGGTGTTTACAGACGTGAGTTGGTTTCCACCTAAAGTGCAGGGAACTCAAAGGTTCCTTCAGCTCGTCTGTGTTTCCACTGGTGTCTGAAGAGCCACGAAGATCGGACAAATTAGTCCAGTGACGTATATGAAAAAACATTCAACTCGGTCGTTGTTAGTCCGTCTGTTGTACGCTTTCTCCTGTAACTTCATGTTGATCAATCAAAGCACAATAAAGAACAGATTGCAGCTACAGATTGTTTGCTCGTACTTGACCGATCAGAAATGTTCAGCGCTGCAGGGCCCACCCCAAATGTTCCTGTACTTTTGGAAAATACTGTTGTTCGACCGACAGTCCAAAATATCCGACAATATTTAACACGAGTTAGAATGTTGATACGTCCAGCTCCTGCCAAATTCAAACTTCACTGCAGCCAATAATACATTTTTACTATTGATTGATCTGCAGATTATTTTCTCAGTGAAGCATTTTGTTCAATATATACCAGAAAAGAGAAAAAATGCCTGTTAAATTGACCAATTGTTTCATTTTAATGACACTACGATGGGCGTTCATATCATTTTCTGACACGTTAAAGACTTTAAAAAGTATTTCACAGCTGGAAAGATGGCCGTGGCAGAAAAACGGGCTTGCTATGGAGTAGAAAGATGTAAAAACATTTGAAATCGGTGCTACGTGACCAGAGAAAATAGAGAAAAGGGGATGTGGTATTCCCTTTTGCTCAGAAGGTAAAAGCGGTACGACGACAACCATAAAGCACTGCGGGACCAATAAACACTCACAGTGGCATCTCTGTCTCTCAACTACGCTCTTGTGTCCGTGGATGCGGTGATATAAAAATGCTGAAAAACAATCTGCAGATGATACAACAGCCCTCTGGGTGCAGGCAAAAATAGAGAAGTTTACTATTTGTCATTTGCATATACTACCAAAATTAGAGTGACACAAGCTGGTTGAAAATTGGGACGGTTCCTGTTTAACTGCGAGAGGTCATGAGGCAGAACGCAGCCGCTTTCAACCACTCCGTATGCACCGCCGAAGATTATTGTGTGCCGTGTCGGTTTTACAAATGCAAACACTTTCACTTCTCTAAACCTTCCAGTCAGAGTCTTCCCTAATAGTATTTATGTGCCGATGTTCATGTCCCTCTTGCTTGCCTTTCAAATCTCTTTTCTCCAACACGACGAGCTCTCATTCAGCCTGTGTGGCCGGCCGGCATCTCTAACAATGACGGAGATAAGTCTGCTGAGGAGGACTCTCACTCAGGGACTGTAAAGATGTCACACGCTAATTAACCTCGAAGCGTTTAAGTGAGGCTAATGTTTCTTTTTTTCCACACAAATCATCACTCATGGCTCTGCAGGGTTTGCTAGTCGGGCTGCTTCTTTCTCATTTTCCTCTTACACCTTAAAATCTGAGACAGCGCAGCACCGTCCGCTCATGAGGACTTCCTCCGTAGTTTTCGCACTTCAACACAATCGAGGGTAAAATGCAGGGTGAGAACGAGTCAACAGCAAAAAAAATTCTGATGCCAGAAAAGTGACAGTTACAATCAACAGTGCATTTCTATTTTTCTAACTCAATCTATTTGAGTGCATTCTGGCAACGAGTGCAGACGTCCTGCTGCTGAGAAATGTCAGACAATTTGATTCAAAGCAAGTTAAATGTCCTCAGCCAAACAGACACAGGGTTTGTTGAGGTCATCTGAAATAAAATAAAATAACGTGTGTCGCAGACGGTGATGCAGACGTTTTTCTCATTAACGAATGTAAAAGAAGTAAGATCTTAAAGTTGCAGCGGGTGATCTGACGTCAACACCTCTCATCGTTGCTGAAAGTTTCATCATCACAGGCGAGACGAGAGGGCACACGGGTAACGTGGCAACCGGGTTACATCAGCGCAGCAGCTCCATGCACCGCTGTGTGACAACTGCACATGTAACTGTAAGGTGAGTTTCTACAGAGATGCACCTGTTCTCTGAGCAGATATTCAATAAATCAGCCAAACTCTGCGTGTTAAATACAGAAATGTCGCTTGTATTCCTTAAAAAAAGGGAAACGTTCTCCAATTCTCTTAAAAATGTCTGTTCCTCCAGGTCAACCTTTATTTTAGGGTTACAAAAAAAGACTTTGGTGTCATAAATCAGAGTGCTGCTGGTCAAAGTGTTGCAGCGTTCTCCTAAACAACTGAAGCAGATGGGGACTCGTTTTAAAAGCAGCCTTTAAAAACATAAAAATGGCTCCATACAACCAGTCCACCAAGTTTTCAAAAGGCCCGAGATCCTAAATAGATATGAAAAGACGTTGTTCAGATGAGCTGTATGGAGCCTTTTTTATGCTTTAAAACAAGTCCCCATCTACTTCAGTTGTTTGGCAAAATGCTGAAATGCTGTTTTGTAGATTAAGACACTTCACCTGACTTTCCATCAACATGAGGGAGAGCGAGTAACGATAGGATTTTCATTTTGGGGTGAACTTATCCTTTAAAAACCCTGCCTCAGGTGAAAGTATGTGACTTTTTGTGGGTACTTTAGTGATTTTCTCTGTAAAAACCTCCCCCCTGAGAAGGAGATAACGGCCGTAATCACTGTTTACCAACTTCACTTTTTGTCAGCGGGAGCATTCTGTATATCCTCAAACTCTACATCTGTCTGTGTAGCCAAAACATGTGCATACCCACACACACACAGATCATAATCTTTTAAATAGCAAACATGCGTACGTAGGAAAAGAGAAATTGTCTTCTGTCTTCCATTACAACTGATTTAATGCCCTTAGATTTGACCCCAATCCAACACTCTTGGCTGTAATCTCACTTTAGCCTTGGCCCGTCAACACTCGTGAATGAGTGAGGCTCTCACACGTCATTTTGTGATTGTGTATGTTTCCAACACAGTGCGGTTTGAAGGTTGAGCCTCGCGCAAGTCTTGATTAAAATCAAGATAGGAGAGGGAAGTACAATCACATCTCAAGTGCAACCTAAGGTTACAGGTTTTTTAGTGAAAAACAGCTGTAAACCTATATTTTCATTTAGTATACATGTCAGAAAATTGTGTAAAATGTCCTCCCCTGAGCCAAAGTTGACTGTTGGCTGTTATTATTGTCTGATATTGGCCTATATCAGTATAGGAGTACATGCTGTCCAATATGGGCTGATATGGAAGCTACTTTTAAAGAGACTACACTGCAGAAACGGACGCTTGAGGTAATGTATTATTATCAAAATTGCCAGGGAAGTTTACTGATTCAGTGTGCTGTCATTTTAGACAATGTCTATTTTTAAAGGAGCAATATGTCAGAAAAATAATAAGGGACAGCATATCGCTACAGTAGCTATTGGCTAGTTAGCTCCATTAGCCATGCAGCTAGCGGTCCGGACTGGGAGTTAAGAGAACAATGGGAGTGTTGGTGTTTACGCTGCTAGCACAGGAGCTTTAGACCAGGACGGGCAGGGGCTAGCTGGTTAGCATGCTAACTTCCGTGACTTTGTGACATCACAGTAGGTCACCGTGTCATACATTTCCATTATTGAATGCCTAGCGACTAGTTTGGCACGCAAGAATTGATTTAGCACAGCTGCTCTGTTGTTGTTAGCGGTGCTGGGTCAGGCGTTTGTGAGCTGACCAATCAGAGGAGACTAGGTCTTAAAGAGACAGGAGCTAAAACAGACAGTAACCAAATATAAGATAGTTTACTCGAAAATGAGCACAATATGTCTCGCATCAGTTATATATCTTTGTCACAAGTGTTTGATTACCACATCTGAGGGATCACTGCAACAATCAATCAATACTGGGATTTTTTACTCTTGTATTGGCCCCAAAAAATGAGGATCGGTCAGGCTGTTAAGAAACAATGCAGGAAACCCTCACATCTGAATCTGCTTTCATCTTTTGGTCAACTAATGAACTACTTGGTTAGTGACATGAACGAACAATGCTGCTGTGAACCACCGAGCATGGACCTGGGCTCAGAGCTACAAATGATCACCACACACTTTAAAACCCAAACAGCAAAGTTAATGTGTCACAGAGTCTGATCCAAGGAGGCACTGCCTGCTACTGTGACCTCTGACCTACAGCACACCATATGATATGATCGGCCTGAGCCAGATCAGAGCAGATCACCTGATCAATATGCAAATGTGTTGATCAGCCTTGATCCCAGCCTCCTGGACCACTTGTGACAGGAAACACGCGTTATGAATGTTGAAGTTGAGCCACGCTTCATTTACAACAACACCCTCGACAATAACATCTAGCGAGCCATCTTGGCCGCCGACACAGACAACCGACTGCTGCCGGACCGTTGGGCGTGATTCCGCCGTGAAACGGCTCAAACTGACGGGAAAAGGAGGCCGCACACACGGCTACACAACTACACTCCGGTCCGGTGGGCTGAACAAAAACAACCACCACCATCCCCACACATGATATCTAGCCCCCACATCTCCCCGCCTCGTCTCGTACCAGAACAAGTGGCCGCACATACTGATGACAGCGTCCCTGGCAGTGTCCAAACAAATGTTGCACTCGAAGGTGGCCCGGTCCCGCTCCCGCTCGCCCTCCCCGCTGCCGCTGCCGCTCGGCCCGTCGCGGTCGTTGCTGCTCTCCCCGGCCGGGAATCCTCCTCTGCTGGCCGGCCCGCCGTCACTCGAGGACCGGGAATCCGCGGCCGCCATAATGTTTACTGTGTACAAGTGAGGAAGGTAACACGCAACCAACCCAAGCCACACGGGCCCGACCCGAGCTAACGTTAGCCTGGAGTCAGAGGCGACGACAAGTGTCACAGGACCGAGCCTGAGCCTGACTGCTCCGCTGCTGTCGCGCTACCTGAAGGAGCACTTCCGTTTCCGGGAAAAACACGGGCGAGGGGCGGGGACGATATAAACCACACCCCTAATTATAATATGAATAATACATATATTATTAATAATAATAATAATGATGATGATAATCATAACAATAATAATAGTCAATCAAATATATAATAAACTATAAAAAGAAATAAAAGTAAAGTAAAAAGAATAATACAAATATTTTAAACAACAACAACAACAACAATAATAATAATAATCATTATTATTATAAAACTATGGAAGCCCTACAGGGCCATGCATTCATACATTTTATTTCCTCCGTTTTCCCGTGATAACGAGTTAATTTCATTTGTTTTGTCGAGATCTCAAGTTATTATCTCGAAATAACAACTGCCGTTTTCCCGAGATAACGGGATAATTTTCTCAAGATCTCGAGATAACGAAACTTTGTTTTCCCGAGATAACGATATAAGTAATTCGAGATCTTGAGAAAACAAAACGATAGTGTAGTATATTAAATCATTGCAGGAAACATCATTCAGTGCAGCAATGTCAGGGGAGCAGGAGCATATCTACGGCCCCCTAAAGGGCCATGCATTCATACATTTTATTTCCTCCGTTTTCCCATGATAACGAGTTAATTTCATTTGTTTTCTCAAGAGCTCAAGTTATTATCTCGAAATAACAACTGCCGTTTTCCCGAAATAATTTTCTCGAGATAACAAAACTTTGTTTTCCCGAGATAACAATATAATTAATTTGAGATCTCGAGATAATGGCTGTGATATGATAGGCATGAGATTTCCATCACACACAAGTGGCATGGCATCCGGTATCCATGGAGACGCCCGGGACCTGGTAGCTGGTCAGCTATGTAGTTAACATGACATCAGGCTCACTGAGATTGCGCCGCCGATATAGCTGAAGCCTTGCTAACCATCTTTTTAGATTACACGCACTAATGTGTATATTATCTGTAATAGCAAGGCATAATGCTATTTCAGCCTGTGTCAGGCCTTGATTGAAAAGATATGTGAGGTGGTGGTGATTGATATGCTCCTGCTCCTCTGACATTGCTACACTGAATGATGTTTCCTGCAATGATTTAATATACTACACTATCGTTTTGGTTTCTCAAGATCGTTAACTCGGGAAAACAAAGTTTCGTTATCTCGAGATCTCGAGAGAAATCATCCCGTTATCTCGGGAAAACGGCAGTTGTTATTTCGAGATAATAACTCGAGATCTCAAGAAAACAAATGAAATTAACTCGTTATCACGGGAAAACGGAGGAAATAAAATGTATGAATGCATGGCCCTTTAGGGCTTCCATAGAAGGACTGTTGGACTGACTGCTAAAATTGTGAAAATGCCCTATTTTAAGTAAATGTAGATATTTCATTATTTTTTTCATCTTAATCTTTTTATTCCTTAATTTATTGATGTATATTTTTTAATTTATTATGTACTTAAACTTGCCATTTTGAGTATGTTTTTATTGTTTTATTGTTTTATGGAATGTAAATTACTATTCCTACAAGTATTGGACATTCTTTTCTATTTTCATATTTATTTATTTATTTTTAATTGTTACAGACCTTGAATTTTTTATTCATATCAGTGATGTTTCACTCAGAAACTGTCGGAGGAGCCAAATCACACAAAATGCCAATTTCTACATAATGTTTTCAAAAGTATTTAAAAAAATAAAGCTCCAAAATATACATGAATAGAGATAAATAATCAAAATCCTGTTCAGTATTTCTTTGTTTAATTAAATTAAATAGTACCAAACAAAACGAGCAGTTGTACGATCTCTGAAACAGCCGGAACCTTCGTCGTATATGTTGTTTCCGCTCGGAGTCAAAAGAAGCGCACACCACAAGCGTGTTGTGTACGCTAGAAATCCATGCTGGAGTAACTGATGGCGATAATTTGAAAATGTTAATGAAAGACGTCCATTAAACGAGCAAATTATCAAACCGGAAGAGTTATCTTCAACGGACACATTTAACGTGCGTCCCTGACGGTTATTTTCTGAGAAGTATTTACTGAACGAGCCTCTCCTGACTTCACCTCGCAGCCACCATGGGGCTGAAGCGACAGAAACAAGCCAAGAAAACCTTAAGTTTCTACAAATACAACTTCAGCTTCAGGCAGCCCTTCCAGATCCTCATCGACGGGACTTTCAGTCAGGCTGCTCTGAAAAACAAGATCCAGATCAAAGAGCAGATGCCCAAATACCTGATGGGAGAGGTGCAGCTGTGCACCACAAGGTGAGTACATCTACTCACTGTACCTTAATGCAAATATCACATCTTAATATCTAATATCTCATTATATTCGCTCCTGTTTTATTGTCAGCTGTGCACTGAAAGAACTGGACACTCTGGGGAAAGAGCTGTATGGAGCCAAAATCATCCTGCAGAGGTTTCAGGTCAGGAGGTGTCCACATTTCAAGAGTCCTGTCCCCGCTTCAGAGTGTCTGCTGTCCATGCTGGGGGAGACAAACCCTCACCACTACTTCGTAGCTACACAGGTATATACAGAGAGATCAGACACACACATCAACCAGAGGGAAGTGCAATGAGAAACTAAAAATACACTAGATATTAACTTTGCATAAGCCCTGCAACAAAACCTACCTACATAGAGTCAGTTAAACTGTTTTAGAGAGGTGTTAATCAACTGGTGGTCAAAATATTAGAAACTTTTAATTATAATGCAAGTCTCGTCATGTGGAGGAGGGTTTTATCAACTTAATAAACCTCTAGACCTCGTGAAATAGTGGCAGCCAATTAAATCTTTTAAGAAATTGTCATTAAATCATCTGCAAATTTAGAAATAGAAGTGTCAAACTATTGGGAGGTAACTGACATGTATATGTGTTTTCCAGGACCACACATTAACTGCAGGCCTGAAGAAGATTCCCGGGGTTCCTCTGCTCTACATCATCCAGAACACCATCGTGCTGGACAAGCCCTGCCAGACGTCCCTTGACCACGTCCAGGCAGTCCAGCTGGGCGAGCTGGTCAGCCCGGCGCAGCAGCAAAGCATCCGCAGCCTGAAGGAGGAGCAGGGCATCGACCAGAAGGACGGAGAGAGGAGGGGGAGGAAGAGGAAGAGGAAACAGAGCAATCCTAACCCTCTGAGCTGCCAGAAGAAGAAGAAGAAAGGCGTCCCGACGCCGCCGCTGAAGAAGACGGAGGACGGGGAGAAGAGGAAAAGAAGTCGACACAAGAAACGAAAAGACGACACGTCCGCTGCTGCGGTGACAAATACATAGTGCGACAGGAAGACAGAGACTTCAGCCATTTTGTTTCTAGCATGAATATTATCTGAAGATGTCAAAAATGTTCATGATTATGGAGGACTGAAACAGACAAAATTAAAAAATCATTTGCATATTGAAGTAGAGATGTGTACAGTAAAGAAATAAGTTTGGTGGAGTAAATAGGGCATATTTATCCATTTCCTGAGTCATTTATTGATTTAATTGCTTTTGATTTTGATGGTTTTAGTCCTCCATACATGATTAATATAATCTGAAATTATCACACTGCACGTTTCCTTCTGCTTTGTTTTTCTGATGTTCAAGGATAGAAGAAATCAATGTTTCTTACGCAAAATTCCATTTTAAAATACTGTTCATGGTATTTATTTTATTTTGAAAAATTCTGCAACAGTTTCCAGGATTCGGGAGTTACAGGCATGAGATTAAAACTGTTCAGGAACAAACATTTCTTAATTGAGAAGATTTGTCTTGGCTTTTATACAAAATAAAAAAAGCAGGTTTACAGGCACATAGTTTAAAATCTAAGATGCACTCAGACGTTACATGATAAACCGTTTATATGGAAGTGATATTAAAAAATGATGCATTCAGGCGTCTTCGCAAAAGCACAAGGAAGAAGTGTGGTCACAACGACTTGCTGGTCTGCTTGTTTTTACTGTGTTGTTGTGTGATTTTGATTCAGCCTGTAATATTTTTTTGTATGATGAATTTAGAGTCCAAACAACAACGTTTAGAACAAATATGTCCATTCAGACTTCACTTGATCATCTCATCAAGTCATTCTTTAGATTAAAAATCGATTATAAGTTAAAAAAAACAATTCTCTTGTTATATATTACATCAATAAATCAATATTGAACAGATTCAAGCTTTCAGAAGTTACTGTGGAAGTGATGCTGAGCACAACAAATGAGTCTTATTATCAAGACTACATCACTGTTTGTCACCCAGCTGTTTTTAGATGATTCTCTATACGTAAAATGTTTGGATGAGTTGAATCTAGAATATGGTTTAAAAATGGTGTCGACCCATACAAAATATTTCAGGACAGAGCATGCAAGTATGGTTGACCACTGATGTTTACATCACCTATACTAACTATACTTTCCTGCTGTGAACATTTTCTCTCTTTCTTTTGTTTTGTGCGTACTTTTATCATGCTTAAAACTGATATGTCGTATAGACTGGGGACACAACTATAGTTTTTCTGACTGCAAACAGTTGATGATGCAAGCAAAGCATTAGCAAAAACACCACGTCTGGAGTTTGTAATGCTGAAAGTGCTACACTGCAGTTGTATAATGATTAACTGCTGGTTGAGTCTGTAAAATCACTATCGTAGTAACTGTTTAAACGTACTCTAGCAGAGACTGGATACAGTGCATGCTCCTTTTGGCTAAAGTCTGTGTACATGAGAACTTTTTTTCCTGCAGAGGTGGGACAGGTGAGTCTCAGAGTAACATGGTCGAGTGATTGAGTCATAACTGAAAACTTAGTCCTTTAACTTCTTCTTTAAGGAACTAGTGCTTGTCAAAGTTTTAAAAATCCAACAATGAGTGGACAGCAACTCCAGACTCACTTTATTTAACCTACTTAATACTGACTTTGCTATAGAGTGAGTCTTAATAATAAAAAATCCAATAATTTAATAAATACATTAGTAATAAATAATAACAAATAGGAAGTGTGCATCATTTGGAGTTGCGGTCCTCCTCATTAAGGATTTTTTCTAACCAACCATGTTATTCAGACCTCTTTCCTCCCACTACTGGCTGACATTAAGACATTGCAGATATAAGGTAAAAAAAACTCCACATTATACACAAAACAACTCAAATAAACAAAAAAAAAAAAGGTTTGTTAAATCAACTTGTGTTGCAGATGGTACAGAGTGGAGTTTTCTTTCCTTTTCGGACTGTAACGTGTTTTTCTAGATGATGTGGAAGCGAGGTCCGGGCGTAGCGATGATGTCGCTGTACGGCTCCTCCTGGACGAGCTCCACCGCCTGCTGCTTCTTCAGAACCAGGAAACTGTAGAACTTGGCAGCCGCCTGCTTCTTGTTGTTGTTCCTGCACAGATCCAGCAGGCTGACCGACTGGGCACCTGTTTTGGCCATCACTCTCTGTGGCGATGAGGGAGAGAGATGGAGTCAGGACGGGAAGGCTCTTCACTCAAAAACATATTTTAAACTCACTGAAGTAGCGTTCTTAAGTGCATATATAGACGGGGCTGTGTTTAAATACAGGTCCCGGCTACAGGTACAGCTCCAGAAATGTTTTGTGGACTAAAAAACTTCAACCGACTTTCCCAGTCAGATGTGAACATATACATACTTGAAGGCCGTGGAGCATCTGCTGGGTTCTTTTGTTCCACCTCCTCTCCTCCTGGTCCTGGTCTCCTCCCTGCGCTTCCTCCTCCTGACACAGAAAAACACAGTTACAAACACTAACAAAGGCTGCCCACTGTAAATCGAGTCTGTGTCCATCCTCTGTTAAATTACTTTCTAAAACGGATGTGGATCTTTAGCTCACCTCCTCATCAGAGTCGTCATCCTTCTTCTTGTCCTTGTCGCCGAGCAGGTCCAGCTCTATCAGCTGGCTGATGTTGGTGGTTTCCTCTGGTGGAAGCTCCACGTTGGTTGGCTCCAGCTGCTGGGACACATTAGAGGCACTGGACCCCTGCGGCGGTTGTGGCTGTTGTTGCTGGTCCAAAGCTCCCATCTACAGAAAAGAGTGGAGAAAGAAAACAGTGAGTCCTGACATTAAATATAATAGGATATCCTATATGGAGAAGGCTGGTTGGTGAGTGTGCTTCAGTAAATACAGACTAAAGTTGACATCTGAACTCACAGGCAGGGCTGGTTCTGTGTCCTGGGATTTGCGTTTGAGGCCACGTTGGGAGGACGGAGGGGGCATGACCGACTCGTCCAGTGTCGTCCTGCTGCCCTCCACAGCTGAAGTCTGCAGCACACTGGCCTCTTCCATGATGGTCTGGTCTGGAGGGGAAATGAACATACTGCACTTTGGTCCAGGCTCGAGCCAAAAGGAGACAGTTCTTTAGAGATAGTAGCGCCTACACTTTGGAAATCTTGCATAAATGTGCACAAACAGCCCCTTTCTTACCCATGATGTCTCTCTGCTGGTGCCCTGCTGTTTCCTCTCTGGGCACCTCCGGGTTCTCCAGATCCTTCAGGAACTCATCCAGACTGTCAGCCTCTCCACCTTTCCTCCTCTTCCTCAGCTCATCCGGTACCAGTGGAGTCAAACACCTTGTAAACATCTGGAGCGAGCAAAGAGGCAGATAGAGACAACATGCAGGTATATACAATAGTTGAATTCTGAAAGTTGTCTAAGGTTACGTTACCTTCAGCAGCCTGGCGTTCCAGAGAGGCTGAGCAGGGAGAGAGAAAAGCTTCTCGACTCCTCCGGTCTCCTTCCACATCATCAGCTTCTTGGTGGGAGGTGCCAGGTCCAGCGTGGTGACGATGTCAGAGTAATCAGACAGCTGTGCGCGGATGGTTTTACTATCCAACTCCTTCACGCTGTCCACAATCAGCTTCCTCTTTCGCTTCGCCTTGGTCTCCTTCACTGCACAGACCGCAGGGAGACAGAGATGAATCAGCTAAGTAGCTCAGAGATTTGGAACAAAACGGCATTTCTATTTAAACACATTGATTTTGCGTAAACAAAAATGTGAAACTCTGTAATTGTCAACACTGGAAAATTGCTGGCTTTATCGATGGGAAAAAATACTTTTCTACTTAGAAGGAAACCGAATAAAAATCAAGTGGAACTGCATGCGCTAATGATTGAACGACTGAATGCTGGAGCTTTCTCCTGAAACCAGCTGCTTCACCTGTGATGTCGATCGGCTCCAGGGCGAAGGTTTCTTCCTCGTTGTGAACCAGCGCGGTCTGTTCTGTCTGGTCTGCCATTGCTGGTAGAGGCTCTGTTGGGCCTGAGTCTGGACTGTCTGGGGCTCCCGCTAACAACAGACAAGACCATGTTGAAAACATACGTCATGATATGTTCTGTATGTGTTGTAATTTCAACTGTATGCAACCAAAGCTATTGCAAAACACTTTTTGTCAGGGTCTAGTGTTAGACGTTATTTGTGGAACTGACCAGAGAGAGCGTCAAAGTCGTCGTCATCATCTCCGTGGTCCTTAGGCATCATCACGCTCTCTGCTATGGCAGGAGGGTCGTCAAAAATGCCGCCTCCATCCTCGTTACTCAGCAGCTTGTCCACTACACAGAGAGATAAGGTCATTTAATTAATTCAATCAAGATATTTCACTTATATTAATCCATGTACTTACATTTTGAATATACATGTGGACAAAGAGGGGCATGTGCAGATACATGTCAGGCCCATAACACTGACAGGATCCTACCCAGCATGCCTCCCTCGGTGCTCTCCATGGGGTTATCTCCGAAGTCGTCCTTGTATTGGTCGTCGTACTCCAGATGGTTGGACTTGTCGGCCATCTGGTTTGATGCACCCTCGGCCTCCAGCAGCAGGTTGGACGCTGACGCCCCCATAATGTCGACTTCGAACGCACTCTCCTCTCGCATCATCTCCCGGTCGTCCATACCAAAGTCAGCTGCACAACAGAAATGTATTGAACAGTACATAGTAAGGAATGTAGGCGTCAACTAACAACGGAAAGCACAGCAAGTGTTCAAACTGTCCTGGATGTTTATAAATGTGGCTATGAAGCATTTTACTGAACAAATGTGTGCACGTTCAGAAGAAAGATGCCCACCGAAGTCATTGTCCTGCAGCAGGTTGAGGTTTCCCACCTCCTCTCTCATGGTGATCTCCTCCACTCTGCTCTGGTTCAAGTTGAACTGCTGCGCAACGTCAATATCGCTGCACAAAACAACAGTCAGTGATCTATCTTGTATTGACAGCGCTTCTCCTCAAGTGGAAAAACATGAAATGTGCTGCTCAGATATATGTGTTTCGATTGTTTTCTCAATGTCTTCCCACAGTTATTTTGTGATGGGATGGTTGTCTTTACTACTGTAACACTTTTTAGTGGTTTGATCAGTGATTACATATCCCAAAATATATAAAAATGTTTTTTACGAGCAAGTTGAGAGCAAGAGCGAAAGCGTGGTTCTACAATATTGAATGTATTGAACAACAAAACAATGAACAACAAAATCCCTGCTGACATTAGTTGCGTGTCATTCTTAAGATCTCCTGCCTCAGTTATTCCTGTCATCTCTCTGCTGCTGGCTTTCTACTACAGGCATAAAAATGGCTACGAATATAATAATAACAATAAAAAGTAAACGTTAGATAAGTTTTGTTTTTTAGACCGACAGAGGACTCACTCTAGGTCTGGTAGTGGCTGATCAAAGTCATGAAACTCCTCTGGCAGCGTGATGGCGTTGTAGGCAGCTTCTCTGTTCTCCTCTGGAAGATCCACCACACCTGAAACACCCCGATGCAGGAGAAGAGTTACAACACGTGATGTATCGCAAGCGAAAGGGATGAACAAGGCTTACTAGTTCAATAGTATCTGTATAAATGTGAGCAGTTTTAAGAAAGATCATAATATTGGTGGTACAGAACAGAAAACTAACTATCTGAATGTAGGTGTGCACACATGTTTACTCTGTTTGTTTTAGAGACAGTGGGCATCAGAAAAACTTGCTGCATGTTTTTGTTTTAGATGTAAATATGAATAAACTCTTTACAATGTCATAATTACACTGTAGAAAATATTACATAATTTCAGCATGAGTCTGATTAATTTGTATTCCCAGTGATAAAACTTTAACATTACAAAACTGTAACTTTAGGGACAGATAATGGCTTAATCCTGGACTGAAACTACATGTAAGAGGAAAGCACTGAGTCAGGCTGATGGTTTTGCGTTGCCCCGCTGTGACTCATAAATTACATTTTATCCCCGACCTGGTCTAAACGCCATCTTGATCTTGATGAAGGCCTCGTTACAATCTGCCAGCAGGTACTTGGCCTTCCTGTGGTAGATCCTCACCACCCCCAGCAGCAGGTGCCCCGATGTTCGTAAAGCCATTTTCACCTGTAAAAATAGTGATCAAAGAAAAGTTACGTGCAGAAAACATCAGTAAAGATACTGTGGAATAAATCTGCAGATTTGAATGTAAACTTTGCGGCAACACATGTTACAAAGGCCCCAAATTAAGTGTAAATGTTTCCCACTTGAGTCTATCCAGCAGGCACAAAAGTAAAAAATATTACATTTAGAATAATATGAAATAATCACAGTAATCACATTTGTTTAAATTAATGTGCTGGTAATGTGTAACTTTACTTCACAAACAACCACTGATGACCAGATTTGTTAGATAATATTATGTTTGACAAAATCATTTATCATTTTAGCACAAAATTATATAAAACTGCCTCTGCAACCTTGAAATATCAATGTTGAAAGTTGATATTAATTTACTGAATTTCAGATTTAGATGATATGTTATATGATACATTGTTAGATAAGACTTACAACAGGAAAAGTTTAAAATACATGATCAAACTTGTGATTAATTTTGCTAAAACATCAACTATTATCAAAAGAAGCAGCAAGAACGTAATTACAGATGAACTTTTTATCTTATTTTGAGTGTCCCTGATTAAAGGATGACTGGTTGTAAATCAGCACATGGTAATAAAAAAACATACATTCCTGTGAAAGTGATCGGGGGCTGTGACCCTGACAAATTACCTTGGGTGAGATGATGCTCTCCACGCTGCTCTCCAGGTTGCACTCAAACACGTGTGCCTTGGTCAGTTTCTTGTCCCAGTGGGCCGCCAGCCAGATTTTGGCCAGCGGCCCACGCTTGCTGAGGACGAAGTGGGCATAAAACATCGTCTCAGCGCCTTCTCACCACAAGGGAAAGGGGGAAGGGGAGGCGTCAGGCCTGGAGAGAGGAAACAACACAAAGGATAGAAACAACAGACTGTACATGAATCACAACTCTGAATAGGTAAACAAAGCACGAGAGCTGATTGTTTGATATGTAATTTTACTTGATTCATAAGTTTTTCCCTTAAAATGCATAATTTAATTTATGGAATTGAGAAAATAATATTGATAACTAATTTTGAGTAGTGTAGTTTGAGCTGTACATTTTCATACTTGTTGTTTGCAAAAAAAATAAATGTATTTCTGATTATGTGATCCAGATGTTTCTGTGGAGTAAAAAGTTAAATACTTGTCTCCAACATGCAGTGGATTGGTGGTATGAAATAGTAGAAAATTAAAATACTCAAGTTAAGTAAAAGTACCTCAAAATTGACAGTACTTAAGTAGATGTACTTAGTTACATTCCATCACTATATACTTGACAATCTGTGAAATGCCAGTCAGGTAGTATTAATGGTAGCTTTACCATTTCGCAAGTCAAGATATCTCACCAAAATATTAATTTAGTAAGAGTTAAAGTCATCTATACAAATAGGACTTGAGTAAAAAGTATTTGCGTATTTGGTAATAAATGTACAAGTAAAAGTAAATTATACATCTTTTTTATTATCAGCAGAAATATTACTTTTTTTATCTGATTGCCTATAACTTAAATTAATCTAAAAATACATTACTTTGACTCTGATACAGCATGTAATCTGCAAAGTAACTAATAAAAACATTTATCAGGTAAATGTAGTGGAGCAAAAAGGGATATTTGCCTCCAAACTGAGGTGCAGTGGAAGTATAAAGTAGCAGAAAATGAAAATACTCAAGTAAAATACTTAAAATTACACAAAAGCGTAAAAAAGTACATTACTTGAGTAAGTGTACTTAGTTACATTCCATCACAGTATCCTTGACACTCTGTGAAATGTCAGTCAGGTGACCTAGTTGAGTTTAAACGGTCGCTACACCTGCAGCAGTGTAACGCACGTTACACCGTTATAACGTTACACCACACGCAGATACTGTAACTGTGTCATCAACATACACGTTAATGATTCAGTAACGTCGTACACATGTATTCATCGGGCATTTCCCTTAGAGGCAGGCAGGCTTTTCACAGACGTTACTGTCATTCACAATACTCCACTACAAACATTGACGTTACAGTTACATTAGCCCGCATTAACCCGCTCTCTGTACCACAACAGGTGATGATGCAGTCAAGCTAGCGTTAGCCGCGCTGTCATTCAAAACGAACACGGCCTGGTTTTTTGTTTTGTTTTTACGCGGTGACAGCGACACATTTCACTCACACACACTCACCTTCACATCACACATGAAGCCGAGTGACTCACCGGACAGCCGTGAGGCGCTGGTCCCGTTGTGTCGGCCGTGGTGTCGCTGATGGTGGCGGCTGTTTCTCAGCCCCTCCTCCGACTAAAACAAACAAGATGGCGTCCTCCCTCCCTCTCTCCCCTCCTGGGCCTCAGCAGGATGCAGAGTGGTGCTGATGGGAGGCAGAGAGGAGGGATGCTGAGCCCTACACCTGTCTGCTGCACCCTGCTGTTTACCTGTGTACAGTAGTGGAAAGTAACTAAGTATTTTGGAAGGAAATATTACTTTGCAGATTACATGCTGTAATCTACCTATCAGAGGTAAATATTGTACTCTATACTCCACTACATTTGTTTGACAGCTTTAATTAGTCTACTAGTTACCTTTTAGATTACATTTTTTCATACCCTTCTTCATGTATCTCCAAATCTGGCTATTTTGAACTGAAGAATTAATGGAAGGGATACAAAATAATATCAGTATCGACCGATAAAGGCTTTAATGTGAAATATTGGCATCAGCCCCTTAATAATATTAAGCTTTATGTAGTTTTCTTATGTGTACATTCTGAAAAGTGTTGTATTCTGGCATCGACATTGGCAACTTAATGTTCTCTGCAATTAGGGGTTAAAAAATATATACATATATCAGTGTCTGTATCGCCAGTAGGCCAAAGAGATAGCAAAACAAACACATTCCCAAACTACATAAACTATTTCAGCACGGTCTCTGATAAGTTGCAAAATGCATAGTCACAAAGCTCATGATGAAACTGAGTTGACTTTTCACGAGACACATGGTTCTCACTACAAACATACATAGACATAGACACGGAAGATAAAATGAGAATAAAGGACGTGAACATGGAGGAAGTATAGACAATCAAATTAATTAAAAAAGACATTAAAAAAACTATGTATCAAACATCACAGCAGTAAAATGTGTCTTACTTCAGGTTTTAATGAAACCAGTTAACAAAGACAGCAGTTCAGCTGCTGAAACCGTAGAGTAGACACAAATTGTTGTGTTTGTGTCCTATTTTCTTTTAACGATCGACCAATCAAAAGTGAATTAGTCTCCATTAGATGAATAAACACACATTAAGTTATATTTTAAAAAGCAAGCAACTGCAAGACTGCACTTGTGACATCCTGCAGATGGTGAAAAGTACCACCAGGAGGCAGCAAAGTTGTCTGAACACCTCACTCATTGGAGAGAAAAAGTCCCAGACTGTGGTGTGTACACTGTTGTGTAATTATAATAATTTATTCAAACAGTGTAGATGAAGCCTTTCCTGCCCAACAAACATCCCCAGAATCTAAACCAGTGCTTCCTACAACTACAGACATAATTTCTAATCAACAGGGTTGTTCAGTCACATAAGGCCATCCCACCACCTGAGGCTCGGTGTGTGTATTCGGCCTCTTATTGTTGTCATGTGTTGTGCACCGCTTCCTCGACCTTCAAGGCTGACAACCCGATCCATCCAGCCTCCTCTCACGCTCCACAGACCTTTCTGTACAAATGGAGTCGTAGCTCACATCTTATGAGCTCTCACATGTGCTCTCCCTCTCTCAGCCATCCATCTTTACACTTTGCCGTATGACAAAATTGCAAATCAGAGTCGTTTATTTGACGGTCGATTTCTAGAGCAGACGTTATTTTTTACAGCGCTGTCACCAAAATACAATTTTGACAATTTGTGTTTCTACACACCATGTGTTCATATCTGTATCAACATTTCTACAATATGTGTAATTGTAACATTACATGTATATGAGCTGGCTTTCTATCAGGTGGGTGGCTGGGATTGCATGTCATTACTTATAAGCCTGAAACCACCTGATATGCTTGACAAGCGACTGCTGTAGGCGCCAATTCAACATTTGTAAGCATTACACCGCTGAATATTGTAAATGAGAGACCACAGCTGGAGGCAGCGCTTCAACATTTATAAGCGTGAAAACATTTTCAGCGACAGACCACTCTTTGAGACAGCATGACAGCATGAAACCCCTGGATATTTTTAATGGGACAACACTGTTCAAGATGGTATTTCAACATTAGTAAGCATGATACCACTGATTATTTTTATAAACCGCTACTGGAAATTGCATTTCAACATCTGTAAGTGAGAGATCACTGATTATTTTTAACGAAGCACAGTTTGAGATCGCGTTTTATCATTAGTAAACAAGAAAAAAATGGATATTTTTAACAAGAGACTGCTGTAGACGGCACTTAGACATTCATAAGCATGAAACCACTGAATATCGTATACGAGAGACCACAGCTGGAGGCAGCGTTTCAACATTTATAGTGAGGAATCACGAGATATTAAACCAGACAATATTTGTAAGCATGAAACCCCTGTTAGAGATGGCGTTTCAACAATGGTAAGACTGAAACCACTGGATGGTTTGACGAGAGACCACTGCTGGAGACAGCATTCTAACAAAATCACTGGATATTTTTAACAAGTCACCGCTGTAGATGGTTCCTCAACAATATTGTAAACGACAGACCACATTCCGAGAGAGCAAGACAGCGTGAAACCACTGGATTGTTTTTTTAACGGGGCCACACTGTTCGAGATGGCATTTCAACATTAGTAAGAATGAAACCACTGGACCAGTATTGGAGATGGCGTTCCAATATTTGTAAGTGATAAATCACTGGATGTTTGTAAACAAGAGACCACTGTTACAGACAGCGTTTCCAAATGTGTTTGTGAGCATGACACCACTGTTTTTAACAATAGACCAGTCTTCAAGACAGCATGAAACCACTGGTTCTGGTGATTTGCTTGTTTTTAATGGGTTGTTGGACATTACAAGATCTCATACACACCAACACAGACACGCACACACCACTTCTCTTTGTTTCCTATGACATATCATTGAAACTGAGCAAAACATTTCCTCTCAGTAGAGAATCACCACGGGACAAAGCCTCAGAGCATTGATTGAGCGTGATGTCGCCTCCAAATGTGCCCTCTCACTTCACACAGCCAGGGCCCATACGTCAGACAGGAAAATACACTAGACCCCTGTCTCATCTCTGCACAGAAGTCAGGGAAAAAACTGCTCACAGCCGCCAAGAAAACCATCCCACAAACCCCACGGGGAATGGACTTAACTTGGGCACAAAGGGGATGGTTATATTTCACCGTAGGTTGGCCTTTGTGCCTCTGAATCGGCTAACACTGAGGCTGTGTCTCCTTCCTCGCCCAACCTGTCCGTCTCCTAAGCTGACAAGCAGGTCTTATTTAGGGAGAAGCACTGAAAAAGTCCGCTGGGGGTTTGATGGATTTTGTGTGCGCTGTACTTGCCGGCACACACACTCTCCCTGGCACCAAATGAGAGCTCACTCACAACACATTTCTCACACTGGGATTGTATGGGGGCGGGATTGACGGAGAAAAAGAAAGAGAGAGAGAGGGGGAAGAAAAGGGGAGGGTGGTGGTTGGAGGGGTCTTTTCAGTTCTTTTTGGAGGCAACAATAGTCTTTGTCCGAGATCTTCCACCATTCTTATTAAGGTTACCGAAAGGAGGAGGAGGAGGAGGAGATGGGGCATGCAGGCGGAGGGCAGTTTCTCCATAGTAACAATGACAAAACAAGCCAGTTCAACACCAGGCAGGCAAAAGGGGTGATTGCAGCTGCTGAACAGAAGCACACAGACTTGTGCTGTGGAGTCTCGTTCAGGAGGAGCACGAGTTCGGAGAGGATCTGCAAAGTGGAGTAAAAAGAAGAGAGGAAACAGGGAAGTTTTTTTTTTATGAGTCTGAAAGTGCTGGGAGGCAACACGTGAGGGGGGGACACACAGTCATTCCCTTGCAGCATGGACAGAGACAGCCACAGCGAGGACACTTTGTCCACCATGGTTCTGGAGAACATTAAAAACAAACTGATTAACGCCTTCAGGGCGACAGGAGAGTCCAGAGAAGATCCTCAAGAGTCTGGCTCCACTGTCAGACCGGTCAGCCTCGGCAGGAGTTACCAAGCCAACGAGGAGCTGCGGAGGGCGCAGATAGATGGAGCGATAACCTGGCTGAGGTCTGAACTGGTGAGTTCACTGACATTTTGTGCTTTTTTGCTCTGCAGTTTATGTCCATGTCAGTTTGTTAGTGTAGTAATGTACCTTTGTGTCTCTGCATCTTCCAACATGCTGATTCAGTCCTTTCATTGTTGTCATGCAGCTGGAGATGCGTTCACAGGACCTCCAGCTGGCTCAGACACTGCTGGGGCTCAACACAGAGATCCAAAGACTGAGGAGGGAGAGTTTCGGAGGGGTGGAAGTAGAGGGGGACGATCAGCAGTGACCGGTGGGAGAAATGCTCTTTAGATGGAATTGGCTCTGATTTGCTCGAGAGAATGGCTCATTGTAATAAAATGTGTCATGGTAAGAAATAGACACCAGTTGCATGTAAAGTAATCTGAGAAGAGGAAAAATAAGGACAAAATGTGCTCGGCTTTATCTGATGCTGGCATAGATTTTTAGATGTTTTGCACTTTTGCAGATCTGTGCTAAAGAAACCTGTTAGTACACGGTTAGTTTCTTTGTTAGGTCCAGAAACAAGACTTTATGAATGTAAAAGAACGAAATAGAAAATCACTTTTTTTTGTCACGATTTTAAGTTGACATGTGATTTGTAATTTGACGAAAAATAAAACATGCACCATCAGTGATTTCATGTCTTTATTGTGTTGGCATACTGTACCACTGCAGGACAGTACCTGTTTGAAACACTGCTAAAAGTTCAGGTGGTTAATGGAAACATCCACGTCTCTCTCCCAAACAACTCTAGCTCACAAATACTCTCTACACACAGACAGTCTGATTAGCACATTGGTTCACTGACTGTACTAATACTTCCTTAAACACATTTACAAATGCATGGTCAGGGAACAATGTCACACCGTCACGAGAATGTTTTACTTCTGCATAGGCACAATAAAAATGCAATTAACTCCACGCTGTCCTTCTGCTGCATTGAATCCATTCTGTGTGCAGTTACAGTCATAAAAGGTCAGTGAGCTTCAAGCACACACACACACGCACAATTCAAATCTCAACATTTCTACACAAAGACAACAATGATTGTCTTCAGGTCAGCATTTAATGCAGGACTTATATCATCCTCTGTCACACCATTTATATACTAACTTATACTTTTACACTTATTCACATTCTTGCTGAGAGTTAGATGAGAAGATTGATACCACTTGTGTATCTGTACATAAAATGTGAGGCTATAGCCACCAGCTTAGCTTAGCTTAGCATAAAAACTAAAACACAGGGGGGAAACAGCTAGCTCATCTCTGTCCAAAGGCAACTAACTGAATTGACTTTTATCTCGTTTGTTAAATCTGTACAAAAACTGATGTGTAAAGATGACTCATTTTGTAACCTTCGGACAGAGTCGAGCTTACCGAGTGCTGGATGTAGCTTATTCTGGGCAAGAAAGCAAATCAGCCTGGTCGCCAGGATAAAATGTTGGCAGTCAACGTTTCTGCAAACCACTGATATGTTCACATTTGTATGTGTCATAGGCTACGTACCATACTGGCATTTCTATAACGTGTCATTTTATGTATGTTACATGTTTATGACCTGACTGTCATTTTGGGTGGTGGAGTTACAGTTCAAGACAGCGTTTCAACATTTTAACCGGCTATTTCTGACAAGGGACCACGACATTTCAACATATGTAAGCCAAGAGGGCACTTTCCACATCTGTGGTTTGCAGAAGCCGACGCTGCCATGAAGAAAATAAGTACATTTCCAAAAGTATCCAACAGTTCCTTTCAATTCAAAGTGGTCAAACATGTTTTAATTTCTCAGTTTTTGTCGTAAAAATATAATTAATAAAGACTAATTGTAAGCTAAATAAGCCACTAGAGTGTCATTATATTTTGTGCAAAGATTTAAACGATATTACTTTTGCATCACTGAAATAATGCCGTTATTTACACGCTCTCCTCTTGTCTTTCCTCAGCTCCACTCATCCTCTTTGTCTTCTGTGAATTCAGTGGTAAATTGCAAATGTATTAACCTTGCTCCACCTTGTCTTTGTTGCCTGTTTTAGAGGATACGAGGAACTTGTTGAAGTTGAGTTTTGATTTTCAAGGCACAGAGCTTCTCCTGCTGAACGCCTTCTTTGACAAAACCCCTGAGTAAAGGGTTGATGGCATCTTCATGAAGGAGGTGGAAAAGCCCCCCTCCCCTGAGCTGCAGTAGACGCTGCTGCTTCCTCGTTCGCTCTCAGAGTCCCAGTAGCTTCCCTCCTCTTCTTCTGCTTCCTCCTCGTCTGTCTCCTCCTCTTCCTCTTCAGACAACTCCTGCTTGAGCTCCTGGATGCCGGAGTGAAGCTCCATCAGCTGCCGGATCAGAGCTTGGTCCTGGGATCGCATCTCCATCTAGACACATATAAAAAACATCTGTTCAGCTGCTATTTTTAAACATTTGCAGACATGCAGGCCAAAATATCACACGATGAGGGAAATAAATCATCAGTAAAGAACTTTACAAACTTTCCCATAAAAAAAAAACTCCTTCCAGATCAAGCTGAGTGGCTTCATGCTCAGTGTGAAACCTCAGCCATTTCATTTGAGCGTTGCCTTCTTTCAAATGCAAATGTGTCTTTCTGCCGTTCTCTTTCTTCCCTTTTTTTATGAGAGGCTGTCTAATTGCCTGCATTGTAAAATAAGATATTCAGAAATCTACCGACTTCAGAGTCCAAGTTTGTCCTCAGGATCGAGGAATGTCCCAAACAAAAAGCCCTCTGGGGCCGATCTGCATTTCTTTTCTCTGTTAATTACTGCACCAGGCTGAGACCGGGCTCCGCCTGAAAGATGCTGGTTTTACCGCCTTTGTCGACACTCGGAGAAACGAGAGAAGAAACGTGACCTTTTTTTTTTCTTTTTCTTTGAGGGAGATGGAGATGTGGACATGCTGGGCTCCACCTCCTCATGCCAAACACCAGCTCTTTTCAAATAATGCTCTGGACGCTGCATCTGTCTGTGATCCTTTCTTAACTACCCCGGCCCAAAATGTCTAAATCAAGAGGTTTACACCGGCCATCGCTCTCGTTCTCAAGAATTTCATGAACACAGCACACAGGGTTTTGATTAGTGGTGATGGTGGCTCTACTGATTTACATAGAAGACATAAAAGCTGGATTTTTCACACAATTGATGAAAACCAGAAGTTTTAAAGTGGAAATATTTGGTTTACGACTTGAATTAGTCACTTTGGTGTATCTTTCATTAACAATACCACGATGCTCTTTCTTTCACTAAACCTTTTGGATGAACAAAATTTGACTGAACAGAGTAAAATTTCACATTAGAGGTGATGTTATTTCATTGTTGGGAGTCATGCCGAAATTTAAGTGGATTCAACTTATCTTTTCTACTTGACTTAACATAAATATACAAGTTGTATTCATTTCAAGTTGATTAAACTTAAAATTTCTTCTAAACAAGAGTTCTTCTGACTTAAAGTCTTTTGATTTAAAATGATGAGTTGGATGAATACACCGAGTTCAATCCACTCATTAAAATAAACTTAAACATGATCAGTGTATTAACAAAACTCTCTTGAGACTCCTTTTTTCATAGTTTGAAGAAAACATGTAATGGAAACTGTTTTTAATACATTTCAAGATAAGTTATGTCACAACAGTGAAAACATTGCTAACCATGATAACGGTTCATTTCAGCCTTTACCCCTCACACTTTTATACTTTGATAAATTCACTGGGATAAGTTTCAGATATTGTTTTTGTTCAAATGCCGAAACAGATTATCTCCAGAAAGAGTAGATGCAGCTTAAATTTGTGTAAAATGAAGAACTGACTCTGGAAAATGAACTTAAATGTAAAAGGAAATCAAATTTATGTGTAATATTTTCCAGTGTGATTGAGCAGTTGTTGATTCAACTAAATTAAACTTTAGTTGCCGGTCAACTGATTGGATCAATATTTTTGTAAGAGCTGTGTTGAAATGAATGAGTGGGTTTTGTCATTCATTGAATTCACACAGAGAGTTCTTATCAACCCGACCAGGAGCCTGTTTTTCACTGTCTGTTTGGTACCGCCCCGACTCCGGCTCGTAGTTTCTTCTTCTCTGTGTGCTCAGGACACTCGGTTACCATGGCGAGCTGTCTGGGTGAATGCAGTAAATGGCGAGTGATATATTAGACCGTGACAATGAGCCTTACACAGTTGCTCACAGAGGTGCAAACAGACACACACAAACACACAATTGGACACACACACACACACACACACACACACACACACGCACACACACACACACACACACACACACACTGTCTCTTTGACTGGAGAGGATGTTTTAAAAAGGGGCTGACGTTGTAACAACATGACCTACATGCATCTTAGGAACAGAAGGGCAATAACCTGAGCTTCCCACACAAAAAACACCCAGGAGGTCGTTCTGTTGCAGTGACAAATGACTGCTCTTCTATTCTTATTATTTAATTGTATTTTAGACGCAGGAGTGGTGCCAGAAATATAAATAAATAGCGGGAATACCACAATATGCAACTTTTTCTGAACAAGGAGATGATGCTAAATGCTAAAACACATCAGAAGAAAATGATCAGGTCAGTAAAATGACTCACTAATGTTTGTTATTTAGCAACATTTGGCAATATCGAAGTAAATTTGGCTAACATTAGCTCGGAGCTGACACAATATCGGATTTTCACGATAACTATAGAAAATTTTGAAGAAAATGCTATTAACTTCATGTTTAACTGTGTTCACTGTGTGTTTTGTTCACTGTGTTTTGTCTGGGTTATTAACAAGATATCAATATCTCATTTTTTAATATCACAGCTACCCACATTGTTCCCCCCCCCCCGCATCCATGTGGTGCCCCTTTTATTTTTTCTGACCCTGCTCCTAAAACATCCTGAGTCCACCATTGTGGTTCCCATCAACATATTGTGACACCTCAACATTAGATCAAATCAGCTGCCATAAGCTGCTGGTCATACCGACCAATAAAGGCTAGTTGCAGCGAAATCCATGAGTGTATTGACTCGAGGGAGGGTGCATTTAATCTATTTGCAAAATAGATAACTATTTATTTCCATTTCGTCCTATTTTTAAAAAATAATACAAATTATAAAATCTCTGAAAGTTAAATTATGAAGCCATAAATGTCCTGCAAGTGGATATTTTTTTAATCTTATGTACACAAGATTATTTAATTTGTTAACTTGTGCAACAAGACTTTAGTGTAAAACTTGTCTGGTCTTATTATTTACATGGTGGGCTTTTAATCTGTTATAATGCATTATATTAAATACTTTTATCACGTTTTGTATGTAAAATCATTGTACATGCAACAATATAACTCTGACTTAAGTACTGTACTTAAATAAATGTCCTTGCTGCTAAAAACACAGTGATATGGACTTCATTTAAAATACAGAAAGAAGAGCTCTCGTCTCACCAGTTCCCTTCGCAGCCAGGCCAGTGCACTCTCTATGTCCAGTTTTCTGCCTTCCTCTCCAGCTGTGCAGCCTTCAGTCCTGCTCGGAGGATCCCTGCTGCAGGCACTCTGTCCTGCTGCTTTACACTCATCGAAGGTGGAGGTCTTGCAGGAGAAGTCCCGCAGTCTGGTGAGGACCATTTCCATCATGTTAGGTCAGGTGAATCAATCTGAGCAGGTTCCTTCTCGACCCTCTGCTGCGTCTCGTCTCAGCTGCAGATTCAGCCTCGTCTGATCTCTCTGAGATGATCCCTCGCAGTTCTGACGACTTATGAGGGACTCACTCTCTCTTTCTCTCTTTTCGTCCACACTCATACCCCCCCCCCACCCCTCTCTCTTTTCTTTCTTTTCGTCTCACAAACATTACACCCTGGCTCCCTGGTGAAGCGGCATCACTGGAGGGTGAATGTGAAGGAGCTGGGCTGACGTCAGTGCATTGTCCAGATGCCTGACCTGGAGTTGTTTACCACTTTTGGGGCCTTTTTTTATGGGACACAGACACAGCGATCATTAGGATGGAGGGGTGGGATGGAGGCAGGCCGCAACAGTTGTGTGTCTTTCGCAATGTTTCTGGTATGTTGACAGAGGATGCACCTGCAGATACACAAACATACACACACAGCCCTACAGTGTATGAAGAGCTCTCATGATCCGGTGAGTGGCCCGTCGCAGGGTCAGGATCTTGAGAACAGTGTGAACAGCCATGTGTAACTAACCCTTCTCGTGCCATTTTCCTCTCACGCCGCAGCCCCTGGCAACCCCACAGCACCGTCTATTCACACACACACACAACAGCTTGGCAAACCAAACACGGGCCCACTTTCTGAGTCCACAGACGAGTATCGACTAAAATAGCCACCGACACGTTGAGAGCTATTTTAAGAGTCACACTGACTCCACTTTTAGACCTCTTCAGGAAGACAAACGTCAGCACTCTCAAAAGGAATAAAAAGCTGCCTCGAAGTCTCATTGTGTGATTGTTTTATGTCTCAAAGCTGCTGTAGAGCGCCGATTAACGTCACCAGTTGCTTTCTTAATGACCGAATCTGTTTAAAGGAGCCATACTCTGCTCATTTTCAGGTTCATAACTACAACTAGCATAGGTTTACATGCTTTAAAAAACACATTTTCTCAGACGCTCTGCTTCAGCTCCTGTCTCTTTAAGGCCCGCCCTCCTGATCACCCACTCTGCTCTGATTGGTCAGCTCACACACGCCTGAGCCAGCACCGCTCACCGTGCGTCCGGTCGGCTCTGTCATGTTTTCAGCGTCCAGTTAGCTTCACTTCTACCGTGTATATAGGCATAAATTATGCAAATGTGTGACATGGTGATGTAGCGTGATGTCACAAAGTCCAAGTCGGGACTACTGGCGAGACGTTTCAGGAGCTGTGTTTTCTGTGGGAGAGAGGAGCTACTGTTGGCGTGGACTTTCTTTTTAACTTTCAAGATGACACTGAAGGAAAGGAGAAAAGTGAAAAAGCATAAAAGGTCTCCTGTAACGTATTTACCAAAAATATATTTATAATTTCAATCTCTACAGTCTTTGTTTGAAGTCATTTTACTGGCCGTATCCTGCAGCAGTCTACCCCTCAAAGTCTTTAGTCACTCAAGACCTCTTGATCCCCAACCTCGTGGTGGAGGATGATTGTCTGACCATCATCACATGCATCATTAGGCTGTGCTCCGTGTAAAATACCGGCGCCTGTGACTGAGTGAGTTGTTTATCTTGAAGAAGGCCTGAGGGATGAAACGTCCGTGTGCAAAACTTTTATACGGCCTCCTCATCCCTGAGCTGTAACATCTGCACAAAAGAGACAACCATGTGTTCAACCTTAGACAAACAAGGACAAGCGTTACAAGTTATGCACGTAGGTATGTCGGCCAGGAGGCCACAATGGCATTCAAACCAAAAGCATTCGGAAAGATGTTGCTCCAAAACATCTCATACAGGAGACTGAAAACTCCTGATGTAGATGCTTCATTGTCGCCATCTTGTGGTACATTTTGAAATCAAACATTAACGTGTACTTTTCTTGCACAGCTGCAGAGATCATCCATCTGTACATCACACAATCCCAGGATCAGTTCTTAGGATTAAAGATTTTCCTGTCGCCCAAGACCGGGAAAAAGTATAATGACTTAGCTGCAGCTTTTTTTGGACGGCTTTAACATCCCAACATAAGGTATCAAAACCACTGGAGTGTTTTTTTTAGCTTGAAATGTGAAATACAGAACATCAAATGTAAAACACAATAATTATTTGACTTAGAAATTCTTAAATTTAGATAAGATTCTGATAATCAGAAAAATGTTGAACAGCCTATCTGATCTGTGATCGACGAGGCCAATAATCAGTCGGCCGACAGTATATGGGTATATTATCCACATGTACTTTGATCGGTAGGCTGCTACATTTATGAGCACGCAGAAACATTTCGCCTCCAGCAGTCAGAAGTAAGCTGAATAAGTAACAAGAAGACTTTAATTGTTAATTATTCTCGAGGAGTCAAAGTAAGATGCTGTTTCTAACTCAACGTGATCAAAACTTGTAGCCTTAAAGGGGCACTGAGAATTTTAATATTTAACAATATAAATGAGTCAGAAATATTTATTTTTCCATGATTGAGTAAACAAAAAGGAAAATACGGTCCCCAGAACACTGTTTGATGCTAGAAAGGTGGCAGGGTCCGCCACATATAAACAAAGCAAAAACAGTATGACACTGTGTTGTCCTTTAAGGTCAGTGTGTTTACTCAGTTGATTCAGTCATGAAAACAAATAGAGCTTGTTTATTTACTTTGATTAGGTGTGAAAATAGTCAGTCGTTCCCTTCTGATTAAAATGTCTTCCCCAAAAACTACATAATGCACCTTTAATTCAGAGGATGGGAGCAGCTTTGGGCAAAGTTTTGGATTTAAAAAATAAATATTCGCACAAAACACTGACAATAAAGACTGTACTTTAAACTGCAGGGTCGTGAGTGACCATGTGATGGGCGCGTACAGGGGGAGGGAGAGCGCACGGCACTTCGTTTGATTGTGTAATCAGAGAGTGCCGGCTGGACAGAGGAGGTGGGCGGGTCCACAATGAGTCGCAAAACTGAATGCCTCGCCCGATTTTGACATGCAGGGTGCACTTAACCAACCAATCACCCAAATACGAGTTTATCGTCAACTTTTTGTCCCGCATTCATTGAAAAAAAACAAAAAAAACAAAAAAAAAGACAACGTGCTCATTCCTGACAGCTGCTCCCCCTCCAGCTGAGATGTTTGGTGTCTAACATCTGTATTTTGTTGGATCCATTGTGGGTCACCTTCTCCTCTCATCACTCGGCTCTACATGTTTGCAGACGGTCGTGCTTTTGCATTTGCACACGGAGCGAGCGGTGGTAGTCACAAGGCTGCCTCAGATTTGCACCCTAATAAGAGGATGTCCAGCGGGGCTGGTGAACACTCTGGAGACAACAAGGGGCTGAAGATCACAGCTTCAGAGTGGATACAGTGACCTGCAGCTGTGTCAGATGAGCCTTTAAGTTTTAAATTCGTCTTTTTGTTTCAGTCGGGGCATTTTAAAAAAAAAAAAATCCACTTTGAGGAATTTCTTTACATCTGATATTACTCTGAGGAATTTCTTTATATATTATTCCTCCAAAAAGTCAGTGATGTTCCAGAAGAAGGATCCAGAGAGAGTTCCCCTGGTGTCAGAAGAGAGGAACAAATACGCCACTGTGGGAAGGTAAGCTTTGATTCTTACACTTACAGAGGGACATGGTGACAACATGATCTGTTTTAATCATGTATCAGAAATCTTTGATTGATAAATGTATCTGTGTGTTTATCTGATTTATTTAATGAGTTTTGTTGACACACAAACATCACGTAAAGCCCACAAACCTTAAAGTTGTGTAATCCATTGAGGTGGTGGTGGTGGTGGTGCTGTGGGCATTGTCTTTGCTCACGCTCCCCTTGTTTGTGAACTGCTGGGTTTTCCACACGAGACTGGAGTTAACCCCTGAGGAAGTGGCTCGTGTTTCTGCGAGAGGTTAATCCTGTGCAGGGGAGGAGGAAGTGGCTGTGTGGCAGTCAGGCTGATTTCTGCTGAAGCTCTGAGCACCTTCTGATGCCTTCTTTCCTAAACCCTCATGCAACTGATAATAATCATTCATTTTCAGGATTTTAACCCTTTGAATGCCAGTTTGTTTACTTGTTTTTTTTTTTTTAAATATATATAAAAGTTATTTTCCACATACTTAATAAAAAGTATTTTTATAGCAGTTTTTGACATGGTCACATTTTTTTTGTGCCAAATGTCCCTTTTGCATGAGGGTTAAAGGTCCCTGCCACCTTTTCTAGCTGGAGACTTTATTTTCCTCTGAGAACAGCTTGTTTGTTCAGTTATGGACAAGATAAATATTTCTGACTCATTAATATTGAAAATATTAAAATTCTGAGTTTGAATTTCAATCTCCAAAACTACCTAGTGCTCCTTTTCAAGTTGTGCTCAGCTGCCGCACCCTCGTCGTCTTTTGTCCAAAGAGGAATCAACGACAAAAACAAAGTTCCAAAAGTAATTTTTAACTTTAAATAACAATTTCTAGTTTATACATAAACAAGTAGATCATAAGGTGACAGATTGTTAAGCTTCTTTCGGCAAATGTACTACTGGTGATATTGGGCTATACAAATAAAACTGACCTGACTTAAATAATCACAAAGCTACTGCTCAACTTCCCGCTTTTGTCTGTTTTAATGTTCATCCAGCGTGACCAAACAGGAGGTGTTACAGATAAACGGCAATGGCGTCATCAAGCACTGCCACGACAACAGCCATGCACAGGAGGACCGCGAGCGAGAGAAGAAAGTTGCCAGGAAACGGCTGTACGTGGTCTCCGTCATCTGCCTGATCTTCATGATCGGTGAAATCCTCGGTGAGTTAATCCCTGATTGTTATCTCTCTGCCTCTCCTTTCTTTAGAGCAACTATATTTCCCTTTATTCATCACTGTGCCGGCGACAATCTGATGCCTCCTCTGTCTGACACAGAACAATAAGCTGTTTGATTTTAAGTCAGTCAGTCACATGCTTCTCTCTCTCTCACAATTTTCTGTCCTTTGTCTTTGTCTCCTTTCGCTTCCCCTGCTTCATGTAGTACTTGTACTTTAGTACACATGTTTGGTTTTCCTTTAAGTTGACTCTGAAAGACTTTGATCACTTGAGTTTGAAGAGAAATGTCTCAAAAACTTTATGTTTGATTGAGATGAGGATAAATTGTGACTTCTTAACCTTCAATGTGGCACCACTGTTGAAATCCCCCGCCACAATAAAAGCCTCAAAAGCCGCGTTTGTGACGTGAAACGTGACGTCAGTGACGTACAACGTAACGCTTCAGATAAAAGTCACAGACGAGTGTACCCGAGTTTGGAAAAACCTGAGTTGAACCACTAATTTTGGTGGAAAAGTGGCATTATCCGTCGCCTATTGTTAATCTGAAACTACTTCGAACCTTCTTGGGCCTTTTTCACTTCTTCAAACTTTCCTCCTGTCTCTCTTTGTCTCTCTGTTTTGAATTTGGTTCATATTACCTCCCACACAGGTATAAATTTAGCATTTCAGCAGCACCGTAGTATTATATTTAAATACATATATTTTCTTTCCTGTAGGTGGGTATTTTGCAGGCAGTCTTGCGGTGATGACAGATGCCGCCCACCTGCTGGTGGACTTCACCAGCTTCATCATCAGCCTGGTTTCCCTCTGGCTCTCCTCCAGACCTGCCACGCACAAGCTCAGTTATGGCTGGCATCGTGCAGGTACAACACTCGGGGTCATCCCTATGTTCCCACGGCCCTGGGTTAGGGAAGGGGAAGTGGTTAGGGCTGTGGGAACATAGGCATGCTCCCCAATACTCCTTTATTCAGTTGTGTTTAGTCCACAGTGGTGGCTGCCGGGGATGGTTCAGGACAGACGGATGCAGGATTTTCAACTTTATTGTCATTTTCAGGCAAAAAGTGACTTGACACAGGCGACGTAATACTTGAATAGCAAGTACTGACAATAATTTAGGACCTATGTCTCTACTGTCCACTCTTACACTAAATTGTAGGCTGCTTGTAGGTTAGCTATGATTGCTAATTAGCCTGAAATGCTAATGGGTCATGCATAGTAAAAGAACCACCTTGAAAAGCGTATCTATCTATCACTGGAGCAAAAATGCTTCACATCTCTTTGTCCTTGGTGGTACTGACGGCAAAACCACAGACTGTCATGTGTTGTGGCTGCTGAATCACATGGAGGTGAATTATTTTGGCGCATGGTAACTCGCCTGAAGACCGTTTCTGCTTATAAAACCGAAAACAAGAGCAGACTTTAGACTCTGTCTGCACTGAATGTTAATACATGGATTGTACAATTTTCCCAAGTCTTGTTATGCAACTGTGTAGTTTGTTGGAAAAACCTGCAGCTTTCAGTCAGTATTTGACCGCAGTCCTTGTTGTTTTTCCTCCTGATCTATATTCCTCCCGTCTCTCCTCATCTCCTCACCCATGCAGAGATCCTGGGTGCGTTGCTGTCAGTGTGCACCATCTGGTTGGTAACAGGAGTGTTGGTTTATTTGGCTGTGGAGCGCCTCATCAGCGACGACTACTCCATCGAGGGCACTATCATGCTCATTACCTCTGGTTGTGCCGTGTTGGCTAATATCATGTGAGTAAAATTCATACAGCTTTTATCATGTGTGCCTTTTTTGAATACGAACGATTTAATACAGAGAGGTAGTTGTCTTGTTTCTGTCGTATCTCAGCTGATTACTTTCACACTTTGAAGATACTTTGTTACTTCTCTCTAAAGCATGGCCCTCACCCTTCACCAGTCCGGTCACGGCCACAGTCACGGCGGTCTCAGCTCACACGGACACGGACACAGTCACAAAAAAGGAAAAGGACCTCAGATCACAAACAACGGCCACGCGCATAACAACCATGTCGACTTGGAGAAAGTCAATCACGGTATGTTTCTACTATACAACTCCTTTATTTTGAACAGTTTAATCCCCCCTTGCTCAGTACTTGTCTGTACTATGACTGACCATACACCGTAGGGGGCGTCATAATCCATTTTAATTACATTATAACGGATTATTTAACGAACTAATGAACTAACCAATGTATAATTATCTTTTCGAGTGTGGATTTTACGGAGCTACTTTTCTTTCAGGAAAGAGGGCTCAGCAGGCCAACGCCAGTGTGCGAGCGGCCTTCGTCCACGTGGTGGGAGATCTCCTCCAGAGCATCAGCGTGCTCGTCAGCGCCATCATCATCTTCTTCAAGGTTAGTGAGGCTCTCTAGGTGTGCACAAAGTCTGCAGAGTGAAACTGTAAAACTTTCCCCACCATAAAAACATGGCCTGATTTATTAATTCTTGCTTTTTTTTCAGCTTCTTTTACATAAGTACTACAACATTAACAGTAAATGTGTACTTACAGCAGAAATAAACCTGGTACAAAAAACGGTTTTGGTCCTACAGCTAATTTCCCCGTTCTTCTGATGAAGACAAGCTCTTACTTGTGCTTAACCTTAATTTCCTGTGTCATTTTTTTCCTTTTAGCCAGAATATAAGATGGCTGACCCCATCTGCACCTTCCTGTTCTCCATATTTGTCTTGTGCACCACCTTCACCATCATGAGGGATATTCTCATTGTCCTGATGGAGGGTATGGCTTTCATTTTCTGACAACATACAGTGTTTGGACATAACATTTGCAGATTTCTTTAAGTCACACTCATATTTTTCTCATCCATGACTCAGGTACTCCGGCAGGTGTGAGATACAGCGAGGTGCGGGACGGTCTGCTAGCAGTGAAGGGAGCGACAGCAGTCCACAACCTTCACATCTGGGCCCTCACCATAAACCAGGCTGTACTGACTGCACACGTAGCTATAGGTGAGAAGAGGCTGCAACATATTCTCCTGTGAAGCAATGAGCTGTCTGCATGATTTAACCATATTTTTACTTTTTAAATTGTAGCCATACGTCATGAATGAATCAAAACACGGTCAGCGGGCGCATCGACCAGAGATGTGGACTCGAGTCATTGTATCTTGGACACGAGACGACTCAAATCACTGTTTTGACGACTTGCAACCTGACTTGACAGAAAATAAATGACCTCGGACTTGGAAGTAAAAGACTAGTGACTTGACTGGACTTGAGACAAAGGTTTTTGGTGTCCACAAGGATGAACGCTTTAGAGTTATGTGGTCAAAGTTATGTTCTCAGTGGTAATGGAGCGGCCATATGGATCGCAGAGTGGTTCGATCTTGTCGAGGTTGAGCAGTCAACATTCACATGTCAGCCAGACAGTAAGTAACAGAACCGAGTGACTTGAAAATGTGAGGGGACCCGGTAGTGAGGCTACAAGGTGCGAACATAGATTCTCTCCAAGTAAAGTACTTTTAAGTGGTCTTTGAGGGAGGACACGAACGGGCGAGAGCAGAGCCTGCGACTCTCAGGTCAATCCCAACGTCCACACTCACGTACTCACAGACTTTGAGGTATGTCCTTGGTAAGTTCACGAGGGCTTAGGGGTGTCCCACTGTCAAACCGTTAATACCGTGAGGGCTTTCTCGTGGATATTTTAAGCCCTTTATGTCCACTTTCTGCAGACTTTGCCTAAGTTCATACGGTTGGAGTTATCATGGGTTACCAAAGGAAGCCCGATTGGTTGGTTTTTATTATAGATATATTTAATTTATCTTTTTTGCACACACACACGAGATGAGATAAATCAGATCATTAAAAAAAGTCACAGATGTGTCAGGAGAGGGCAAGAAGCCATCAGGTTTAGACCTTAAACGACACGACCCTTAGAGAAAATATATTTAAAATGTAAAATAAAGGTGAAGTGAGACGCCACATAGTGCTGTCTCATTCCTATTATAGCATTTTCGGCTCCTTGCAGACTCAGAACACTCACCAGGTGACGTCAGCTAAGTTGGTGAGAGCTCAGTGCTTAAAGCCTTAGGGGGGGGACATTGGGATTGGGCCTCGGCTCTCTGAAGGTAGAGAACATGTAAAAGAGTTTTTCAGGGTCGTAGAAGGGAGATTGACTAATGGACTGAAAGAAAGAGCTTGTAGCCGCAGAGAAAGAGGAGAGATTGATAGGCAGGAAGGCCCTCGGAGGATTTGGACTTCCATTTTCTCTCAGCTGCCTGTGGGGTGGTTCAGTCATCGCACACTGAGTCAGACAACCGTGGGGCTGGAGAGGTGAGGACAGCCGACTCCCAGGAGTCTAAGAAAAAAAAAAAGCCCAGCCTTGTGCTGTGTCTGCTGGATGTGTAAATAAATAGGTGTGGGTTTTGCTTTCTGGTGTGTAATGAGCACATAGGCTTTTTCTATACTGTCTATGACTCAATATCACAATCTCGAGGGGCTGCTCGTACGCCTCTGGACTCCTTCGTCTCTTTCTTTCGCCGAAACAGTTTTTAATCACATAAATATTCAGTACAAACACACAAGGTGACTGACATTTGTTTCCATTTCCTTCTCCTCTCCTCCACAGATGAGTCAGCGGATGCTCAGACCGTACTAAGAGAAATGACACAGGCTTGTTTCTCCTCCTACAATTTCCACTCCGTTACGATTCAGATGGAGAGACAGGCCGACCTGAAGCCTGGATGTACGCTGTGTGAGGACCCCAAGATGTAAGAGTCTTTACGTGATCCCAGCAGGGTGACGCCAGGCTTTGATGAAACTGGTGATAGTTGAGTTGTTCTGCACTGCTCATTGACCCTGGGGTCTTTTAAATTTCACTGTGACATTGATGCCAAATTCACATGAACAAACATGTGTCTTTGTGCTGACGTTCTCAGAGAAATGTTGATATTGAAATAACTGAGTATGTGCCTCAACGCCTCCTCATGATGTAAATGATGTTAGAAGAACGGCTCCCTTTCCTCATCCTGTGTGAAGTGTGAACGCGTCCAAAACTTTAATATTACGAGTTGTCTTTGCCCTTAAGTTTATCCAATGCACTGAATCTTTACATTATCCGAGTCACATTAACTTAACTTTTACTGCCTTTGATCATCTCATGGCATCAGCATAAAGTACTGTGTGTGTGACAATTAACCTACTGTATCAATGTAAGACAAAGGTTAAGGTCACAGGCATTTGCACACAGTCTGGTATGTCAATACGTGGACTACTACAACAGCCACCTCAGAAGTACTGTATATGGACAGCATTAAGTGTATTTTAATACATGAGTAAAAAATGTCTGTACATTTGTAAGGTACGAGCTGAAATGAATTATTCAAAATGAAATAAAATATTCCTTTTTCACATATTCTCTCTCGCTTCTAAAGACTGATTTACAATGTCATAAAATCCCTCATGAGGAATCTCTGTATCTGTTTAACAGCTCAGTGCCATCATGAAAAATGTATACATGGTTTATATTTCGCTAGCAACCCCGTTCCTATCAACTTTTTGCTTTTATTTTATTCATTGTATTATTGTCATGTGACCTTTGACCTTCTGGCAGGTTACTTCCTGATGATTTTTTACTATTCACTCCTTTTACAGCTTGTGCATGTAGAAAACCCAGTCTGAATCGGATTGACTGGTTGAGTCTGCTGGGTCTGTTATACTTAATTAATTTATTAATTAAGCATTTTATAATATACTAGATTTATGAAGCATTAAGTTATGTAATTATTCATTAATTTATTGAACAATTGTGTTTTTTAATTATGTATTCATTAATTTATTTAGACATTTAAAGGGGCACTGTGTAGTTTTGGACAAGAAATTTAAACTCAAAATTTTACTATTTACAATATTAATGAGGTAATAATACAAACTCATACAGAGAAATATAATGTTTTTCCATAACTGAATAAACAAGCTGTTCAAAGAGGAAAATAAGGTTCCCAAAACACTGCTTGAAGCCAGAAAGGTGGCAGGGTCCGCCACATATAAACAAAGTAAAACAGTATGGAATTGTGTTGTATTTTAACGTCTGTTTAGGCAAAAAAAGATCAGTCCAGTAGCATCAATATGATTTTGAAGCTGATATTTTTATGTACATAATGCTGCTTTAATTATACAATTATTCATTTATTTATGTTTTTATTTATATTTTCTATTTTGATAATACAATATGTACCTATATACTGGCCTTCCCACCCAAACATTTGATCCATTTCCCATTCCTTCAGCTGGACTAATCTCCCCCTTGTGTCCAGAGACTCATGTGAAGTTTGCCGTCAGCGGTTGAGTGGACTTTACATGCTGCTGCTCTCGGAGCAGACCATTGTACTCCCTCCTCTCTCTGTCTGAACTTAGCCCTGCAGGGACCAGATCAGTGCGTATTTAATTAAAGCATGAGTAATGCACTAGGTGGCTAGATAATCCGTTTTAGTCCTGATACCCCCTCAGCTAATAATTATTACACGGTTTGTGTTTCCTCACAAGGGGTCTTCAGTTTGTCTCTTCTGCAGGTTTTTGTCACCTTCTGCTGCCTCTCCACCTCCTTTTCTTCTCTCTCTCTATCTGTCTCTCTCTCACTGTCTCGCCCTCTCAAGTTATGCAAAAGGCCTCAGTTACATGCACGAGACACACACAGGTAATGAGATACTGCACTGCCCATTTGTTCAATACTTTATTTTAATCTTCTCGCTGCTATGCAGTAAGGTTTGTGACTATGGCAACCACATTAAGTTGGGATAACTGAAAGTAATAAACATTAAGATTTGCTATGCCATCGCATTTTCATGAATTAAAGGGTAACGCCACCAATTGTACACATTAAGGTGTGTATGCAGATCTTGTTGAGTACTTTTGCAGATGTGAAAAAGTAGTCTAGGGAGCGTTTTGTGGCTCCAGAGGAAGCTGCATGTAACCTGATAAATTACCTCCAGTGATGTCACTCTGGTGCTTACCCACAAGTTGCATTGTGGGTAATGTAGGCGGCAGGTTTTGGAGGCCTCTTTATGGACAGTTTAAAAACAAATGATCAAAATCGATAAAGCAGAACCAGAGATATCGCCATTTTCATTCCACAAATTCACCTTCCTTTTTAAAACTTGCTGCCTTCGTTACCCACAATGCAACTTGGCACCAGAGTGACATCACTGGAGGTAATTTATCAGATTACATTCAGCTTCCTCTGGAGCCACGAAAGGCTTTAAACTACGTTTTTCACATTTGCAGTAATGCTCCCGAGACCTGGAGTTACCCTTTAAGATCTTTTAAATTTAAAGGAATGTTTTGTCTCAATGAGATTTGATTACATTAACATGACACACACATACACACACACACACACACACACATCCCAACTTAACCCATGGGTCTGATTTGTGAATAAACTCTGTTATTTTTAAAATTCTGTCTTGCAATGTTAAATGTATAATTCAGCAACAGAGCAGTGGAGGCATATTCATCTCTCTACCTGCTTCCACCCTCTCACTATCGCTATCCCCTCGCCCCAATTAAACACACCGAGAAAGGCAGGCTGGATGATTACAGAGAAACTCATTTCCAAATAGCATGCCTCAGTTGGTCTGGCGGTATGGCAGATGGGGATTGTAAGAGTAACGCTCATTCATCCTGGCACACTAACCAGCACTCCGTCTGCAATTAAGAAGTTGTGGGCAGTCAAGTGAACTTGACACAGTGTTTTTTCACATCAGTGTTGCATGTTGCAGATATATGATGTTTTTTTTTAGAGGAAGAGAAGGAGCGAGAAAAAAAAAGTCTTCAGGTTATTATTACACAAAATGTGTTCCAGATAAAAGGAAATTGAAATCCAGCCTGTAACCCAAAATTTGAATGAATAATGTAAATTAAGTAATAGGCATCCTAATCTACTTTTTCAGCCCTACTCAAGCCTGAAGGCAAAGCCTTTCTCTTTTTCAATAAAGCTCTTATTTCCAGTCTCTGTAAGTCAGAGGAGTAATTCTGCGGCATGGCAGAGCACATACTGAAGAAGCGGCTTTGTATAACCCTCTGTCTATTTCTGACACCTCTTGTATTTCAAATTAATTTAAATTCTGATGGCTCACAAGAAATAATCCAAGCACAGCTGTACAGTGCACGTAATGGATGGATGGGTGCATTGACGGGTTTAATTTAACACAGAGTAGACAACACAGACATTTATGGGATGAATTTAAATTATGCTGACTAAAAAAAGTTGTAATGACCCATGAGAAGCAATCATGTGTCGTAAATTGGCCTGGGGGCTGATGAAGCCAGATGTGTGACTTGGCTGTTATATAAGAGTGGACCACCATGGGGCGCTGTTACCTTAAGGACCATGACTCAGTTAGCAGTGCGCCTTGCTTTACCGTAATATTACCATTCATTCCGACACATTTGGAGGAAGGGTGTCAAAATAAAACATAAATATGTATCATATTTAATGGGAAGGGGTTTAATTTCATGTAGTTGTCACTGTGTTACTACGGTAAAACTCACATTAAATCGCTAGAAAGTAACATTTTTCAAGTTGCGCCTCTACTTCATCATTTACAGTCGCGGTGTCAGACGAACTCTCGCGATAGTCGCGGCAGCTGAGATCCAAGGAGCAGAGCAGGAAACTTGACATGTCAACAAAACAGATAAATTATCACCACACAGGTAACATTACACCTCGTCTAACGTGCTATTACATGAATATGAACACTCACGGAGATGTTAGGAGTAATTAAACAGCACAAAAGGAATCAAATGAACCGAGAGGAAGCTGTGGTGTCGTGTGGTGTGACTGTCCACTTAGCTTCAGGTGACAACCACTCCACATGTTAGCAAATCAAACCGTTATCAGGCTGAATGTGTTTGGGTGTGGCAATAAAAGTCCAGGACAGACTCTAACGTACTTTTACTGATGTGAAGGGCACGTTTGACTACTTCTGAAGCCCTGGTGTACAACTTATATTAAAGGCTGTAACGTTAGCTCAGAGACTGTATCTGTTTTAGCTTGACAGCGTTTAGTTTTAGTTGATATGTGACAGCTGCATTTCCTGTGTGAGTACATCGTTTTGTACTTTACTAACAATAAGCTTAGCTATTACTGTGGCTGACTGATTATACCAGCTTAATACAGTGTCACTAACCTTGTACAATAATGTGATCACCTGAGAAGAAATGCATAGACTTCCACTAACTTGTCCTACTTTCCTCCTCATCTTGATTTTACTCTACATTTTCCTCTGAAGGCATGTAAGGCGTCTGCTGGTGTGGAAAACCCTCACAGGTAACCTCACCTGGACCCAGACCTCCTCCACTAGCATCTTCACCTGCTGTCTCCATGACAACCCCTCCACTAGTGTCACCTTTTGGTGGCCAGCCGCCGCCGCCTCAGCAGCAGCAGCAAGCCCAGGCAGCGAGGGATGTCAACACGGCCTCGCTGTGCCGCATCGGCCAGGAGACGGTTCAAGACATTGTCCTCAGGACTATGGAGATCTTCCAGCTCCTCAGGAACATGCAGGTCTGTCTTACTGTCTCTCTGCCCACATGCCTGTCAAATATGGGTACGCACACCCTTCAGTTTCCTGTTTTCCTCTCCTACTATGGTTCATATTTCTTGCACACAAACAAGACACTTGATACCATAAGAACGATGGTATGAGAGGCGTGAAAACACACCGTCGTTTAACAGATCTATACAAAAGATAAAACAACAGAACATAAAAAATGTAATAAACAAATATGAAAGAACGTACTGAAATAGATCTAATCGGTCTCATGATAACATGACAGACCACTATTATGCAAATAACAAAAGAGCTGTCACTCAGGAAGGCAACCCTTTAAAAACGTGGTTTGATGTAGGTTATAAAAACAGCGCAAGCAGAAAGAAGGTTGTTCCAAAGCCAAGGCATCAGTACATCCAGCTGAAAGCTTTTATCAACCTTAATTTTTAACTTCAGCTCAGGTTTAGCTGAAAAGTCAAAAATCAGAGGCAGTTCTGGGCTGCAAAGAGTTTAAAGATCATGTGATCTGGTGATTGTGTAAGGCCTTGTTTTGACTCTAAAGGAAATTTGTAACTTTAGTATTTTTGTGTTGCTCAGAATTAAGGTCACTGTCACGAATAAGACTTGAAAATCTAACACAAAAACACTTGCTGTTAGGAATAAGGGTTGCACAGCACATGTTGAAGTTTTATAGCAGAATAGTAATGTCTTTCATCCGCCTACCAACGAAAACAAGACGATTTAGTGATGAATAATGCATGTTTCTCGACAATAATGTTACATGACAAGTGTTGTCAAAGTGTTTAGGGTAAGAAATCCAACACTAGTTAAGCTACAAGTTTTGCTGTCTTGGGTTTCCAGTGATTTGTCTGTGTTGAAGGGGCGCCACGTTCTCTCTTTGATGTCAGAGTGTAGAAGGAGCTATTTCAGATAAAGAACAATGATCAGGGACAGATATTATGAGTCATACTGATACCTTAGATAGTGCATGTCTCTAATTTGTACATGGGATTAGTGCAACAAGCTGCATTACTTTAATAGCTAAACTAGTGCATTATGTAAGAATTGATCACCTGCCTAACCTAATTACCAGAGTAACGCTGCTCCTTACTGTAGCTCAGTTAGCTGTGCTGCTAGTGGTCCTTAGCTGACTCTGCCTGGTACGGTACTGTACTTTATTCTCAGTTTGACAACAGAGAATACAGAACAGTACTGACTCTGGGAATGACAAAGATCTATAGGGTCCAGATAGGGACAGGAGTGATGTGAAGCAGGAGAGCGGTAAGAGGGAGGTCGGGCGGTGAGGTCAGCCCTTGGGATGCCAGGAGCCAAATGCGGCAAGAAAACCACCTCAGTAGTGGTGGCAGTTGTAGAAATGAGGGCAGACTGGACGCAGCGATGACTCCCTATGGCCTCTTGAGATACAAAGTGATATTATGAGACAGGACGGCCTGAGGCTAGCTGTTCAGTTAGCATGCGAACTTCAGTCGAACTGTCTTTGACATGACATCAAAACTGTTATTTCCTCACATGCTGTTGATGATTTTTAAATATTCTTTTTTAATGTTTTAAACTACATTTTACATCTTGCAGCATTAAGTATTTGATTTAGGACGTCAGCAGGTGACACATTAGTTTGCCGTACAGTTCACATGCAGTTCAACCCTGACGGAGTCCTGAAGACGAGGTCGGCGTGAGTTTATCATGGATGTCTGCCTGCTCCTCCGAGACACTCCTCCTACACCTTGTTAAAATCACAGCCAGAGACGGGCCAAACAAGCACGCATCAGCCACAGAATGCACAAACAGCATTGTTGTGACTTGTTTTTTAGATCACAGGCTGTCTTTATACTCATAAAAATTCTCCATTTATCTTCTCTTCCCTCCCCTCCACTAGCTGTCTGTCTGTCTCCCCCCTATTTCTCTGTTTCTCTGTGTCTCTCCCTTCACTTTGCTTGCCCTGAAGGCATGTTTGTTTCATGTTATGTAGGATGTTTATAATCAGACAGCGCTGCCCCCAGAGGCTCGTCGATCTACTCCAAAAAACAAAAACAAAAAAAAAAACATGTCTTGTTACTCTTAACACCCATTGTAGTTAAACGCCTGTGATGCCGTCTCGGTGTGAGAGTGAAAACAGTCAGAGTGCAGCAGTTGAAGCAGTTCACCTTTGATGCCGCTGAGTTTGTGCTCGGTAGTTTAAACTGTAATTTTACTATATTTTCAAGTTGTTGCATGAAGACATGAATATGTGAAAGGGGGGGTGTATGTAACAATTTGTTGCATTTGACATATGTTAATCCCTTTTTTCTTGGCTATATGAGCCATATATAATAGAAATAGTTCAGTCTTCTTGCTGTTGGTCATATAGAGGCAAACTTGATGCTGTTTCATAACAAGTTAAAAGTTCCTTGTAAGTAGAAGGGAAACTATCACTTGTTATCAGTGTAAATAAATGTACATTAGTAGTTGGGGGACAGCGGAAGGTTTTAAGTGCTTTCAGCAGTCACTGGGGATCAATGGCTGTTGCTTTTTATCAGCACTAGCTAAACTGTGGGCTTCCTCTTTGCTTAACGCAATGTTTCCTCTGTGGTGCTTCTCAGCTGCCGAATGGAGTCACCTACCACCCAAACACCCACCAGGACCGGCTGGGAAAACTCCAGGAGCACCTGCGGATGCTCTCTGTGCTGTTCCGGAAGCTGCGCCTCGTCTACGACAAATGCAACGAAAACTGCGCCGGGATGGACCCCATACCTCCAGAGGTGAGACACGGTGGCACTGACGAGATTTGGTTTTCTCACACTAATATGACGGGAAGCGTATGTGTGAGTGCAGTTAATTGTGACTCAAATGTTGTCAGTTGTTTGAACACAGTCATTAATTTGTGAGCGGTGTTGCTGTAGCACACACCGGACATGTCATACGGACAGAAGTAATAGTCAGGGTACATTAACTGGATCGAGCTAATCCAGGAATAAATGTAATGAACTTGCTACAAGGAGATGTTTGAAAAAAGGACAGTGGCGTATCGTGATGATCTGAAACAAAACAGCTGGTTGCTGTCAGAGGCCTTTCATAGAGAGTGTTTTGATGTGCGTCAGACACTGCAGGTGTGTGCTGCCCTTTACACCATAATCAGACAGGTACAGTCAAATCTAATTAGTTAAACGGCACTGGCGCCGTATTTATACTCTATAAACCTCACCCAGGAAGAGTTTCCCAATCTCAAATTGTCTGCAGGGCCGTAAAACGTCATGAAATATCTTAAATTCAACCTTCAACAGAAACATAAGGACTTAAAGTTACCAAATAGTCTTAACATATCTTGAATTTGTGAGGTTTTAATTGAGACAACATTACATCTAAACAAAACTTTAAACCTGCCACTGAATCTACTTTATACTTGCAGTTACCTCCTGGTACCTAACTCACTCTAATAACCATATTCCTACATAAAATCTACCTCTGCACAGGACCACATACTGTATGTACTGCTTACCTTTATACTCACCTGCAATGCTTGAGTAAGAAAAAAGATGATTTGTCCAAAAATCTGTCTTACGTTTGATTAAAAATGATCTTGAAAAGGTCTTTGAAGCATTAGAAGCGTTACATTTAATCTGATACCTGCAGACACTCAGAGGATGCTCACATCACCTCCAAGCATTCATACAGATTAAGATCAATGAGCTTGAGTGACTGTCATATCGACCCTCAGCCAGACACCAGTAGAGCGTAGCATGTAGAAGTGAGTTACAGTATAAATATTGAGTCATGTGGCACTAAAGACGTTCATACAGGATCAGTACAACTCTTTACTGGAAAGATTATTACCTGTATTTATGCAGTAATTTATGCTTATAATTACAGCTTTTTAGACTATAGTCTAAATCTAAATATCTGGGCCGACTCCCCACATTTGATGTAACTGTATTCTCTTTATTTAATCTTTATTCGAACAGTGTAGGTCGGCTGAGCGTACATGCTCTTCTACAACAATGTCCTGGTGACAGTTTAGCGGAAAAACAGAAAATGGAAACAAAACGACAAGCGCAGACAGCATTAATTAATAAAAGATAAACCTGAGAGGCTCAGTGAAAACAACCACAAGCATACAGAGAACAGAGCGTGCTTTACATTAACATGATTTACCTCATTTTAAAATAAGAGGACATGTTCGCTGGTATTATTTATAGATGGTTACATTCTCAGTTGCTACTGAGACGCTATCCTTCCTCACCCAACCTTAAATCAAGATCCTGTACGGCTATCTCCGCAATTAGATCTTACATGATGCGGTCGTAGCCACCGTGATGTTGTAATGGATCTCCATTTTTAATGTGACGTTGATTGATTGAATCGTCCAGACGCAAACACACACGCCGTAAAAATGCCTGTCATGATTTTTTTCTCTCTCGTGCTTTTAGCCGCTGCCTCATATAGCTCAGCTCTCCACACAAATCGCCTGCTAAATTAGGAAGCTGTTAGTTTAAAGGAAGTGGGCCATTGTTACTGCCACACCACCTTGTTCATGCACACACACACACACAGCCGCACACACAAACACACATCTTTACCCCGGGGGGGACTCTTATCTCACTTACTCCCTCTAGGTCTGTCTTTTCTCCGCTCGCAGCAGATTCATTGGTCGCTTCAGGTGAGTCTCCAGAGTCTCTTTACCGCTGGTTACGGTCACCATCCACCTTCAGGAACAACAGCACTTCAGCTCAGACTCACTCCATCCCTGCCTGCCGGCACACACACACACACACACGTAAACACACGAGCATGTGCACAACTGTTTCCCTAACTCTAAATAGACATGCATGTGGTGCACTAAAGCATGTCACACACAAAGGCATTTTTTCAACACACACACACATACACACACACACAATGGGCATGCAGTGTTCGAGGCTCCACGCAGGGCTACAGCTAGGCTATCCACCACTGTTTGATTGGATTTATGACTGCGGCAGTCCCTTCCCAATTTCTACAGATTGGCTCGGAGCTAATCTCTCTCACCAGACCCCTACTGAGGATAAAGGAGGATGTGGGAGGAGACCAGTTCTTAAATTGGAACAAATACGTGATGGCTGCCACCGTGTACATTTTCCGCATTGAATAATACAGTCGCTGTAAAGCATTTCGAATGATCCATCCGCTGGTCGTTCAAAATTACCCTCGTCTGCAGTTCCGCCCTTAAATCAAAGTCTACGCGGGGCTTGCGTTGACATTTTCCTTCGCGCGTAATGGTGTAAACTCTCATTGAGTCATAACGCCAGCTAGCTATTTTTCTCCCTCTTATTTCCACCTTATTTAAATGTTTATTCGTTCTCCCCTCCAGGCTGAGACCCAGTCCAATGCTGACCAGCCAATAGCTCAGCTCACCGTGTTTGTCTGGGGCTGAGGGTTGTTGATTTTGGCCCCTGCACGCACGCCATTTATCATCTCGGAGAATTCAGGTGCCGGCCTGACAGCCGCTCACTATTGGATGCCCAAAACAGGAAGTGGAATCAATGACTCGGGCAGTGTGACCTCATCGCAGCCTAATTAGCAACAGACCCATTTAATGAACAGCTGGACCAAACGCACACGTCAGCGCTTTGCTCTTTTCCCATCCAGCTGTCATTTGTTGCAGCTTTTTCCTCAAACTCTCTCCTTCTTTCTTTTCTCTCCCTCCTCTCCCCGTTTTTCCACCTTTTTTTTCTTCGTCTCTCTATTTGTTCACGCTGGCTTTGTTTCGCTCGCTCTCTCTCCAGATTCCTCTTCTGCTTTTCCTCTACTCCTGTTGTGCAAGTCTTCCTCCCCCTCTTGTCATTTCCTGCACTGAACAGCTATTTCATTTCCCTCTCGCCTTACACGTTCACCCTGCTATTTTCTTATTATATTGTTATTTTTTTCGGTTTGTCTTTTCGAACCTTTTCCCTTTTGTCTCAGCGAGGTAACCTGGAGAACTTCATTAGCCCATTCTTCTCTGTCAGGCAGGAAACCACATCCATCTTTTTGTGGAAGAGGCAGGGGTTATGACTCACACTGCATGACTACACGTGCACACACACACACACACACTCTCACACACACACACACACACACACACACACACACACACACACACACACACACACACACATAATGCACTCTCCATCCATCTTTCCCACCCTACTCAGCACATTTCATTTTCCCCCCAGAAGCTGCCAAAATCTGCCCACTACCTTTAAAATTCGATATGTCATTGGCTTCGGCCTGAAATTATCTGATGAAAAAACTTTCCTCTTTTCCTACCCAAAGTTTTCTCGAGCCAGAGACAAGCTCATAGTTTGTCTGATATAATATCCTGCACATGTCCTTGCCGCCTATCCACTCCAACAGTCGGAGTTTACAGTTTGGCGTGGAGCTCGGCCTGGAAACTGACAGGAGCAGAGAAAAGTTATCCAGATTTTTTCATCTTTCTGTCACTCTTTTCCCCCCTCTCTTTGTCTCTCTTCTTTTTTCTGAATTAGTTCTCGCTTTTCTTTCTGGCCTCTTCAACCCTCGCTTTTTTTCTCTTTGACTATCTGACATTTTGCCCATCGTCTCCCCGTCTTCTCTTCTCTCTTCCTGTGTTGGTCTCCATTTCTTCCCGTCTGCCTTCTTTCATGTCTGTCTTAACGATGGGCGGCTCCAGCTGTTCTCCAACACCAGTCGGTCATTGTTTCCAGACGAAGCAGCTTACTCCAATCATTGTCTAGCATCCGCACGGCCTCCACTCCAGCTGCACAACCTCAGGTCAAACAGTGCAGTCAGGCAGAATTAACGTCCAGAACTTTGCATGATTTAGATTAGCGTAGTGCCAAGTCATGATTGGACCAAGGTGTGTTTTCCCACCGTATGGCAGTTTTTGTTGGCTCCGCGTTGGTCTGAGAGTCTCCTACCTAATCTGTGTTTGTGATCTTGTCTGGTATGACAGTTTTTGTTTTGGAAAGGAAACCTTTTTCTTGAAACAGGAACTCCTCGCTTCCAATGTAATAAACTACTGGAGATTATCTTTATAGCTTTATTTGAAACTCATTAGAGGTGTGTTATGTGTTTGCAGTTGTGCACCTCAGGATTTTTGAGAGTGTGAAACTCAGTGTGACTGATGCTGTGTATATTTCTTTGTTCTATACTGTGTGTGCATCACTGTCACTGTTCTTGTTTCTCATTCTCAGTATAAGACCCTTTATCACGGTTCGTACAAGTCTTGAAGTTTGGAAAATGCTTAGTATTAACTGTTACAAGGTTAGGAATCTGCTTGAATTTGAATATAATCCTTGAAAACTGCTTGATTTTCAGCATAATCATCTGTTTCATTCATATCAGGGCTGCCCAAAGTGAGCCTGCAGGCCAAAGTTGGCCCGCCACCTGATTCAAATTAACCTGCTAGATGTTTCTAGAAAAAAATGTAATTTAAAAAAGTATCCAGTATATTATAAATCAATATTTATGCCCTTTGGTGAGGTTTAAATGCTCTTTAACCTTCCCGACCTGAAACTATTTGCCTTGTTTTCTGTCAGCGTGGTCATTTTTATAAAATAAGGTGTGCATAACATCAACTCTGAAATGCACAATTAAGTTATATAGTTCATTTTTTTTCAGGACAACCTGGGCTATCAGAATATGTATGCTGCAGTGATGTTACGTTAATGTGTAAATAATTATATGACCATAAAGACAAATAGAAGTGGAACAAAATCATGTGTTTCATCTATACCAGGTCAGACCAAAGTTGGGCCTAGTTTGAGTTGGTCCCCTAGATGTTTCTAGAAAAAAAAAACTTAAAGAAATAAAATATAAATCAATGTTTATGCTGTTTTGTGAGGTAAAATGTTCTTTAGATATGCAGAAAGTAGGTCAATCAAGGGAAGTTTGGTTTAGCACCATTTTGCATCTCACTATACAGTGTAATACAACTAATCGGTGCCCATGGCCCACCATTAAGTTTCAGTTTTTCCCCAAAAGGAAAACGTTTGAGCCCCCCCTCATCTACACAATCAGTCATGCAAACCAAAATTATCTGAATATTTGAAACGCTCTCATCATTATATTTCTTTCTCGTCTCATCGTAATGAGCAAGGATTAAGCAAGCGAGCATTATTACAGCTGATAAATTAAGCAAAGTAACAAAATACATCGCCAATTAATTGTGATTTTTCAAGCTTTGAGACTCTGGAAGTGTTTTTGTCTTAAGCAGCTTCACAAACCCTGCATTATCACCTTTCTGTGCGTTGTACCAGGAACAGTGTGTTCTTTAAACACAGTACTCGATGTGTGACTTCAGTCGTCATCCTGCTCTCCTCCTCCCCGAGGTAACCACCAGGGGGCAGTGTGATGCAGAGCAGCAGGCAGTGACCCCGTCGGCTCTCAGGAGCGCCGCCTCGCCTGAAGGCTCTTGCACATCAGCCTCACTGTAGTGTCAAGCAGACAAGGTCAAGCACACGGAGCGTTGAAAAATGAATTAATCTCCCACTCGCTTTCTGTCTCCCTCTCTCTATATGTTGAAGAGAGACGGGTGAGACTCTGTCTGTGTTCGAGTGCTTGCACAGAAACCCCATTTTCACCGGTTCATGGGAACAAGATTATCAGACAGCAGAGGGGTATCTTGGGTATAGATGTGCTATCAATATGCTCATAGTTCTGACCTATAACTGCGCTCAGGTGGTATATAGGAGAAATATGAATATGCAGCATGGTGCTTTAAATGTATTTGGAGCATAGACAGACTAAGAGAACAGAGGAAAAAGAGAAAGATGCTCCAGGGAGTGAATTTTGCTCTAAAAAACTAAAAGTTTGAACTATGACACTTTTACAGTGGAGATTGACTGTAAGTGATAAACCTAATGCAGTCAAAATCAGTTAAATATGCCAGCATTGTGGAGTAGATTGTCTTACAGTTGTCTTGCTTACAGTAAACTATATATCCAGATTTTGTATTTTCTGTCCCTTCTAGCAACTGATACCCTTTGTGGAGGATGACAGCTCAAAACACGAGGATCGCTCGGCTGCCCAGAGCCGCCCCGCCACCGAGGAGAGGAGAGAAATCCTGGAGGTCAACAAGGTATTGTGTTCTGTATCTCAATAACGCTGTTGGGGTTACAGGTTTGATTCCCAGCAGGCTGCAATGAAATGAGATGGAAAAATGAAATTTTATCGTAGCTTCGCAAGATGTTATTTCAGAGCAGAAAAAGTTCCAGATCCGTGTGCCTCCAGACGTTTCCATTCACGTCTACTTGAGCTGGAGGGAAACAATATCGTATTTAAAGATAGATTATAATAATTAGGCTTGAAATTCTCCACAGATTTACTCACCATCATTAACCTGAAGCTTTAATAGCCCAGTCTCCATTATTTGGATAGCGACGATCCAGGTTGTAAAGCTCCGGTTTGTGCAAAACAAAATGAAGAGGCTACACTTGATGAACTTTATTGTCTCCTGATAGAGTTTGTGTGATTTAAGGGGGTGAAGTGCTGCTGGGAAATGCTATTAACAAGTATTGCTTTTCAGAATTTGGAGACTACATTCATGTTGTTTTAATTCAAAGCTCTATGCTTCTTGTAATACCCCTGTGCATGTAAAATGCACATCGGCGCTGATGTGAGCAGAGGTAACTCGTCAACAGTTAGTATTTGTAATCCAAGGACATCTGGGGGTCGCTGAGGTAGTCAGAAAGCTCCAGAGTGGCACCAGGTGTGGATGAGATGTTGGGCTATCTTTCTCAAAGCGCCTCTCCAATATCATGTGGAGATTGGGCACAGTAACTGTTGAATGGGTGACAAGGGTGGAGGCTCCAAGTTTTCAAGGGGACTGGAGGACGCTGCTGATGCTCTGTTGATGGTTGGACCTCCATGTTTTAAAGCGGAGGTGCATCGACCTTGCCTGAAATAAAGAGCGACTTTGCTACCACCAGAAGCAGTCTCAACTTAACACTTACTGCAAATGAGAGACCATCAGCGAGAAAATTAGTGTTGCTTCAAATGTCTATCTTAATGTACACACATTAGGTCTCCCTTATTCCATTTTTACAACTGCAGGTGAGCCGAGTGCAGAGGAAACTTGTTTTTGATTATGTAGCCTATTAATACCAGAGAAACTATTCAAACCAATGGTGGTGCAGCCTCACAAGCTTGTACAAAACAACTGCACAAGTAGGCCTTCATTAAACAGGAGAGGTTGCATCACAATCAGTGAATTTACAGGAGGGATATAATACAAGAGGACTTGAGATTGTCCAGGAAGACTAGCTTTCGTAGTGGATGGCGTCGTTCTCTCAGACGCTAAAACATGCTAAAATTGGTTATTTTATCATTGGTATTTGGGTTTTTCTCTCAGATTGGCGATTAAGTACACAAATTTAAAAATGTGCTGCTTTGGCTCTGATGCAGCATCCTCTCACACAATGTCTCGTCCACAGCGATATCTGATTGGTAGCATGATGCAATTGATAGCCTGTAAACACACTGAATAATCTGAATCTGTAACTGGTAACTAAATGTATCAAGTAAATGTAGTGGAGAGGAAGTATAAAGTAGCAGAAAAAGGAAATACTGAAATACAGGAAGTACCTGGAAATTGTACCTGAGTCAATTTTTCTTATCAGTACATCATACAGTTAAAGACAGTGTATTTAACGAATGAGGGGACTTTCGTTTACGGTGTCTTTAGCAGGTAGTGAGGCCGGAGCTTCAGGTCACTCTGTATGACCACAAGTTTGTCTGTAATCTTGAAAATAAGTCAAACTTTCTCACAGACACAATCTCGACACGGAGCCGAGGAGTGTTTGACATCCTCTGGCATCTCTTCTTTTTGCTGATGATGTAGTTCAGCAGCCTTCATTTGATCACGATCTCCAGCACACAGTTTTGCAGGAGAGTGAGAAGTTATTGGAACGAGACTCGCCACAGTCGAGGCGTTGGCACTTTATATGAAACTGTGGACTGTCCCTGTCAGGTTGTGCCTGAGTTGCTGCCCAGAGTGAGTGAATTAAATTATCTTGGTATCTTTTTACGAGTGAGGGTAAGATGAAGGTGAAACTCTCATTTTACCAGTTCATCTAAATCCCAGCCTTCTCATATGGTCATGAGGTTAACGCCACTGACCAGAGATCATAAAATGGCAAGAATGACCGGCTTAGTGTTGCCAGTATGCATAAAAATATTCAAATACTAGTGCGAGTGAGCCAAAAAGACACCTTTAGAGTAAATATACTGCAGATATCAATTAGAATGAACTGACGGTTGGCTACAAAGAGCCGATATTTCCTTCTTTTCTCCTAAAAGAAGAAAAGAAGAGATGACTTTTTTATTTATTTCTTCTCAGTGAGGTGCTCAGTTTTGGAGTGGTTTCAAGTGTCGAACATCAAATACACCTAAGAGCTTTTTCAGATTTATTCCCTGTCAGATATGTTTTGGCCCAATCTTTGATAGAGAAGCTGTGTTATGACACTGAAGTGCAGCGCAGAGAGCTTTTCTTCAGACTGACATGTCATGTTGTCAGTCAGAATCTGAAAGTTTGTTGCGGTAAGATTTAACCCTGAGTCATGGCTTAGGTCTGAGGACAGACGGTGTCACAGGCAGTGCAGGTTGTGAAGCCCCCTGCGGAAAGTTTGTGATATTGGGTTGTATGAATAAAGTTGACTTGAATCACAGACAAACAAGGTACATTTCAGTATGACTATTCTGTAAAAGATGGTATCAATGATTTTAATTAAACATAATCCAACAAACAAAACAAGCAAACAGCCAAAACAAAAATAAAATCCTTCTAGCTGATGGAGCTGTGAAAGAAACTAAGCCTCACACTGCAAGAAGTTAAGTATTTTTGTGTCATATTTTAAAATGGCCAGAATATTATATCCTGTTTTGTAGATACTTTACCTCTGAGTCCTTCACAATAAAAGCCCCCCCATGTTTAGAATGCTTTTAATGTGTAGCAACAATAGTAGGAACATGAGACAAGACTTTGTGTACTTTCATGAAAATCTTGTGTATCATAACTAAAACTGTGTTTATGAAACAACAAATGTGGGATGAGACTTGAAAACCCCTTTCCACTGAAGTAAGTTGCGGTACAGTGTTGAAATGACAAAGACCATAAAGACGATATGTTGATTTACGTGTCAAAAAAATTAAATGTCTCCATGTTTTCTGTCACCGTGCCGCATTGCGTTGCTGAACTGACCTCTGGGACAGGACACAGCCTGTCTGACAAACCCTGCCCCGTGATGTTCTGGCATTTGCCGTCATAGATTATTTTTGAGTCCAGGATTAGGTTTAATCTCTCTTTGGGAAACAGGCACATCGCGATGACATTAAAGCGCTGTGTGCAAATACCAGCCTGGGGTCGATGAAACCTCGATCCTGCAGAGATGCAGGTAAATAGTTAGCGGTCACACACACACACATGCAGTGCCTCCCAGCACTTCCCATATCTCACCCCAGTACAGTAGCTTAGGACAGTGGAGCATGGCAAAGGTTCAGGTAGAACACATCATGCATTATTTAGGAGGCCTTTTTAGTTTGCCTTGTCTGTCACGGATTTGTTTTGTTTGTTTACAGTATGTGTGTATCCTGAGTGAGTGAGAGCTTTTGTTCCTTCTTCAGAGAGACAAGATTGTGTTTGCATTTGCTTTCACACATGCTTTCAGTGTGCGCCGCGTGCTGGCTGAAGCCCCTCTCTGTTTCTTCTCTTTGTATGTGCATTGTGCTGGCTCTGTACAGATTGTGCATGCCAAGCCGTCTGAGTGTGCTGCAATGATAATGGTCCAAGGTCAGGAGTGTCAGCAGTAGAGATGAGAATTGGTTATTTTTAAGAGCTCAGCACAGCTCCCCTGGCTGCTTTTAAATGTTAACACTACAGTGAAACATTGCACAGAACCCTGCGCTCAGCTGCACTCAGCCCCGTTCAAAACAAACAGCATCTCCTTTTCACACAAAGCCTCCATACCCACAAAGAGTATGGTGAAAGCCTGCTGAGATTGCAGTAGATAAATAACCAAGTGCTTGGTCCGAGGCTTTGAATGCAACGCCGGAGTGAAATGCAGAAATTTGTTTTAGCTTTCCTGCAGGAAAAAAAACAAAAACCTTTCCCCAGCTTCAGCGACAGAACGTGAAATACTGGACTTGAAAGTGAGAGTGATTTTGTCCCATTAGAGACCTGTGTATGGATGTGATAAATAACCTTGTTTATGATATGACCTTCCCCCTATGCAAAGCATTAGCATGCAAATTGAGTTGCGTCAAAAGATCCAAGTATAAAGAGATTGAGAAGACGGGCTGCCGTAAAATGCTCAGGGCAAATTTTCCACACATTCTGCAGTCCTTAACACATAGCAACCTATCCTAGCACCTTTATATGCAATATATATATATAAAATAGCTCATTATACTGTGCAGTGTGTGCAGTAGACAGACATATTTCACTTAGTCTGAAGGGAATTATACCCTAGACTTACTGCAGGAAATATACAGGATGTATTGATATTGATTTTTAGCCACATCTCAGGTGTCTCGAATAAACTCGTCTGTTTTTCTTGATCTCTATTATTTGTCTTGATTTAATAAGGCGCCTTATTAAGGGAGAATTTCTGTTCGCTGTTCCCTTAAAGGTGCACTGTGGAGTTTAGTTGTAAACAAACAAAAGTTGTGTTTACACTCGGTAAACACCAAAACATATTTTGTGTATCCTGGAGGCCACTCGTTTCCTTTCTCCCAACACATTTGCAAAGCTGATTTCTCTGAAAAGTTTGAAACCTGCATTATTTATAAGCATGTTTAGTAGCTCGCAGTCTCCTTCTTTCCTGTCTTTGATGGAGCAGTGCTGAATTTCTTGCCGCATTACTGGCACACCTGGAAAAGCGGAATAATGTGAAACTATTGGAAAGTATGTGTTTCATGTCGTCTGTATACACGAGAATCGCAGTGCTTCTAGTGGTCAGAAAATACACCTACAAACTAAAACTTTTAGATTCAGAACCTGAAAATGACAAACAAAATCTACATAAAAAATGAATGGTGCAAAAAAAAAAGCCAGTTGTGCCAGAATAATAAATATTCATCTTCAGCAGTGTGTACTGATGCAACGTTACTGCAGCAGGAATGTTTCTCTTAATGCTGGAGCATTATGTTTTTCGGTTGTCCGTCCGTCCATCCATCCCATTTTTGTGAATGTCATATCAAGGATGAATGAACTAGACTTTCGTGGTCAAAATTTACGTGACCTCGCAAATGTTTTTAGTCAATACTCGCATAATTTATATGCTAATCTCCGACAAAAATCTTACACATCATACTGTTTGGCAGAAAATCACCTTTTCTGGCCATTATTCAACACTATGATTATACGATCATATGTCACATTTGGGCGGATTCTGAATTGCTGACACTAATCTTTGGTGCCCATGTTGAAACCACTGCGATATAGATCTTTTGTGTTGGCAGCTCGAACATATGTGTGATGAATCCACATTTTAGGATTTGTAGCTCCCGTATTAATTCATATTTGAAGCGTTATAGTCCAGAACAAGCTCATTGATTTTGCTGATATGAAGCCCTCTCTAAGTCCTCTGTACTCATGAATCTGGACAGACCTGGATGGAAACCGCAGCTCGTCTTGGCAGAGGCGTACAAACACTCGGCAGTAAGTCTAGTTTGCAAAGTAAACTCAACTTAACTCGTCAACAGTGTATTTTCTTATGGAGGACATTTTCTATCACCCTCAGCATTTATTTTGTTCCGATTGCCCAATCCTACCCAGAGGCTAAAAACTTGAACTTATTAGCAACACAGCTTTTCAATCTGTCTCCCGGATATCCAGTGAATGCCTCATGTGTTTGCAGCATATTTAGCTCTGATTTTGCCCAGGCTGCCCAGCTGCACATTAAGGCAGCAGTAAGGACAGCAAGCTTTGGGGAGTTAAAGCGGTTAGTCTGATCAGCAGAGTAGAGATGCAGCGGGAACAGAGGAAGCAGATGTTTGTGGCCTGGCTACATCTGCTGCAGTCACTCCAGCCAGATAGGGCAGTTCTGGATGAGAAAAGGCCGGATTGGGAGGAGGGAGGGTGATGTGGCAGGAGAGAGGATGAGAGATAAAAAAAAAAAAAACAACAGGGTGGAAAGGGTAGGAAGATAGCTAAATGGCAGAGAGATGTTACCATGAAAAGGTTGGTTTGTGATGGAGGGGGGGGAAAAAAAAAAAGAAGGCATGTGTTGAGTAAAAGGAGAGAGGGAAATGGACTGTTCAGGTGGTGTTTGAAGATGGATGGATGACCAGACAGATAGCTGTGTTGTCGGAGAGAGTAGATGTGTGAAGTGGAGGGTGAAGGACGAAGGGACACGGGGAGAAACAAACAGGTAGCAAAATGCAAGTTGAAAAAAAACAACCATTTTGTGCGGTGTTTTTAGAAAAGAATAAAACTCTGTAGCGGTAGCAGAGAGGCAGAGGGGGCCTCTTGATGTACAGACAGGTAAAAGATTGATGAAAGAATGGATTGATAGATGTGTAGACAGCTGTGGACTGTCAGAGTTAAGCCGCTCCCATTCAGATAGGGGTCTTCAAAAGGAATAACAGAAAGACTGATGAAATTCAGCTGCAGCAGGGAAAATAGGATGCCTTCTGTAACAGGACGCTGAGAGAAGATTGATGCATAAGTGAAAAGATAAGTCCAAGCATGCTTCAAACACTCCAACTGATATGTCACACTGGTTTAGGATTGCCGGCCTCATATTCCCCCTTAGAAAAGCCAAAGAAGATTTTTCTTTTTTTTGTTGTTGAAAAAGATGAGTTCTATCAAAATTTAAATTCGACTGACTGCTGTAAATAATGAACAGTGATGTAATGCATCTTCATGGGAAGCAGCGATAAGCGGGCTGATAGGACGGCAGGGTAATAGGATTCCAAATCCATGGATGGGGATTTCGGTACACTCTGTTCTGAGTGAAATAACCTTGGAGCAGACACCACCCTTGTTACTATTTGACAGAAGAGAGAGATCTGAAGAGAGCCATTGAAGTGTGTGTTCTGTGCTCACAAGAGGGAATAATGTAAAGCAGAAGTGTTGGCTCAGCCTTAAATGTCCAGGCTGCCCAATCCCTACTTAATCCTTCCCACAGCCCTGTCCCAAGCCCTGCTTCTGCTATAGACTGCAGAGAAATATTGACACAGCATCTGTGACGTCACCCGGGGACATTGTGCAGCCTGATATTTGGTTTACTGCTTCCTCTTATAGCTATAGAGTCAAAGTTAGCATGTAAGGGTGGAGTGAAGTTGGGAATTGGTGCAGAAAGGTGTGTGATACCCTGAAAGACGGCAGGTAAAGCGAACATGCAGCTTTTTAAGCGCTAAGCCAGAGTCACATCTGAGCTCAGAGATCAGTCGATTTATCTTCACTCCTGTTTATCAACCTGACTGGAGCAGTGATCCACGGAGCTGACCTCCATTGCCTGGTGTTCATGCAATGTACCGTTGCAGAGAGGAGAGAGGAAAAGAAGAGAAAGAACCAGAGTCCCTGATGAGGGCTGAAATAGGAGTTGACCTGAATTTAATCATCTTGATGTGTGCTGTTGCCTGCTAAAAGTCATTTTGCTGTTCGGGGCTAATAAACACGAGTAACGCGAATAAACGCAAATGATCCTGCAGTCAAAATTGCTCCGCTGGTGGTGAATACACCATTCAGGCATAAATGTTTACAAACAATGTCAGTGTCAAGTTTTACTCAGGTTAAGTTTAGTCTTGTTTCAAAATGTAAAGCAATGGTCTAGTTGTTTTTAGACATCTTAGTGCAGAATTCTTGCATATTATATCTTTAATATCTCCTGAATGAAACAATAACCTGTCACTAAGACACTCATTAACTTGTTAAATTAGCAAAAAGCATTGATCACCTGTTGAGAAACACAGTATTGATTGTTGAAGAGTAATTTGGGATCTTCCTATTACCATTAGCGGCGATTTTTACAATAGATTTATATGCAGATTGTTTCCTTGGTTAATCGTTTGGTCCATAAACAATGAAAAATGTTCATCAAAATCTCCCAGAGCTCAAGCTGATTCATTAAAAATGCTTGTTTTGTCCAACCAGCCATCAAATACTCTAAGATATTCAGTGTACTATCACAGAAGCCTAAAAAAACCAAGAAAATATTCAAATTTAAAAAGCTGGAAAGACTGATTTTTAATTTTCTTTTCTTCATTTTGGCTTAAAAATTACTTGAACAACTAATCAGTTATCAAAACGGTTGCAGAGTCATTTTAATTCATCGACTTAATGATAATGCAGCACGAATATTTAATTGAATATCCAGAACAGTTTCAAACATTTGCATAGACAGCTGATGGCACCAATTCTCCAGCCACGTGTTATAAAGCTGTTGCTTAAAAGCAAGAAGAGACCACATCAAGATGATGTAATTCAGTGGCAATCAAACCCCAAACAAAGGGAAACGATGTAGAAAAACACGATGGAAACATTTCCATTTAAGTTTGTCTCGTGTATTAATTTGAGGGACATTATAGTCCTTCATCTGCCGCGATTTTTAATATCTACATCGTGTCAGGATTTATTGACGTTTTTGTTTCTGTTGTGCTTTGATTTATACATTTCATTGTTTGCAATATTTCCTTTTTTTCCTGCATTTTGGCTTTTCCACTCAAATGTGCCTAGAAACAGATGGATGCAAACACATGTTGACCTCATGTCCTACTGTTGTATTTTACCCCGAGACGCCATCTAACTGCATCTTCAACCATAAAGCAGCGACCCTGACCGTCGTGGTAGCTGTCACTCCAGCTTCACCCCCTTCCCCATAACCCCGGGCTTGTATCCTACCTCAGTCGACGCCTGAAGCCCACCCCGCTTCCAGCTAACGCCGTTGAACAGGTAGTAGAAGTACAGATCAGTGTCTGGTGGAGAGGTGGTGGAAGGAGGGATGGCTAGAGGAGAGGCAGATAAATGACTTCCTCCATGGTAATGTCTGGCTGCTTTATGGGGTGTCCTGGCTGTGAGTGATAGCCTTGCTCTCGTTATCTGTCGATTGGGGTAATTGCTGTTTGTCGGAGTCTGGCTGACGGATGGTGATGCAATCTGCCCAACATTGGCGGGGGAGGAGGGGGAGGTATGGCTCTCATCACTCTCCACAAGTGTCTTTACCAGGAAGCATGTTGTTTGTGACAATATGTATTTGAATTTAAGTGTTTTTGAACGTGTATGAATCCTCTCCTGTGCCTCTTTTTTGACTCGTTGCCTTCTGCGCTCTACTGTATGTTATGCTCCCTCTCATGCATGTTGTATGTGGCGGGTTGCTGTTATGCAGAGTGTGAGTGTGTGCACGAGGAGTTTGTGTGAAAGTCAACGGCGTTTGCATAAATGTTTAAGATGCATTAGCCATAATTCATTGGCGCCTAATGGGTTGCGATTGCTCAATCTCTGTGCTGCAGACCTCTGGTGCTGTAGGATGTGATTCTGCATATCAATTCAGCGTCCCTCAGTCATCTACACTGTTTCTGCTCCAATAAAACAGACCGAATTCGGTGCCACCCAAGTGACCACGAATTACAGCCCTAATGAATGTCCTACATTACTGGTCACACGCCAATTAATGAAGGGAAAACAAAGAAAATGACAAATAAATTCGCCCGCAGAATTTTTCACCCAGAGCTAATTTGGACGGAGCGCTGTGTTTTGACCGTCTTCCGTTTTTTGGCCAGCTGTCCGTGGCGAGCGCCGTCCAAGTCGGTGGGATTCAGCCCGCCCGACTGACTGATTGACTGGCTGGCTGTCTGGGCTGAGTGACGGTGCGTTTTGCAGAATGGAGGAAGCATGATTCATACGGCTCTCCGGACTACTTGATAATCATTCCATCTGGGGCGTGGGACAGGCTGTCTTGTCACTGGCACATCACTCATCGTTTGTTCTCTTCATACATCCCGCGCTCGCTCCATCTCGCCATCCTTCGATCTGTCCCAAGGGCCTTGGAGATGACCCTCCGCCCCGGTGTGGGGGTTGTAATGCCGCACCCAGACCCCCGCCGTTTTCACTGCCGCACCTGATCCCCCCCCACCCTACCCCTCTGCTGTAGCCTGCCACTGCCACTCGCCTCGCGTTTGATTTAATACCAGCCTAAGTGTGAATAAATTCCTGTCACAGCCCATTAAGGAGGCCTTGGAGAGATCTGGCCTGTTATTAATTCTCCACAGCTCCTCTCTTTCTCTCCCCTCTTATAGTTACTATCTCTCCCACTCTGGTGCTGCTGCTTCTCCCTCTCGTGCCCCCTCACCCTCCTCCTCCTCCTCCTCTCACACTGCCTTGCTTTTTTAATACCCCGTTAATTACCGCGTCTGTCCTCTTTATTCAAATGAGAAAGGGAGAAATTAAAAGCAGAGGGGATGTTTGTAATTTCAAATAGAAAAGCCATCCACTGTCTGGCTCTGCTCTTCTTCTCTCCTCTCCTCTCCTCTCCAGGACCTGTGTGCGAGTTAGCTAGCTGCCGGCTTGGTGTGTATAATGAATTCCAGTGGCAGCGGCGGTTAGTTTTATCTGAAGAGCAAGCAGGGAGTCTGCAGAGGCCCGATGATAAACAAACGCTGCCTCCTGACTGTAATAGGACCGAGAGAAGGGGATGCAGCTCCGTTGGCAGATGATTCCCACTCTCCCTCCTCTTCTCTGTCTCTCCTCTCTCAGTTTGTCGTTACCCTCCTGCTGAGCTCCACTCCCTCTCCTTTTTCTCCCTTTCTTCCTTTCCCTCCATTCCCATCCTCCACCTCTATGTTCAAGCTCCAGGATTAGTAGGCTGAGCACAGCAGGTGCCCGTACCTCTGTCTTATTAGCAGCCTCATATGTGGCCCATTAGAGGCTCTCTGTATGCCAAGGGCTTTTTAATTGTTTTGCTTGGGTCAGAGGGGCAGTGTAGCCGCAAAGCTCTTGCGGAGGAGGAATCAGAGCGCCTCCTTTTTTTTTTTTTGGGAGAATACGTGTTTTCCTGGTATTTTGTTGCATTTAGTGTCAAGTGCACCCCCAATTATTTCTGCTTTATGTTACAGTGTTTAAGGGCTATGTAAGCAATTAGAGCTGCGGGGGTTTTTTTCAAACTATTGTCCGACTGTGCCGCCGTGTTTAGGACTATTGTCTACATCAAAGGACGGCGTGATGGGAGTCATTTTTGCGCAGGCTGTTGTGATGTAGGTGGGTCACTTGTATAATATAAGTAAGAGGCGCACACATCGAGACAAGCTTTATATATTTCTGATGCCTTTGAGGCTGCTTTAAAGAGGAAAAGAGATGTAGGATGCAGACTTGTATACACATCAAACAGAGGTAAGTTCACAGAAAGGACCAAAGGTTCCAGTAAAGAGAGATGTTTTTAATTTAGTTTTAAAGGGAACCCAGACCTCGAGGACTGGCGGGTCATCAGACCACTGGGAGCGAAAATGACAAGAAAGAAAGAGAGAGAAAAAGTCAGCCGCTGTCTGTCTTTGCATTTCTGTAGATTTATCACTCTTGTACATATCTGAAAGGATTCCAAGGTTTATTTTTCACACGCACAAGAAGTATTTCTAACAATAAAAAGAGAATAAAGCTCTTCTAGCAGATCAGACTCATCGAAACCAACATATATGAAGTCTTTCTTTAGTTTATTCGAATCTCGATATAACACGTGTACCCTATACATCCTACGTGGCAGATAATGGCTGAAACGTATAGACTTTGCCATGGTTGCAGATATAAGAGTGGTGGGATTCTTCTTCTTCGTCCTCCTCCTCACTTCCTAACGCAATCTGGAGTCTCTGTGGAGGAGGTCGGGGTCTCTCTGGCTTCTGTCCAAGTCTTATTCAGGGATGTACCACCTCCACTGTTGCACAGTTACATGCTCACCACCGTATGTATCTGCAGTGGCGCTCAGCCAATGAATCGTTTTTTTTTTATATTTTATTTATCCCGGTGAGTGTAAAGTGGACGAAAACACAGTTTTGTTCAAATTCAGTGATTCTCACCAAAGCACATGGTATTTTTAACAAGTATGTTGCAAAGCCATACGCCTCATGACTTAGTTAGTAGCACTTAGCTAGTCCAGTGAAAACAATGCCACCTCTGAAATGGTGCAAAATCCTCTCTCTGTGTTTGTCATCTTTGTGCACAGTGGAAAACCATCATCATTATTTATTGGACATGTTTTCATTGTTGTTGCTTTCTTTGCTTTCTCTCTTGTTGTATTTGTGTGAAGCGCTGCCACAGTCAGCTTTGGTGCACAACAGTGTCATCCTGAAAACAAAGGGAAATAATTTGCTAGTATGAACCATCCACTATCTAATGATAACAGCAACAGTAGCAATAAAAAAAAACTTTACTTGTTTTGCACCTTCCTTACCAGAAATGCAGCTCAAAGTGAGAAATTCCAATCACCAAGATAAGATAAAGATGTCAGCTGTGTCTCGTTCATCGCGCGCTGCTGACAGTTGGATTTGTATTTCCAAAATACAACCATGGTGGACACACATAGGGTTAGGGTTAAGTTCTAATAGTTTAAGACTAATATCAGAGCAATGAAAAAGAATAAACAACAAAAAGCTCTCTGTTGTGCTGTGTAAGGCGTCTTAATGGTCTGATAGGGCGCATTTGTTTCCAGATTTAGCTGCGGTCAGAGTTTGTTGTCAGGAGCTGATTGAGGATCTCCGCTGTGACTGCCAAAGGGCGTGTTACATCACCCGAAAGCCCGCTGTGGCTTATTTTGCTTCGCACCCTGTCATCACTTTTCATTCCACTGTTTTATGTAGTAAAAGGGAAAGCTGCTTGCTCAGGTGCCGGCTGAAATGTTTACATTTGAACTTGAGAAACCGCTTTGTGTGTACGCGAAGAGTCGAAGCGCAAGTAACGCGCTTGTTCTCCTCGCACTCGGTAAACAACATCTCCTGCGAGTGGATCGGAGGCTTTAAATTGGAATTACCTCTCTTTTATCTTTCCAGAAATCTGCCAACCTGTCTCTTTTTTCCTCCCCCCCATACCGCCGCCTTCACTCTTAAAACGATAGAGGTAATTAGATCCAATATTACTTTGTTGGAGAGGTGCCATAGGGGAGCTGATTTTAAGTACGCGTGAGTGATTGTACCAATTTAACACATCACTGAGTCGCAAGATGCTTTTGACGTCTGAAGAACTGTTGTTGGCACCTGAAAACATTTAAATCAAAGGTTTTTTCAACCTCATAGGAACCCTCCACCGGCCATTAAAAACCCTTGAAGTATCATGTTTACTCAGAGTGTGAGAGGAGGTGTTCAGCTTGGCCTCAGATGATTTAAGCTTCTGACAGACATCTGAGAGAGATGAAAGAAAGACGTCCTGTCTGCTCTGAGATTGGGACGACGGCGGGGTATCACTCCGCAAATGCTGGCTCCGAGCTCTGTACGCTCGCATGCAGGGACGCACGCACAAACTCACACCCAACAAGCGCACAGAACGTGCACACTCATACCTATAGCTCATCATCTCAACAAATCGAGCCTCCGAGCGCTCTCTGAAGCTACTTTCAAACTGAGCCTTCCTCTTCCGTCCCTGTCGTATGTTAGCTAGTTAGCAGCGCAGATGTATAAAAGGAAAGGCCTCTAATTAAGCAGCGTGAGCTGGAAGCCTCAGACACTTTGCACTGTTTTTGCTAGATGTGGCGTTATCTAATGAAATTACAAAGCAAATGTATTCGTAACCTGTTCCTAGGGTTTGGCGACGTCTACAGAGTTGGCATATGCGGATATCCACAGTGAAACATCTTGATGGACGATGAGGAGGGGGTTAGTATGAGTTTCTGAATCTGAATCTTAGAGTTACCATATGGCAGTAGTTGCTCATTAGCACACCACTGCTTCCCACTTACTCACTCACCTCACCCAGCCGAGAAAACTGTCTCCCATCACCCACAACAAACATCCCCGTTTCAGTCTCCACACCACGTATCTGTAACTTAGCTGTGGTCAGCCTCAGAAGCTTGAACAAAGTTAGTTGGCTAGCTGTACTGAGGAAACTAAGTTAAGAAAAAAACAAGGGTACGATTGAGAGAAACAAGCTAAGAGCGGCCAGCAGAACAGAAACAAAAGAAAAAGAAAATGATAACACGGAGACGTAACGTGTGTGCATTGAGCCGCAACAAACTCCTTTTTATTTTCTTTCCTACATGTCACAAACAACAACAACAACTCTCGGCCACTTTTTTGTGCTCTCTAGTGTGACGCCTCTCAAATATATGTAATGATGGTACATGACTCAAAAGTCACTGACTATCAGCCATCTGCGATGGACGACGGCATAATCTATCGGCCCATCTTGACCTGTTACAGTTACTGAGAAAAGTATGGAAATAAATTGCAATTACTAATAAACGTTTTGGTCATTACAATGGGGATAGAGCATGTCAAACAAAGCCATGGGGACAAACAGAATATAGGCTGAAACATCATCATAATCATTTTTTCACTCATATTAACTTGGTTTGGCCCTTTAACATCACATATTTGTGGGGCTCTTCCTCTAACCGATGCATTTGTGGTCAAAACAATTCAAGACGGACGGTTTTGATTTGAATTTCATTCAGCTTATCAGTTCTGAAACTGCTGTAGCTGATCTGCTGCTGTCTACAAATTAACCCTCCTTCCACTCATGAACTGAATATGAACTTGGATATGCACTCAGGCACAAGAGCTTATTCTGATGTTACGTCTGCAAAAAAGGTAATTACTGTAATATGTGACTCCTGCAGTGAAATAGACATTTTCTTGCTAATATGTCACTTAGTGACACACCCAGTAAACATAGCTGTATTCCTTGGATTTTGCTCTGATGTGCAATTTTGCTGATGCTCAAGTCACTTGCATGGCTGCCCATCATTGGTTTTAAAGCAACAGCACTCCAGCCCTCTTGGCCCTCATTTATTATCACTGGGAACCAAATCACAAAGGAAAGCTCAATCGATGGGGCTACCTGGCAGAGACTCAAGTGCTTAGGAGAGAGCGAGGGGGCGCCTAGCCTCAGATACCTCTAAAAGGCTAAATCGATTGCAACCGTTCTGCAACAGTCGGCTGACACAGCAGGCTTTCCACCTCAATGCTGAGGACGTTTTAAAAGAGCCCCGTTGGTTGGTGTATGCAGAGATGACAACATGGCTATTGTATTTCTGCCACCCCTGGAAGAGAAGGCTTTTATCTGCCTTCGAAATCCCTTTAAAGGGCTTCATTCCTCTGGGAAAGCCCATGCCAAACACAGAACACACTGGCACTTAAACCTTCCCGTTGAGAAAAAGCCATAAAGTTTATAAAGTCAATTAAGGCTTTTTTTTTTAACTGATGTCAGGCAAATTAAAGCTGCTTGGCCCGGCTCCCTCCGGGTATACTGTCAGATGGTAAACCAGGGCCCATTTAGCGTCACAGGGTTCCCCAGGCGGGGCACAGAGCAGTAAGCCGCTTACTTACCCCCGACTCACTCGTGCTTTTTATAAGTTTTACTTCAAGTGACATTTTACTTTGGTGGAAACATTTTTAGCACACACGTTACAATCTCAGAGCACTCAAGTTTAAAAATCATACTTATTTATTTGATATTATCTGTGAAGCCAAGCCCATTCTTTCACATTTGTGAAACCGGTGGATATTTTGAAGGTGACCTTAGGACAATTTCCAGCTGTGTTTGTGGCAACAACAACAGATATTTATGACAAAAAGTCCAGACTTCTACAGCCTTGATTGGGCTGTGTTTGTGGCTTTTAAGTATTTTAAGCCAAAACATGATATTTTCCAAACCCAAACCAAGTGGCCTTTGTGCCTTAACTTCCAGAACCAGATCATAAACACAGACTTGTCACAACATGAAATAATAAAATGGACCTAAAGAAATGTAACGTTTAGGCTTATCTGTGATTAGTGTAAATCATCAACATGTGTTCCTGTGATCGGTTTGTAACAGGAGCAGATAAATGTGATGTTGTATAATCATTGAAACACGAAATCATTGTATTTGTTTCCATGTAGTTTCAGGTGCATGTTGGCGAGATCCACAGTCTCATCGCATAGGAAAAAAATGCCCTCACTGACAAAACAATAGACAATAATTTTTCATAATTGAGCGTTTGAAGTCGTGCTGAAGTCACACATCTATAATCGAAACTCCTGTGGCTGGTCAGCCTGCTCTCACACCACAACACCACCTGAAATGATCCATACTAACTGGAAAAATGCACCAGGGTTAATTTTGACTGAACCAAACAGGTTAGGTGTGGATGCACCCTTAGCAAAATGAGGTACAAAGACAGATGACGACTTGTTTACTCTCAGATTTCTGTCAAAACCTGAAGGTCTTTGTCTCGAGGCTGATGGCTCTTTATTTTTAAGTAGCCCCACATCTTGTAGTCTTGTTACTTTACCACCGTTGAGGAGTTGTTGTGATCATAATCAACAAGATCATCAAGAAGGAACGACTTGATTCTCATGTGAGAATACACTGGTTACAGAGATTAGTTTATTGAGTGTGAGCTGTCTTAGCTATTACAGTAGACACACTCATTACTAAAAATGTTGGCCCCTGGAGTTTGGTTTGTCCTAATTCTTCTGCCTAATGGGGAGTTGCATTTCCTTGAGGACATTTTTCATTCTTGCATAATTTAGTGGATCGCTGGTTTCTGGAAAAGCACCTTTCCACACAGCCGAGGCTACTTTCCAAGTTTTTGTCACACTTATTATAAACCGTCGAATTTAATTAAATTTGACTCGCGTTCCTGCCAAGACAATCTATCTCACTGTCTGAGGACAGCAAGACGCTCAGCCTCTGTCAATACAGAAACTGTTTGTTCATGGTGTGATGTAAGGCATTTTGTCTCATCTCTGCCAGTGATGATATAGGAGATATGTAAGGGTGATATAGGAGACGCAGTCACATGACTTCCTCTCCTCTCCCTCTAAGGTCGGGATTTATAACAATTAATTGAATCAGGATCCTTTTAACGAATCTTTTGAGGAGCCGTGTTTGGTTCAGATTATCATGTCTCAGTATCAAACGTAAACCACAGATATTCTGCTGTGCTGGAGGTGTGAAGGGCTTTTGTCACCGTTCTGTGACATTAATTAACTCTGTCCTGAGTGCTCCAGCTGCAGAAGTCAATGAAGCTAAAGTAAAACCAAGACAATAGAAAACTACTTCATCACTCAGCAAATATCAACAAAAAAAATCACAGGTTTTCTGGTTACCGAGGTGTTATGTCGTTGCTCACACAATCTGACGGGTCACAGAATAAATCGTAACACCAGCAGTCAGCTGAGGTAAAGAAGGTGTCCTTCTCAAGATAACATAACGGACATCAGATGATTATTTACTTATGACCTGACTCTGGTGAAGTGTATCTTCATGTTGCTTAAGAGCCTCCTCCATCTCGCTCTTTCTTTGTTTTCCTTCATTCCTCTCCTCCCCTCTTTCTCTCCCCTCCACCGTCATTCCTCTCCTCTTCCTCAAGCATCTTATCTCATCTTCCTCTACTCTGTCTCCTCAACTCTCCATCTCCTTCTGGCTCTATTACTCCGCCCCCCTCCTCTCATCTCATCTGTCATATTTCCTTCTCTTACCCTCCTCTTCCTCTCCTTTGCTATCCTCCATCTCCTCTTCTTCTAATTTTCTTCTTACCTTTTTCTCGTTTCCACTCCTCTTGTTTCCTCGTTTCCCCTCTTCCCCTCCCCTCCACAGTCTTGTTTCCTTTCCTCATCCTCCTCCAATTCCTCTTCCTCTCCTTCTTCTCCTGTCCTGTCCTCCTCTTTCTTTTATCTCCTCTTCTCTTCTCTGCCCTCTCCTTTCCTCTTCCTCTCCTCCATCTCCTCTTCTCTCTATCGCCTTCTGCCTTCTTTCCTACCCTCTACTCTCATCTGTCCACACCTCTCTCCCTTCCTTTCCTCTCCTCCTAACATTTCCTCTTCTTCTTTTCCTCGCCTCACCTCTGTTTTGTTTCCACCCCTCTTCCTCTCCTCCAATAATGCACTCTCCTCCCCTCTTCATCTCATTTGACTGTCTTGTTTCCTGTCCTCATCTTCCTCAATTCCTCTCCTCTCCTCTCCCTCCTGCATCTTATCACATCATCCTTTCATCCACCCCCTCCCATCTACTTTCCTCCCCTCTCCTCTTACCTGTCAATTTTCCTCCTTTTCCACTTGTCTCAACTTCTCCCCTCTCTTCTTCCTCTCCTCTCCTGATGTTTCCTCTCCTCCTCTCCTCTTTCTCACTTCCCCTCTCCTCTCCTCTCCTTCTTCCTCTTCCTCTTCCTCTCCCTAATCCCTTCTCCTCACTCACAGACACTTACACTTGTAATTCCCAGCCAGATCCGTCGGAGTCAAAGCTGCGATTTGAGTCGCCAGCGACAGGGCGGATTAGCAGGAGGAATCCTGAGTGAAGGCACGTTTTCGCTCCACTTCCTATATTCCCCATCTCTCCTCCTGCTCCTTCTGTGTGCGCGTGTTTTAATCCAAGTCGTTTCTTCCTCGCCGTTATCTCAAAGCCCCTCATCAAAAAGCAACGCTTGGCTTCTTAATGTGCTCGGGAGAGCGCGGAGGTCGTGTTGTTAATCGTAGATGAAAACGGGTTAAACAGCTAAAAAGCAGATGAATACCTCATCTTATTCATATACTAATATAATTACAAGATTAGCTTGATTTTTCTGTAATGTTTAATGGATCAAAAAAACCCTCCCCAATCGGCTTTAATGTGGAGATAATGCAACAGAATTAATTAATATAAAGATGCCAATTATCAAGCTTGATAAGCCCGGAGACGCCCTGTTGTTTGATGGCCTACATTTGACAAATCCCAAGTGTTTACAGATTACGATGTTGTTGCATCCGATGTGTTACTGAGTGATGTATTGAAGTTGCAAAAATCCATTCACTTCTAATTTGAAGCCATCTCCAGCGGGCCTACGATGTTAATGTATGACTAATGGATTTCAGGTCAGGGGATGTCTGTCGGTGGCCCGGGCCAGGATCTGTCTTGACACACAGAGATACTGTAGTTAAAGCTTTTCTCGTGGTGAAGTTTCAGTGGAGCAGAATCTTAATGAAGCGGTTTCGATGAAAAATTCAGACTTTTTTTTTTTTCCCCTCCTCCTCCTCTCACTTCTGTCTTTCACCCTGCGACTGAGGACAGCTTCTTTGATCTGATTTGGACGAAAGGGAGAACGGGAGCGAGTTGAAGGGGAATCTGAGGAAGGCAAACGGGGAAGGGTGGAGAAGACAGAGTAACGGCCCCTTCATCCATGTCATTTAAACACATTGTCATCCGTCCTGATCGCAAAGAGCGCCGGGTCCCTCTTCCTACCGTTCATGTGTCAGAGATGTCAGCTAATGACGGAGCCGCTGCCCTTTTTCTCAAATATGCACAACCTGTCTCTGTATCATCTCTTTTTATTTTATCACGCAGATCCAAACTGATTGTAGTTTTAACGTTGATGGTTAAAAACCAGTCAGATACTGTCAAGATGAAAGCTGCAGATACTAACGAGTGATACTTCTCAGCCTGTGACTCATATTGTCTTTAAGGGTCAGTGGAGGACAAAGGAAGGAGAGACTTTTACACTTAAATAAGAGTGGCAGAAAAAGATGAAAGAAGGTAGATAATCCTATTTAGTTATTTCATCGTTAGTAAATCTTTTATTTTCCGTTAATTGTATGTAAAATGTCATGAAAATAGTAAAAAAAATGGCCACTGTCATAAAGATCTTCAATTTCAAATAATATAAAGCTCTGAAGAGCAGCGAATCTTTACTTTCGAGAAGCTTAAACCAATGACTTGACATTCAAATGATTAATCACCTATTAAAATCTGCTGATGACCAATACTGGGGGCTGATACTAGGAAAATATTAAGTATATGGGCCGATACACACACATTTTTTGGCAGTGATCGCTCAAATGTGGTGCTCAAACACCGGTGACAAAGATATCTAGCAGAGGCAGGATATTGTACAGTTTAACGCAGGGATGCATAATATTGATTTCTTGTCAGCGGATACCAACAATCGTTAATTACCTGCTTCTCATGGCCGTTAAGATTACCGCTAATTTTACACCTTTTAATTTCCTGTAGTTTATGCGTACCTGAGGGTTTTCCACAGCTCTAATAAAATGTTCTGTGTTAAGACTTGAAGACCTTTCCCCTCCTTTCTGAACCCCTGTGCAACAAAACCCTCCACACCATGAGCACATCTAAAGATTATTTGTAATATCCATCAATCTTTTTCTTTTAAAATTTCCGAAAATAGTGACAAAGTCTTCAGATTGCACCTTTTGTCTGAAAGACTGAAATACCTTAGCTATAATGTAAGACAGAGAAAAGCAAGAAGTCCGCACAGTTAAGAAGATGTATTAAATATCAGAATCGTTACTGATTGATTTTCTGTCGAGTCAGTCAACTCATCATTTCAGCTGCACTTTTGAATAAACTCGGAGTGCTGACATCTGATAACCCACAGCTCCTCAGCCTCACAAGCTTTAAAAACTAAACGCATTTGTGTCAAACTGCAGCACGACTCTGGTTACACTAAATTACAGCAGAGACAGCTACTCTGACGCGTCCATCAGGCTTAGCTCAAGTCACAGAGACTGGAATCGGATTTGTTTTTGACCCCCCGCTGCCAAAACGTCTAATCTCCTGAGATGACAGGTTGCCAAAACTGTGTCCAATAAAAAACCTACTTATGAGTCCTCGTGACTTTTGTTTACAAGACCTGCAGAAAAGCAGATCTCACCCTGGCTCGTCCTCTGCCCAGATGTGCTGGGAGGGCACCTGAGAGCCTCCTGCGGTTGGACGCTGTTAATTTACATGACCTTCTCTGATTACGCACAAACAAACACACACCTGCACACAAGTATTATCTGAGTGGGACTGATTTAGATCATTCTGTGTGTAGGTTATTGTGCACAGATGCAGACTTTACAAACAGCACAGAGCTGCTGTGATAAACAGTGATCAGACTTGATGCTCATCTCGCCTTCCTTTGTTTGTCCATGTGGCTGGTAAAGTACTTCCTGCTTCCGTCTCTTCACCTAACCATGTTTATTTCTCACATATCGACACTAAGAAATAGTCTTGCGTTGCCTCACGTCGCCTGCGTCTCAGCTAAAAAGCTGCACTTGAACACACCGCAAAGACTCCTCCTCGTACGTTCCTCACCTGCGTGAGAAGAAATAACTCTCATTCATAAAGGGAAACCGAAGACTCAGGACTGCGGATATACAAACTGTTGTTATGATAAAGGAGACCACAGACCAGTTTCACCTTATAGCCACTTCTAATCAAGTATATGTCTGATAAAATGTTGCAAATGGCACTGGCCAAGAGGTGGAGGTGAAAAATGTTTCATTTTCTCTTTTCCTGCATTCATTTGCGTAGCCGAATAGCCAGTCAGAGTGATTTCTGTCACAGAGGGGCTCTACTGCAGATTTAAAATGCTCAGTTGGCCGAAAAGCTGCCAACAATTGCGCAGGACACGCTGCAGTCTGGGCTACAGATGCTTCGCCGATTGCCCCGCCGTTGGTCGACATCCATCCGTCGGCCTCGTGTGTCAGGGACTTTATTCAGGAGCAACGTTATCTAATTGCACCAAAGTGAATCGAGCACAGAAAACTGTGGATTCGTCTCCGAGCACCCATAGTTATCCAGTGGATTGAATCGGTGCATCTCTGACACACACTGGTGAACACACGCAGACATTTTAATGTGCAGCCACACCCTCACGCTCACACTCCTTCATTCACACACTCTCCTGCGCACCGACCACAAACACCTGCACGACACAGACATCTCGCTGCGCCTCCTCTGCGCTTGCCAATCTCCATTTCCACCCCATCTCGGGTCACTGTGCTTTTCCACTCTCTCCTCCGCCAGCGCGCCGACGTCTGCCAGCATTTCCAGGTTATACGAAGCAGGTAGGCAGTCTGCCAGTCTGCAGGAGGCCTTCAGAGACAGCAGCTCAGACAGCGCTTCCTTGTTTACTTTCATGAGTTGTTGACTGGCCACCCTGCCGCGGCTGATGCAGTGTCAGAGCGTGTCAGAGGAAACCTACTGCGGATTGAAAAGGCGTCAAAACATTATTGTTGGGCTCGGCCGGTTGAGTGGCAGGCTGAGAAATGAGGGAGTGCATCTGCCGGATTCCTGTAGAGTGGAGTTGTGCGTATAAAAGCTTTGCACTTGAGACAAAAAAAGATGGTTCGGAGCTCCTTTTTCCTCCGGTTTGTTCTCTGTAGTATACCCTTTTTTCCAAACATCACATTATAGGTGTGAAGGATTAGAGCTACGCTAATTATGAGGCTATGAATGGAATTACGTCTCCCTGAGGTTGCAGAATCATTTCTGTGATAATAGCAGTCTTGTTATTCATATATCAAGATATGCCAGCGAGTCTTTTTATAATGAATGCGCCGTGAAGCCTGCGCTGCCTCCATAGTCTCATTTCCACTGTGAAAAATGTGGAATTTCATGTCTGGTTTCAAAGAAAAGCAGAGAGTAGATTTTTCCGCGGAAGAATCTGGATTCAGAAGTGGCAAAATTTTCGTCTTTGAAGCCAAAAATCGTCCCGTTTGTGCCCGAACACGGGAGATGAAGAAGTATATCTGTGATTTCCGCTCTTCGTGTTGCACCAGTGTTGTATTCTTTGTTGAAAATAAAAGTGTTTGAGTGAAATTACAAAGGCCGGTGGTACAATCTCATTAATACGGGATAGATGACCGAGTTATTTCAAGACTTGCTCGTCAGTGTAATGAGCCGTATCCCATGTAATACACACACACACACACACGTTCGAGCGCGCACAATCAAAGTGAAAGAGGGAGAGAGAGGACGATAGACAGCGGAGGGAGAGAAAGAAAGAGCGAGAGAGCTCGATAAGCAGCGAGAGTCCCCCCGGAGAGTGAGACTGGAAGGCTTCCAAATGTTCCACTCTGGTATATCTTCAAGGACAATCAGCTAAACAGTTGATATTAAGAGAGCTGTGTGAAATCGATTGCTCAAGGTGTTATCAGCGCCGCAAAAATGGCTGGTAATTAGTCATGGCTAAAGGAGTGTTACCGAGAGAGTGAGATGGATTTAATCTTAATAGATTTCACTGCACTGCAGATACAGTAGCTCCTGAGTGAAAGAGCTCTCCTCCCTCTCCTCCCTCTCCTCCCTCGCTCTCTCTCTCTCGCTCTCTGGCTATCTATCAGAAGAAAAAGCAGCTGAGTAAGTAGCTGTGATGTACTGCTGTTGCTAAATTTGCCTGAACCTTCAAATGTAGATGTTGTGCCTGAGTTACTCCTTCAAAGGCAGCACACATTTGGCAGCTGTACCTGCGTTTTATTCCGACTCCTCAGCAGCAGCAGAAGCTCGGGAGCCATTATTTGTTTATGTATAAAGCCTGTGCATCGAGGTACTTCGGTCCACGGCAGCTGTTGACTTAGAGATCTTTGTAGAGCATTCAGAGGCAATCAGCAGACAAAGCCCTCAGTGACTGACGGGGAGATCGGGTTGTTTGCTCCTCTGTTATGTACCTGTGTAGCCCTGAAGCCGGCCAGATGTGTTAGTTTAGCGATTAGCAGAGGCTACGATTGATGAAGTCAGTACCGGAGGAGAGTTCAGTGGGGAGGGGGGAACTTTGTCAATTGTATGTTGAAGGAAGAAATACCTAAAGCTGAATGTGGCGCTGAAGCTTTTGTAATTCATGTCCCATAGAAATTCTTAACACGCTGCTGAGACAGGTGTTGTTTTATGTTTGTCTTATTGTCAACAAATGAAAAGAAGCAATCACAAACACTACCTTGTCTATGGCACGAGATGTATTTGTATAGATCACAAACATAGTTACATTTTGGCCGTGCTAGCTGCACGTCTGGGGTTATGGCAGTCGATCTACCATTTTTTGTCCAAACTGAACTATCTCAACAGCTTTTGTCATAAAATGTTGTTAAACCGTCAGCAAGCTTGTCTGAGCTGGAGACAAAATCTCAGATGACAATTCGCCTACATGACGCACAGTGTCGAGTGGTGGTTTTAATTAGTGGTAGACCGATATTCAGCATTTTCCGATTGCATGCATCCGATCTCTGATCTCCGCCCACAACAGTATCTGATACACGTCACAAGTAATAGCTCATAAATAAACAGCTCGGTTTCTGTCACTCTGCCTCTTCACCTTCTTTGTGTTTGCAGTTATCACAGTTGTTCGACACTTACATTACATTACATTTTTTCTGGGAAAAATCCCACTGAATAGTGAAAGCGAGGTTCATTTGGAAACAATCTATACCGTCACTTTTCTGCAGCCATTACACTGTGCAATCAGTACTAACCTCAGGGTGATAAGTTGAAGCAAAAAAAAAAGTTGTCTATTGCCGGTTTAACTTTAGATTGTTTTTGGATAACTTCGACTAACACTTAATTTGAAGACGGGAAACGAATCTTGTTTCTCACAGGACTTCCTGCTGAGCAAAACCTCCCTGTTCGTTTTCTCTTGCCAACAGCAAAACAGCTCAGTCATTAGGAGCAAGATTACATCTGGAAACAGTTTTTCTCAGTAATACGGTGAAGTAAATTATATCTTACAAGGATTTACAGTGGTGTTGGGAGTGTGAAGTTTATGCTGAGTTCATAGCGGGATGCTGAAGAAGTCCTGATGGGAGAGACTTGTTTAGCCGTGCCGCGTCGCAGCTCAAAAATGGCTCCGTGGGACTTTTCGATTCCAGTGCTATGTGCAACTTTAATATCCTGTAAGCCACGAATTATTTGTTTTCCTGCTGGAAAATTATATTGCTTTGTCGTGTTTGACCTTTTAATCTTTTGCAAACCTTTAGTTTAATTGTTCAGCGAACACAAAGGTTGTTTCTAGGTGACTACGGCACTCTGACATTCATATTTTTTTTTATCTCTTTTGTTTCCTGCAGAAGCTCAAGCAGAAGAATCAACAGCTGAAGCAGATTATGGACCAACTCCGCAACCTCATCTGGGAGATCAACTCCATGCTGGCTGTCAGGAGCTGAGCCACACACATGCATACACACACACACACACACTCACACACACACACACACACACACACACACACACACACACACACACACATACACTTACGACAAGTCATAGACGAGGAGATACGGTCGTTAACTGGACGTGTGACAGGGTATAACAGACTGGCTGAGGCTGCACTTTACGGAAGAAATGGGGACTTTGGCAATATCAACCCTGAAGAAGACACAATAGAAGGAAAAACGAGAGGAGACAAATGAAGACGAAGAGGCTCGACGCTACATAAAGGGAGAGGCAGAGAGAGAGAGAGAGAGGTGAGGTGAGGTGAGGAGACGCTGGGAGAGAGGAGATGCTGGTGACATCAGTGTGGGCGATGGCAGAAGATATTCTGTCTACCTCGATATTCTACATTTCAATCAGCATTAAGACTGCATTAATCTGAAGAGTGGATATATTAGGTTTTATCTATTTGTAGGTACTAGCTCAATAGAGGCCTGTAGAGACACATCGATATATTCTATTTAATCCTCAAAGTCTGTGCGTCTGTTACATTTCATAGTGTTAGAAGTGTGTGAAGCCCCAAGCTTAAAAAAGTTTTTATCAGGCCCTTCAGAAACTTTATTAAGAAAGACAAACACTGTGGCGAAAAATCACGAGTCTTATTCTTGCTATGGATCTGTTTTTTTTTTTCAAATTTCATGTCATATGTAAACTCATCATCGTTCTGCTCTGACTGGACTTGACATGTCATTAAGATGCCTTGTTAAGGATTCTGCTGAAGTATAAATCTTGCTGTGATTTTTAAAAAACAGTCAACGCTGTGTTGTGCTCTTATTTTTGTTCATCTGTGTCATCTGTTGTGTATCCTGCTGGTAATTAAGTGTCTCAAAATCCCTCAGAAACAATACGAGGGGTTAAATGTGACTCTCAGTCATCAAGTACACATTTTAATGATGCGTTGTAACAAGTTCTCTGAAAGTTTGAGATATTTAACAGTGGTAACATTCAAAAAGTTTGTTGGTAAATACACTAGGTCATTGGGACGTAAGCACAAGAACATGAATCCAGACATAATTTTACATCCAAAATCTTATATTGTTAACGATAACCCTACAGGGCTGGGTTTAAAAACATAGTTTTCCGATTCAAATCAATAAATATATGAATGATCTGATATCGATTCATAAAATCCCAGCTTGATCTCTCAATATATAACTTTTCTGCAAATTTTCCTGCAATTTTTCTTTCTATTTTTTTTAGTTGGTATGATTTTGTTTTTTTTTCTGCCTCTTTTTGTCTTATACCCGTCAAAAAAATTTTCTGGAGACAAAAAAAAATCTGAGAAATATTGTTTTTCCTCCTGAAAAAAAAATGTCACCCAATTTTGCAAATGGAAATTTTTTAAAATTTTTTTTTAAAATCAGATATTTTTTTTCACATTTCCCACATGAAGAAAAAAATTCTTCAGGGGAAAAAAAAAATTGTCTTCTGGGAATTCATTTTTTCACTCATTCTCACATATGACAATTTTTTTTCTATGGAAAAAATGTAAACATTTCATGTCTCTCACAAATGAAAAAAATTAAGGAAATTTCTCCTGGAAATAATTTTTCCACTCAGTAGTACACATGGAAAAAATTTTTTTTTCTTCAGTGAAAAAAAAAAAGATTTCAGGAGAAAACATATTTTACCACTTGGTTTCACACATGAAAATCAAGAAAAAATGTCCTGGAGAATTTTGTTTTTCTCCAGAAAAGAAAAATTCAACCCGATATTACACATAAAAATCTCCTGGGATTTTTTTATTTTCACTCGGTCTAACATGACATGTATTTTTTTTTTTCTCTGGAAAAAAATAAATCACGTTTTTCACATATGAAAATAACAAATTTCTCCTGAAAATATTTTTTTGCCCCTAGTTTCACATAGGAATTTTTGTCCGGGAATTTTTTTTTTCTTTTTCTTTTTAAGGTGAAATTTTTTTTTCCATGTGTGATACCCAGTGAAAAAAAAATGAAGAGAAAAAAAATGTTCCGATCAGTTTCACACGTGAACAAAAATTCTCCGAATTTGTTTATTTTTTTTTATCTCGGTTCAAAACAAAAGAAAAAAATTCTTTGAAAAAATTGTTTATCTCCTTAAAATAAAAACTTAACTCCGTTTTAAACAGGAAAAAAAAAAAATCTAGTGAAAATTTTTTTTCCCACAGTTTTTCTTTTCACTAACGTGAATATTATTTTTTTTTGTGGAAAGTTTTTTTAAAACTTAATGTTTTTCACATTTGACAAAAACAATTATGAAACTTTCTATTTCTTTTCTTAATTTCCTTTGTTGCAATACATCGGCCTCATCTGCCATTACTTTCTTGTTCTTTCACGACAGCATGTTTATTAATTAGAAGCTAAAACCACAACATCACATGTATCTCTCCGTGGCAGATTTTAACCACAAATCTCCAAAACAACTTAATTGAAGTCTTAATGTGAACACAATTATATTACGTATCCAAACAGATGTTCCGGCCCACAAATCTTGTTCTCCAGATGTAAGAAAATATGTTTGTTTGCTCCAACAGACTCCAACAAAAGTCGCATCATCATGATTTTAATCATTTTTTTGTTACCATGACACAACTGTCAAATTGATGATTCGGTCTAATCGTGAATCATTTTGAAAGTATAATGTTTCTCAAAGTTAATTACAATATGTTTTTTTATTTTGCAGCCCTATGTAAGTTTCTAAATTCCTTCAAATCTAAGTAGGTGCGCTTCCTTGTTCCTTATCAGCCGTCATACTGTCTACACCAATACCAATATATCTTAAATATGGACAATTATGTCAACCTTGCAGATTTATTGGTCTAGCTCTGCTGGGAATTACATCCTAACAGTATAAACATACCTACCTAAATACAGCTCAGCCATCAGTGAACTTGAAAATAAACAAGTGAATGATTTATTAAATAAATACGCCCTCTGTTTGCAGCTTGTTTCTCCATAACTTCAGGCTGAGCACTTTGGATGTAGATAAATCTGACCGCTATCAGAGGAGCACCATGAGTGATTGAAATTAGTTTTATTTCTGCAGAAATAGTTGTTTATGCAGAGAGAGAGAGGGTGTACGCTCACATCCTGTACAAGATCCATCAAACAATTATTTCATTTTAAAAAGCTCATCGTCAATAGTGAACACCTCACCTTCCCTCCTCCTGAACCTCCTCTCCCGACAGCTCCTATACAGGCCAAAAATGTGTCACCCTGAAAATGTACGACCAGTAAGAGTGATTTCCTGCTCTGATTCTCGATAAATACAGCGACTTTTTTGAGAGGGGGCCAGCTACTTCAGCAAAGGAGAGAGAGCTTTTAGTCTCTCTGGGTTTCTGTTTCTTAAAAAAGGAAGATGAGTAAGAGAAGAGAAGAGTCCACAAAGGGCCTCCTTCGATACAAACATGAAACACGAGCTAAAATCTGAGCACGTGTGCGCGCACGCACACTCGTGTGGCAGCGCTGTCAGATAACGGGGCACGCCTGAGAATATGGGTGTGTGATATGGGCGTGTTTAATAATTCAGAGCAGAGCCGGGGTCATATCTGCGATGTGTTATGAGGCCATTGTCCTCGGGGAGACGCGGAAGGACAGATGCAGCGAGGAGGCTTTCAGCAGAGTAAAGAAAAATCAATGCTTTGAGTAGCGACTAATAAACCCCTCCTCAGTGGTCTAATACAGGGGTGGTTATTATATCTCCGAGGGCAGAGCAGCATTGAGGGACTATTATTACTGTACAAATGGAGTGTGTTCTCATTCAGCCGAGGCAGAGGTCAGGGGCTGAGCACTTGCCCGTGCACGCTCTGTCGCAAATGATGACGGGAATAAAAATGCGGAGGGTTACAGTCACTGATGTTTGCAGTGCACACACAGATACATCAGCATATCCTCGTATCATGTCACTGCAGCCACAGAATGAATCCTCAAACACCGTAACAGGCAGCGTCGTGTAATTTTCGGACTAATGCTTGTTGGGAGGGTTTTAGCTGGGCCTCACACGGCGAACACGGGGGAGGAGACTCACGGTGGCACTGTGGTTTGATGTCTCATGACTGCGTTACATCATTTTCTGTGGAAATTGTGCAAATGTGCCGTTTGATTCTGAGGAACTGAGGTCAACACTTGGATGTGTTGTGTTACAGACTGGCCTTGAATCCGTGCTTGAGCTCACTATGTGTCATCTGAGTGGTTTCGAGATTAGTCTTTAGTCTATGTGTTTTGACCTTTCATACACATGTAAACAGCGTTCAAGGTCTCTGAAAAGGAGATGCAAGATGGCTCTTGTGTTGCTGACAGAATACTATTATCCAGGAGGATCCTCTGAAGAGCAGTCACGTCTCCCTGACATGCTCATCGTATTTTCTCTAAGTACACAATCTGCTTCCTGTTTACAATGGCACACTCGTGCTCAGTGTACGTGAATAGCTACGTGATATATGTTTTCAGGTGTGTTAGTATGGACGGATTGTTTCTGAAACAGTGCTCGACGGCTCGTCTGGATGGAGATCTTGTTTGTTTTAGTGCTGTTACCGTTCGTACAGCTAGCTTACATGTAATCCTAGTATATTTGTGAGGAAGTCTGTACATATAAACATTCCCTAGTAATGTTTGACTTCATAGTAATAAGAAAACAACAAAATATATCTTGTAGCCAGGCCAAAATAAAATACACCATCTTATTTTCCAGTTGTTTCGCTGCCAGCTGGTAATACAGAAGTAACTGCTGCCGTACCAACAGACTGCAGAGCAGCTCCTTTTGCAAATGGTCTTGTTTTCTCATCATAAAGAGGCGTTTGTATTAAACTGCGACCAGTTAAAAGCTTCTTGCGGTACGTTTAAACACAACAAGTAAGAACAAGTACACAATGAGAAGCGTATCAACATTTTAATACAGCTTGTTAGACAAAAAAAGGCACAAAGAGATGCAGTTATCATCAAATATGAGTTTATTTTTTTATAAATCATTCTTACAAAATTGGCATTTATCTATTTCATTTGTGACCTCTATAAAAGTCTTCTGTTAATTACAAGGTAGGAGGGAGGAGAAGGCATCGGGACAGCTGGGCTCCGCCGAGTCCTTACAGATCAACAGATTATCACTGCTGATTGGCAGCGTGACACGGCCAATCACTGATAAATAAATCCCCCAAAAAAACAGGAAGTGGTCATACGTTGTCGCCTTGGCAACAGTGTCCGAACACAAAGATGAAAAACGGGGCGTCGCAATAATAGAATGGAAGCTGTGACTCATCCAGTGTATGAAGGCAGGGCTGTTGGGGACCCTGCTCGCGCTGCTATCGCCGCCCGCTTACTGGAAACGACAAAGTCTGGGAAAAGACGGTGCTCGGCATGTCAGGAACTCGCATGTTGATTTAAAAAAAGGCACAAATCAAGAACAGACTAGTTTCCAGCGCACACACACATACACACATACGCCGCTGCCACTCTAAACAAACGGCACATTTTCAGTAAACCTTCCTCCATCTGTTTCGAAGCACACACACAACGGTAACTTGCATAACGTTCCCCCTGATCAAATGAGAGAGGCGGGTTTTTTTGTTTTTTTTTAGTGCATGCAGAGGTTTTCCCAGTGGCCTAAATCACATCCATCACACTCTCGACTGAGCTCTAGACTCGATGCACTGTGCAGCACGCCAACTGAAAGATGGAGCGGTTCCTGTCGCCAAGTTATCTGACCTGAATTCATGCTTTGAAATCGTCAATTTAAAGTCGACTGTGTCGCAGCCTCAGACCCATTATTGTAATGCATGTGGGGAAAGATGTTACGGCAGAATCTGAAAATGTTTCCATCTGCTGCAGGGGACCCAGCTGCTTATTATTTTCCATGTTTCAGTTGGCGTAGTCTTTATTGGGACTTTGCAATTTGACTCCCGCAGAGAGCCAAGATGGTGCGGCCCAATCCAATTCTCGATCGCTGGCGTATGCAATCTTTTAAAAACTCCACTTCTCGGAGAATGTTATATCTCTCTTGGGGAGTTGTGTATGAGACAGAGCGTGATATATGTACGTGTCCCTGGAAAAAACCAGTGCAGAGTGGAAACATAATATGAGCTGTATATTGGCATCTTTGTGGATTAATGTGCACAGCGTGAAGAAAATAAACTGAATAAATACCATTAACTCCCCTCAGCAATGCGGGATCAGTCTCGTGTTCTCGCCACGTCATCTCAAATCGTACACAGTCTTCTCTTTTTTGTTTTCAAAAAATAAATATATGCCTATGTACAGTGCTGAGAGTCGTGGGGATCTGAAATGAATGGTGGTGGTGGGGTTTTTTTGTGGTTGTGAAATATCTGCAAAGCTGGGGGGACGCTTCTCTTGAGATGATCGACAACAGTGATTCAAATGATCGGACATAAAAGGCATGGCGTGGATTCAAACAATGAGGCTGTTCACATCTGGTATCAACATCCGTCCTGAGTGATCCGATCACAAGTGTGTTTAATCTGAGTCCAGGTGTGAGCGCCCCCCAAGATGCATTGAGGGCGCATTCGGGATCCGATAACTCAGACCACATTTAACCTGCCAGTCTTGGCAGCAGATGTTTGTGACTGCACCGTCTGTTTCAACTAACTATTAAACTAGGAACCCTGATGTCCCCCGGACTCCCTTTACATGATTTTAAGAGTTGTTGCATGAGGAGAAACTTAAAAAACGTTGTGAAAAATGCTGAATCATTGGTGGCTTCTGGTAAATTCAGCATTAAATACATTAAGATGCTTCTTTCCTTGCAGAAAGTGTCAGTTTGTCGCAGCATCGCTGTACCAACCTGTCCGGTTTTCTGTCTGAACTGCGTCGTACCTAAATGATTTCACCATCTACGGCAAATTTATTAAAGACTATTGATGGTAAACGTGTCAAAATTCACAAATACAATAAACAGCAACTCATAAATGATACTTCTTTGTCGTCCGTGGAGAAAGTAACCAAACTCCCTTTAAAAAATGCTCAATTTTAGACCCGTTGCTTTACGAGAAACTTTATCAGCTTTGTGAAACAAATTCTTAACTACTTTTGGCTCGCTCGTTAATTCGGCAAACGTTATACATTAAGATAATTGTTTCTTTGTGTAAAAAACATTTATTTGTAGGTGTATATTTGCATATAGAGCAGGGGAAGTGAGATCAGATCACAAGAGATCACTCGAGACGCATTTAATGCCAGATGTGAATTGACAGGCTTGAAGCTGTCCAACAAACGGATGCTACAACCAAATATGAACAGCCTCAATATGGTTTCTCTGACAGTGAAATAGGGACCAGATGCAGACTGAGTCAGGAGTAATGTACTGTAGAAATCATAAATCTCTCCTGGCAAACAGAAAGTCCCAGAATGTAAATACAACATGATATTCAAAACAATGACAAGAGGACAAAGAACATGATACTCCTGCTGGTTGTGATATGATACATGATATGCTGCGGTTGCATTTGAATACGACACATTTGTTGACACTGTAAAGGCTTCACAATACATTGTACATAAGCTGGAACAAAATGAAATCAATGACAAAACCTCAAAGTAAAACAGTAATTGCATGTGTGATTGATATCGACGACAGCTACTGATTAACACACACTGAACAGCTTTGGCTGAGACATTATGCTGCCTGACAGAAAGGCCACTAAAAGCTTTCATTCAAGTGTTTTTTGCGAGCGAAATGTGAGAGCGGGCTGCCTCCGTGCAGCAGCTCCGCCGTGAGACAGCCGTTTTCTCTTTGAAATGATTGTTTTAGGGTGAGACAGCTAGTTATTGTAGCATTTTGATCTGGTTGTCGAATACCAATCAGGTAATTTAAGGTGCAAAATGTCAGGCGGGTGTGACGCGATGTGCGCGGCTGTAACGGTAACGGACGTGGAGGGGGGGAAGGAAAAAAAAAAAAAAAGGCTGTCCTCCCGAGGCTAGCATTAGCCGGCAGGTCATGCGTGTGGGTCACTGCTTTCACAACAAAATTGTCCGTAATGTTCGAGTGTTTCATCAACAGCGTGTCCCCTGGGAATGAAACAGCGCTTGACATAAATACCTAATTGAAGCCCAAACGCATCTCTGCCTGACAAACCTTTTGTCAATTTAATGGCTGTGAGGTCCTCTGATATGTCACGGGTGGGTGGGGGGACAAAAGAAATGGTGGCAGGAGAGCCACATGATGAGAATATTTCAACGTGAGAGCGTCTAGGCATCTCAAAACAGATGTAGGCAACGTGATGTGCAATAAACAATTTTTAAAAGGCAGACCCTGATGTCAGAATGGCACTGATGCGCTCAGCGTTTAAAAATCTCTCTACAAGCACTCCTGTGAAACGACGGCGGTCGCTAAAGACCTGCTACGGTCTGAAATCTTATTCCATTCCTCCCTGTGAGGATGCCGCTCCGAGGCCGCGCAGGGAGAAATAAATGGGCGAAACGAGTTTGGGTTAGAATGCAACGTTCTGCTCCATTTCATCCAGAAATGTTCATTTCGCTCATTCCAACGGAGGGAAAATGTACTCCGCTCGAGCTTATGGTTGGATGAGCCAACTTTTCAAGGCTCTGCACACACAACACACACACACACACACACACGCTGAAGAGTGAAAGTACAGAAAGGGGTTTGAAGGGGGAAATAAAAGATGATGAAAGTAAAAAAAAAAAAAAAAAAAAAAGATGAGGAAAGTACAACTGCCTTGGAGAGTATGAGAGGAAAATGGGACATGAAACGCAATGTTTTTCTAACTTATCTCCGTGATAACAGGGAAGCAGATAGACCATTATAAAAGCCGTACCGGCACGTCGAGGAAAGAGCCAAGGATAGGGCAGGCGGGATTTTTCAGGCTCAAGGATGTGTGTCGATAGCGGAGAATTTTCAGGGGAATAATGGCTGCATTGCTATAAAAACCTTGTCAGGCTGCTGTAATAACAGGCTGGACTCTGCTCTTAAAGACAAAGAGTCAACAGCGACACCAGACTGCTGATTTGTACAGAAATCAAATCAACTAAACAACAGGGGTTTCCCGGGCCATGAAGCAGGAAGTCGGTAGTGAGTCCAGTGTTGTATCCTGATGCAGACTTGGGGGGGGGGGGGGGCCGGTAGGATAATGGTGGGCGGGGTTGCCGGGGTTTTTGCGATCGCGTACGCCTTCCCTCTTTCTACCGTCCTGCGCGTGTGCCGAGAGAGCAGGAAAGTCAATGTCGTCCTTGTTCGCGTTGTACAAAAAAATATTCTATCCAAGAGTTCTCGTCGTCAGTAGTGTGCGCTGCGTGTTTGCACATTTGCAAAACATACAGAACTGTTTGGCGTGTCCATCAGTTTGTGTACTCCTCTTTGTCTGTCTGTGTTTGCGGTTTCTGTTTGTGTTTTTCATATCCAAACGCCATCTGCTTGTTTCCTATTCATCCCTTTCCGCGTCAAGTCCTGGCAGCAGCGGCGCTGCGGTCATTGGCAATGTGCTGAGTGGAAGACAGAGCTGCGTCGCTCCCCGTCCATCCTGCTGTAGGCCTACTACTCCTTCTACTCTCCACAGAGTCTCTCTCGCGCGCCTCCCCCTGCGTGGGGTCTCCCCCGAGGGGGCGCCGGTCCTGTCAGAGCCTCTCGATGTCCCTGTATTTCTTGCGGAGGATGGAGACCTGGTCCTTGAAGAGGACGGGGTCCAGTCTCATCTGGGAGTGGACCAGCGGCATGGCGCCAAACCAGCTGGCGAACTTGTTCATGCAGGTTTGCCGCTGGGCAAAGTGGTCCGGATCGGCCCAGCGAGAAGCCCTCGAAGACTGAAGGAGGGAAGACAAAGGAACAATTTTAGAGTCTTGTTACCTGTGTTATGAATAATTATTGCTTTAGATCAGAGATTCACAACTACAGGGGGACTCGTACCCCAGCGGATACTTCTGTTGTTGCTTCGGGGTACGTGGGAAGATGGTGGAGTCGCTCAACAAAGTCGGAAACATAGGAGCTCTTTTTTTTTTTTCTCTTTTTTCCATAAATTTGTAATTAGACGGAAGACAAACATCCAAATAGGGAAACAAATTGGTTTGTTGCTGATCTTTAGAAAATGTTGTGTCCCAATAATTGAAAAGGGAAACAGTTAAAATAATCAGCCAGAAGTAATAAATGAACAGTTAAAACCGTTACGTAAAGGCGACAAATAAACATTTTGAAATCATTAGCTAAAGGTTACGCATAAACAGTTGGAATAATTAGCTTAAAGTAACAGATAAACATTTGAAATCATTAGCTAAAGGTTGTGGATAAGCAGTCGGAATAATTAGCTAAATGTGAAGCACAAACATTTGGAGTAATCTGCAAAAAACTCAAGGATAAACGATCGAGGTAATTGGCTAAATGTAATGAATTGCCACATTGAGGTTGTATGACTGTGCACGACCAGAATTTTTATTTTTTTTTGCAGATTATTATGATGTCACGTTGCATTTAACCTCTGACCTTTAACGTCATAATATCATTAGTTTATCCCGTTAGATGTTTGTATGTCTAATTTTATCGTAACTATTATATGAAGAAAGGTACGGATGGACGGACAACACGAACACCTATCGGCGGCGCGGAGGCGAAACAGGTGGAAGAATGGTTAATTAACAGTTGGAATAAAAAAAGTAATCAAGTAACTTAAAGTAACTGACAGCTGAAACAATATCCACTTTGTTCTACATTTGGATCGTGACAGGTTGAATTAATCGAGCAGCGATGTGAGCTACGACGCTGCTTTTGATTATCGGAGGGAGAGTGAAGTTCTCATTACACCAAAAAAGACTGAAAATAATCATCAGCTTTCTTTCATTCAGTCATAGTAACGACTTCAGACACGGCGACAAGAGAAAACCATTACCGAATGATTCGTAACGTCTCTCAATAAATCATCGCTTGGATCATACTCTATATTTGGGAAACCTGACACGACTCCTCTCTGTGCTTTTGTCTCTCCGCTGTAAGTGACTAGTCCTGTTTACCCCTGGGTCGCACCAACGAATCTTCAGAGAATAATTCATAAAGCGAGCGAGAGTTTCTCTCCAGCTGAAAGGCCACGACGCACAATGGAGAGAAAACAACACTGGCTGGCTTCGACACTAATATATATATATAAAAAAAGGAGGACAGAAATCAAAGTGGGTTATATAATCAGTCTGATCCGAGTCCAAGGTTGTAAGATTTTTAAAGGATTTTCTTCAATGCAAACCGATTCTGTCAACTGGCAGCCGTGCTGTTATGGCGTGCCAGCAGTAATGAGTCATTTAAGTTCGAGAGGATCCATAATAAATGAAAGAAATGACGTGAATCCAGCAGCCGTGAGAAGACTTTTTACCTGTCCCATCATGGTCTCCTTGTACTGTTTCTTCTGTGTGACCTTGATGGGCGGCAGCTTGGTGACGGCAGAGACCAGGAAGTTCATCAGGATGTCCTCGCAGTTGGCCAGCTGGTCCACCATGCTCTTCAGACTCGTGGGTAAGTAGTTGGTGTACAGGTGATGGTAATACCTGCAAGAGAGGACAGAGAGGAGTCAGAGGGACTATGTGGATTGACCTTCAGAAGACTGCTTTTGCATTAAAACTTCCCTGTGAGGCTGAACAATCCCACAGTTTCAGCCATTTAAAGATGGATGAGGGGAAATGAAGAACTGTGTGTGTTTAAATGCATCACAAATTTCTAGACACCTTGATTTTCCAGGTTGAAGCCCTTCGGCTACAACTCTGAATTCATCAACGGACTGATTGCTCGAGTTCCTGGATGGATTGAGCGAATGACTCACCGAAAGTGATTAAGCGTTTTGGCTGCTGTGATTGGCTGACTTCAGCTTAATGGACTGCTCCCATCACAGCTGAGTGAAGCCATATTAAAGCCGACAGGGCTGTAGTATGACTAAACGCAGGAACTGCGGAGCGCTGTGTAGCAGACAAATTGACACTTTTTTGGATAAAACATACTCCGTGTCAAAACACTGGTTTCCCGAGGCTGTGCTACATCGAACATCACACCTACTTTCATAATCTACAGATCACTGCATCAAAGTCGTATCAAAAGAAAGACAACTGAACACTGGAGAGCAGAGCAGAGCAAAGCTGTGATCCCCGTATAACAGAAGGGGAACAGACGTAAAGAGCATGAAAGAAAACAGCGGCGCGGAGTGAACGGCGACACGGAGGTAAACAGCTGTACTCGAACCAAGTTTTTACGGATCAAAAGACGACAGTGTGAATTGGCACCGTACCTGTGGTAGATGGCGGCCCCGGTCAGCACCATCGAGTAGTCGTTGGTCCATTTGGATGTGTAGCCCCAGCGCTCCTTGTTGCTGTCCCAGAAGTGGCTGCGAGCCGGGTACCCCACGATTCGCTCTGGGAAACTCTGCCAGACGGTGAAGGCAAAATCCACCTGGACGGACAGACAGACAAACACATTTTCACATATTAGGATACCTCTTCATAATTCACCCCAACAACCAAGTTGTGACTAAGTTGACTTTCAAATGTTTATCCATTACTTTAGCTAACAATTTTAAACATTAACATATAACATTTAGCTATTTCACAATTATTCATTAGCCTAAATTTCTTTATTTCAACTACTTCAAGCTAACGATTTCAGCCGTTTATCCATTACTTGTAGCTAAGCTAACTGTTTCAGATGTTTATCTATTACTGGAAGCTAACAATGTAAACTGTGCATTCATTACTTGTTGCTAAGCTAACTGTTTCAAACATTTATTTATTACTGTGAGCTAACCATTTCAGCTGTTTATCCATTACTCGTAGCTAAGCTAACGGTTTCAACCAATTTATGAACATCTCATTAACTAACAACTCTCGACTTGTTGGCTCATAACAAAGTGGATAAGAATACATATCAGCCAAAGGGATTTTTTTAACCTGGCACACCAAATGTTAGGCTACGGTGGTTTGAAAAACAAAACTAAGCGCAGAGTTTTCCTGGATGTAACAGGAAATATATTCTTTGCTCATTCATTTTTCAAATTTTGAAAAAACTGTGCCTACTCACAGTTTTACAATATTGTGTAAGAAAAAAAGAGACAGAAGACAGAAAGAGACTACGGGGAGGAGCAACAAAGGAAGTGCACACTCAAACACGCTGTGGTGAAAATACAACAAAGGAGAAACCTCATCAAACACAAGGCAGTCTTTCCTAAGCAGCTGCCTGCAGCCAACTTCTGTGGCGGCGATCAAAGCGCTCAATCAAATAATTAGACGAAAACATCAGAAAGGCCTCAGTGGCTCCACAAACAGCTCGCTCTACATTACCACACTATAATGCACCGAGAGAGTGTGTATATTAACGAGTACTTGTGTCAAAATCCACCATAAGACACAATGCACATTATTTTGATCTTCTCTACAAGCAAGTCCCAAAGGTAAAAGAAGAAAAGCACCTATTTCTCTTCTGTTCTTGCTTTTAATCCAATAAAAAGGCAGTTTAATGATGATACAGTTACAATACGAGAAGTGCTTTTCCTTCAAAAGGCTGTGGGATAAAAAAAACCTAAACTATTCACAGTAACTGGGTGCTAGTTTATATTTAATTGTGAAAGACAGCTGTCCTTCAAAAGCTAAGGGAGGCTTTAAAATTCAAAAATGCCACTCGTGTCACTTTTATCCTGTGAAGTTTAACACTGGGCCGATAGATGTAGAGACTATTCAGAAACCTGTGATGGTATTTTTGGCTGAGTTTCTTTTCTAACTCGCCCTGGCATCGACGTTCCCTGGGCTCTGAAACTTTGGGAAAAACCTTTGTATTCATGATCCAGTTTTTCTTCATGGGAGAAACGTGGGTCGATTTGTTTTTTTGGGGCTGGATTTTCCCTTCGATGCCAACTCTGCCTTGCCATCTTGATCCTCCGCACAAACAGCCTTTATGAGATCTAATTCTACACTGTTCAAAGCAGCATCTGGCTTCCCATGGTGCCGCGCCAAAACATGTCCCCGGGAAAAAACAGGAACGGTCCCGACAGCATGCAGAACAAAAAAAAATGCCCATAACAGCGCTGCTCCCAAATCGGGGATTCGGGGAGGTGCAGTTGTGACTACAGGCGCCAAAACATGAAGTGGAAGATGGAAAGAAAAAAGGAGAGAGAGAGAGAGAGAGAGAGAAGGAAAACAGAGGAAGAGAAAGAAAAAGCAGACGAGAAGAGAGGGAAAAAGTTAGGCACTGGGAGAAAAAGTTAGAGTAGTTTAAGCAATTTAAATCGAGCTTCTGAGCGATAACTTGAAAACACCAGGGACAAACAGAAAGAGTGATAAAAAATTGAGAGAAAACGCAATCAGAGAGTTGCATTTGGGACAGAGAGAGAGTCTGCAACGATGTTTTGTCTCAGGAGGACCAGACTATGGAGACAGAAAGTAGAGAGAAAGAGGCAACTTTTCTTTTCTACTGTACTTTTATTATATCACGAGATACCTCTGTGGTGGACAGCACTGTGTCTTCATCCAGGCTGAGGACAGCGTCGGTCACTATGGTCTCGTAGGGCAGGAAACGGCTGCTCATCACCTGCGGAGGAGAAACGCGGAGCACATAAAGGGTTAACGCCACATCATTAGCGTTTCATTTGTGATCATTCGGCTGCCTGGAACAAATTAAAAAAAGGCCCAAGGAGCGATGATGAGATGTGGAAAAAGAAAGAATGAATCCGTTTATGGTTACAAGGAGGAAATCTTCAACATTATGTCCCCGTTTTTCTATCAAAATGCATATTTTATGCATCTAACAGTGTGGAGGTGTTTATTCACACAGATGACAGCTTCTATTGAATGTTTCCATGGATACATTAATAGCGCCGTGTCATTCGAAATCACTGCAGGTTGTGAGGTTTTCTTCTGAACGTGGGCTTTTTTGTCTTACATCTGGCATTTTTACAAGACAAGACAACCTCAAGGCATGATGGGATACCGTATGTAATCCCCTGCAGCATCTCAGTCTCCTTCCCTTTGAACGTGCCCAGAAAAGGAGGCAACGCATTAAGATGGCCAAGCAACCACCACAGCGAGATCTTTGGACGCGAAAGATGTTGTTCCTTAAACGTTAGCTTGGCTATTACCTTATTTACTGAGGTAACCTTCTTAAATATCTAGTTTCTAGGTGTGTCATGACTCTCCACATCCACGACTGCGTTTCACTTTTGATTTTTATGTTCGGGATTTGTTTTGAACGACAACAAAACATAGACATTTGTGACAAAGTACGTTTTCTTAAACCCTCTTCCCAAGCAAATCAATAAAGGATCTTTGAGAATGTTATCAGTTCAGTTCAGTTTTTTTCCCCTGAGAGTAAACCCTCTTCTCAAAGAAATCAATAAAGGATCTCTGAAACATCTCCAATACTTGTCGGAGTTACCTTTGTACCCGTCGGTTGTTTTAATGAACGATGTTGAGAGCTCTTTTCGATTGATACCTCTACAGGTGCTGATCCTGCTTTCACCGATTTGTACGTAACGTTACTTCCTCCAAACTTTACGAGATGTGATTTAGAGCTTCTTTTGCGAACATTAATGGCAACAACAGCAACGCTAAATCAGACTAAACTATTGGGAGAGGGGGTCACACAAATACATTGGGGGAAAAAAAGGAAATTTTTTTTACAGCATACTGGGGAAAACAGACGAACTCATGACAAATTAGATCCACCTGTCCATCCAGAGCTTCAACAGTAGAAACTATTTTAACGGTTCCTTACAAATTCATGGGATTGAGGGCGGACAACAAGCCAGGACGTCAACAAACAGCAGCGCACAGAGCTGGAGATAAAAGCCGACGTCTTCCACCTCACTGCATCCTGCTTCCTATCACTTCCAACAGCGATAGAGTGCTGATACGAGCCTCCATTACTGCTGCAGGGTTGTCTTTCTATTTTAAAAAAAAACAATAACAACGAACAAATGCAGCCAGACACCTACAGCCTGAGTCACGTGCCCTACACGTGGCACAAGTCTACCTTTATCCTCTTCGCCGATGTTTAAAAACCAAACACGAAGAGTTTATTTACAGGCAAATGAAACAAAACACGTGACGGCTGTTGAATATTTACTGGAAGCGGAGAGAGAGAGAGAGAGGGAGAGAGAGAGTGACGGTGGCCGGGGCCGGGTGGGTGGATGGAAAGATCAACATCTTGAGGATATTTAGACGGGAAGTCTTTGGTGAGTTGCCGTGATGAAAAGCGCTCGGAAGAGAAAAAACAGCAGCTTCTCATCGAGTGTGCGTATTGTAAACTAGATGTGTGCGCTCGAACTCAAACAACCTCCCACACGACCGAGAAAACCTCTCACGAATGCACAGCTTTTAATGGCAGGCAAACAAACGCATCCGGATGCACAACATTTATACATGCGCACGCACACATTAACAGCCTGGAACAACTGTTACTCAGTTATTCAGAGCTCTGAAGGTCAGGCCTCTGTGAGAACACTTTTAAAACATCGCCGGCGCTGGAAAGCCATTAGATTTACATTTAAGAATAGTCACTGTTGACCTCTTTTCTCTGTAAACACCTGGTATTGTCCGCCCGCTGCGCTCCAGCAGAGTGACCCCACTCTCAACGGGTCTTCATCACTCCTACAGCCGAGGGCAACGACTCACACCGCGGAAAAAACGCTTTATACCGTCAAGCTGCGCGCAGCCTGTTATTCAGCCTAGAGCTGCAGCTAATGATGACTTTAAACTAGAAGATGTCAGAAAACACTGAAAGTGCTCATCACAATGTCCCAGTGAGCATGCTGGTGTCTTTGAAACGCTTGTTTGATGTAACCAACAGGCCAAAACGCAAAGATTTGTATCGATAATTTGTTAAAAAACATCCTTATGTGTTTGTGATGACAGGATTAAGATGTTGTTCTCCCGCAACTTTACACAGCTGAGCCTCGACAGAGCTGTCGGTGAGGTCAAGCGCCATCTACTTCTCCAGAGGCAACAACAGCAGCTGAAAGTTCAGCCTGTCGCTCAGGCTGCAACAGTGCGGAGGAGCAGACGCGTGAGTGACAGTTGTATTTACAGACGAAGAAAAGGAGATCCGAGAGGAAAGAGGAGAAACCTCCCTCTCATTTCAAGTGTCATCATTACTGCGGTAATTTCCCCGCTCGCATAAACAGAGAAACAAAACGGTCCCGTCGCTCCGCTTCTTGTTTCCCACTTTGTTTTTAGCAGAACGCTGTCAGGGACAATACCAGCGAAGAAGAGTCGGAGAGAGAGCGAGGAGGGAGACGGGAGGTGGGGGAGTGACAGCGAGACAAACAGCCAAAAAGGGAAAAGAGACCGAATAAAAGACAAAGCGAAGATGAGAGGCTGGTGTTTCCAACCCCCAGATGGTTTGTAATGTTAGAAGTGCGACATATTAGCCTGGGGCTTCCTGGTGCTCTCCAGGAATGTGAGCTTGCAGCAGGAATCTGCCTCCAGCACTTCAACTCCTTTCGAAAGGACAGCAGCGGAGGAGAGACGCCGAAAGGAAAGAGGAGGACCACCAGTGTGTGCGAAACTGGGATTCTCACATGGCTTAAATCAACGTCAACGTTTCAATGTTTTTTTATTGTTAACAACAAAAACATCAAAAACAACAACGCTGCCACATCTCTGTCGCTCTGCCCCCCCGAGCTCGTTTGTTCCTACGAGAGTTCGGCCACATTTTTCCATTTGAGTGTTATTCTCAATTCAGCCGTATTTCAAGTTAAACATCATATTTGATAACCCCTTAGCTAACGTTAGCATTCAGCCACTTCCTGGCTAACGTTACTCTTTGATGGCGTTACACGATATATTAGAAAAGGTGTAAATCAATTCTGAAATATCAGCACACATCTTGGACACATTTATTTAAACCTGGAAGTGAAACTATAAAACACTATAAAACGCTCCCCACCTGAGCGTAACGTCGGAGGAAAATGGCCGCCTCGTGAATATTATCTATCATCAGGATAAGATCCAGGTTGAAAAACACAAACTTTTGAACTTAATTCTTTTAAAAAACCTATTTTTGTTGTCTTTCCCTGAAAAGTTATATTTCCTGCTGCAGCTCAACATGTTTTTCTTCACTTCTTTTCTGGGAATTTGGTTTTTTTTTAAGAAACCTGTAGGGAAGTTTTAATTATACAGTTAAAAAACCTAGACATGGTGGGGTTTTTCGGAGGCTGAGTCTGGTATTTTTGGACTAAATATATTTAAATTCTACTTCTTTTGGGTCAACAAGGTAAATAAATAAATACTTACAACAGGGATTTGAGCTGGCAGTGTGGAGGCTTTGGTTCAGAATTAGCAGGCTTTAATGTTGGGGAATAAGAAAACTGAAACTAAAATTGAACTTTCGACTGAAGAAATAAAACACGAGTCGTTTGAGATAATTGAATAAATGATGGGGAGCGCGGAGTTTAGACTCGTGATCTCGGTGCTTTCGATAATTCTGGCTGCGATCCCGAGGTGAGAAGGGAGGCCTCGATCGAGAGAAGCACAAAGAAGATGAGAGGAAGAGGGACGATGAAGAGGGAAGAAGAGAGAGGATCTGTGAGTGAGGAAGGGGATGAAAGAGAGACGGGATCAGGAAGAAAGTGGCAGGAGAAAAAAAAAAAAAGAAAAGGCGATAGGGATGAAAAAGCATCCCTCTCTCTCTTCCTCTGTGGGGCGGAGGAACACAGCTTGGCTCGCCACAGTAAACACAGAACCCGCCACAACCACAACAAACCACAGGCTGCCTGGCACACACACACACACACACACACACACACACACACACACACACACACACGCACACACGCACACACACACACACACACCAGTACCAGTACGCTAAGCCTGTTCTGCTCGCTTTTCACGGACACACAGCTACACACAGCGGCCTCCCGCTGTGATTGACAGCTTGGTAGAAACCACTCAGAGACACGAGGAGAGGTAAACCATAAACCCAGCCTACCGCCGGGTGACTGACGCTGATGTGAAAACCACTTCTTCTGATTGGCAGCTGAAGTTCGGCCCTCGCAGGAGAGAGAGACGACGGCGTCGGATGAGTCTCGCGTCTCGGAATACAGATGAGCAAAACCGGATCCTGTTTCCCTTCCCTCGAAAACAAACCTCAAAACTTGAGCTGGGAAATTGTAAAAAAAAGCGAGCTGAAGGCAGATGTCGGCCCGTGTGTCTGACCTTCGGCTCGGACAACGAGAGGTCACGGGGAGGTCAGGACAAACACAACAAACCCCTTCGACAGGGCAGAGTCTTCAGCGTCGAAAGCCTAAGAAGGTCGTCATAATAAATGCCACTGAGGTATGCTCGTGGCTCAAGCTCTGGTTTATGTCTGGCTGGAGGCGTAACTCTATAAAAACGAATGTGTCTTTTATGACAGTCAGTCATAAGAAAAGCGAGCAGAAAGAAGATATCGCCCACGTGTAGAAACATTATTTCTAGGTGCATTTCCGTTGGTTTTTAAAGCTCTGAGTCATATTTAAAGGAGCACTGTGTAGTTTTTGGAGAAGAAATTCAACACGCGAAATAAAAGAAATATTATTTTTTTTCCATAACTGAATAAACAAGCTGCCCTCAGAGGAAAATAAGGTTCCCAGATCTCTGTTTGAAGCTAGAAAGGTGGCAGGGTCCGCCACTTGTAGACAAATTAGAACAGTATGAAACTGTGTTGTCCTTTAAGGTTTGTTTGTTTATTTAGTTTGTTTTTCTCTTCTGATTAAAATGAATTCCCCAAAACAACATGGTGCACCTTTTTTCTACTGATGTGAAAATGTTTGTTGAGAAATAAATAATATTAAAGCTTAGTCAATAAACACAAAATTATTCATCGACTAGTTTGATAATTCTGTAATTGTTTCAGTCATTTCTTTAGAAAATATGCTGAAAATTATAAATATTCTCTATTTTATATGATTTTTTCTAAGATTGAAGATTTTTTTACCTTTTCTATTTTACCATTCCATATCTTGATTTATAGACCGTAGTGTTGAGTTGAAAGATGATGCTATTGTCCACAGGTGACTGCTGAAAGTCATTGAGATTGAGCTCTGCACCACTGTAACACTGGGATTTATTATATATCCCCGTGTGTGTCCTCTCACAGCTGTTGGTGTTTGTGACGAGTGGAAGGGGAAATAAAATGAAGCTGTTGTTGGCGGTCAACGCGGTAACTTTATGCCTCCGTGTCTCGTGTATCACTTCCTTATTAAAAGACGCTCTGTGGTGTTTCCTTTCTGTGGGCCGCTGTTTGTGTTTCTCTCAATTGTGCCGAATTTTCTTAGCTTACCTTCCTCAGTATAGCTAGCCGGGTGTTAAATGTATGATATACAGGAAGAAATAACTGTGTGCTTGACTCATCTGTGCAGCTAATCTGCTGTCAACAAAGCATATATTTTATCTAGTCAAAAAGGAGTGTAAAAGTCGGTGTTGCAACCAACCCGGGCAGACCTGACAGAAGAGTTTTAAACAAAGAAAGCAATAACTTAATGTATTACATATGCCGAATTTACAAGAGGGAACCAATAATTAAAAATGTGTCATAGGCGTCGTTTTACAAAGTTTATAAAGTTTCTCCTGACTCAACAACCCAAAAAATTCTGTGATTTTTTTAGGGAGTCTGGTGCTGATTTGCAGTCACCTCAAATTTCTCACTGAGGACAAAGATCCAATCTCAATAATCGTAACAAGAACTTATTAAAGATAACCAGATCGGATCGTTTTTTAACTGGATCACTTATCCAGATACAGAAAACCTAATACCAGGTTATACCAGGTGTAAATGGAGTCAAGGCACAGCGTATGTTCTCGTCTGGCAAGGACGTGAGAGGTGATCTGACTCCTTCGCTTGTGATGGAAGACAGTTGGAGATCGCTGTCAGAGCGACCGCCGTTGAGCGATGCCTGAGAGGACGCGCTACCTCGTATACAGAAACACACCCACATCCAGACACAACAAGAAAATATTGAGGACATAATAAAAATAATCTGTAGCTGCATCCCTAAAGACAAAGATTTTCTCATTATGAGTTTTCGAATGGCGGCACGGATGTGAGAATCATGAATTATTGGGCACATTAAGAAAAATCAAACCTGAGACATAATCAAATCAATGCTGCAGCTTGTTTTCTGTATAACTCAGCTGTAGCTGATTCCTCCAGAGAAAATTGTGTCACTTTCTTCATTTAATCAGATACTCTGCTGTGAATTCAAGTAAAGAACGAGCAGCAAAATATACATAGAAAATAAATAAATGCTACTTTGCATATGCACTTTATTCTCTTCCTTATCTTTCTGCATTAGCCTCTCAGTGTATATATATTCCCATCACTGAGCTTTAATTAAAACCACACAAACTGTCCTTTAATGGAATCAGTGCAGCACAAATCGAAACTCATTAACTCCCAGAAACTCTCAGACTGAATGAAATGTGCGGCGATACAGTAGCGTTACAGTCTGAGAGGAGGCATGAGATGAGTAATTAGAAATGATAGGGATCACACCTGAGAGGAGGAGTGTTGCGTGTCGAGGCTCACCTTATTCTCCCCCTCGATGACGATGACGGGCACGGAGGTGGCAGGCCAGCGGTGTTTAGCGGGGAGAGGCTTGTCACAGTTCCACAGGACGATGATCTAAAAGAAAGAAGACAGGAAGATCTTATTAAGCACGCTAACTAGCTGCATTGTGTCTAATTTGATTCCCTCGAACAAAAACAACACTTCCCAGCGTGTTCCCGAATCAACCCACTGAACATGTGACATTTACGTGACCCGCAGCACAGCAAATGTCACCTTATTACAGGCTGATTGAATGTTAAAGAGCCAGAAGGGCAACTGAAGTGATAAAATATTTCCAATTATGGTTCCAGAACGGTTTGTACAACTCAGCCCATAATCAATCAAGTCACATTGCCAGGTTTCATTTCTGCCTACGACATGTCGCCGAACACATTTTCCAGCCCGTGATTCACGCTCCACCTCCAGTCAGATGGTGTTTTACATGAAGGACTCATGTTCTGCCGCCACAGTCACATCGTGTTTTATGCGACTTGGACGGCTGTTTAGCAACCTGCAGGTCAGCCAACATGGAAATGTCACATGGAGTTAACCTTCACCATTCACTGCTCTCCTACAGCAGACCTCATTAATATCAGATGAGGGACACACACGTTCACACACGACATGACTTCTGTCTGCCCATAACGCAAATATTTACATTCTTACGTCTCAGCCTGTTCTTCTTAAAAAAAAGGGAAATTTCTGTAGAATTTTTTTTCAAAGTTTGAAACCAAGTTTCTGTAGAATTTTTTTTTTTACAGCCACAAATGTGTTTTTTCTTTCACTTGATGAAAAAAAGTAATTTTTTCAAAAAAGTATTTTTCCCAAAAAAGTATTTTTTCCAAAAAAGTACATTTTCAAAAAAAGTATTTTTCCCCAAAAAGTATTTTTTCCCCCCAAAATTTTTCAACAATTTTTTAAATTGTTTTTGAAACCAACTTTAAAAAGTTCTCTTTCACTTCACAAAAAATACTTTTTTGTTAACGAAGTGAAAGAAAAAACAAATTTGTGACTGTAAAAACAAAATAAGAGTAATTTTTGCGAGACATTTTTTTACGTTGGGGAAACCAAGTAAAGAAAAGTGAAGAAAAAGTTTTCTACAGCAGCAAGAAATTCTACAGAATTTTGGTCTTTCAGTTGCAATTTTTTTCCTTTAGTGTTTGAAACCTAGTGAAAAAAAATCACTATTTTTTCTCTTTTTTTCTGCGTGAAAAAAAAAAAAAAAAAGTCTTTTTTGGAGAATTTTATTTTCAATGTTTGAAACCAAATTAAAAAGATCAGTAGAAACATTTGTGAAAAAGATTTTTTTAAACTTGGTTTCAAAAACAATTGAAAAAATACTTTTTTGAAAAAATACTTTTTTTGGAAAAAATACTTTTCTTGAAAATATACTTTTTTGTAAAAATACTTTTTTGATGAAATACTTTTTGGAAAAAACACTTAAAAAAATAACTTGTTTTTATTTCAAAAAAAAGTTTTTATCAGAATTTTTCCGTATATATACGTATATACACACTATCTATATAGAGTAGGTACAGTTTATTGAATCTTATAAAATTGAAGTTAATAAATTATGAAATATTGACGAACAGACAAAGGAAAAGCAGCGAAAAGCAACCGTATGTCATCTCTCTAAATGAAGGCCCAGTTAGTAATAAGTAAAGTGACAGGAACTATCAACATGTACTCAAGTAGAGTTTAGTTACTGTGATTCAGCGAACACCTGCTCTGCTGAAACGTCCTTGAACAAGTCAGTAAAATAATCCATCCTCGTTCCACTGTGCCGAGCTGTAGCTGACACTGCGCTCAGACCTAGCGGATGGAGGCGAACCACAAAAATTTCCCTGCAGGGATCAATAAAGTTTCACATTATTCTGACATTAACTACGTCACACGCAGCAGCGGTTACCCTCGGGGACTCTGCACCCTGACTGGACCTGCTGAATTATGAGCCGGGAGCCATTTGGATGTCTGCGTTAAGGTGCTGCCTTGTGACTACAGCAGCTGTGTGTTAAAAAAAAAATGACACAGCTGTTTGATGAATGGCAAAATCATCTCATCATTAAGCAAAATATAGATAAAAAAAAAACGAACGAGCATCATGAGGCCGAGAAAGTGTTTGTCATTGTAAGACAACAACAGGTATACGTTGTGGATCACTGCACACACACACACACACACACACACACGAGGCGTTAATCCACTCATACGGGGCTCTATTCCTGTTTGATTAGAAAGACAGATGGTATCTCTGCGAGCTCACCAGCCTCCGAGCTCTCAGGATGCTGACGGTGTGCATGTACGCCTGCGCGCACGTGTGTGTGTGTGTGTGTGTGGAGGAAAACGGCGAAGAAACCGTCGGCGTATGTAGCACGAGAAGAAACGCCTCGTGCACACGTTCACACACGAGCACACACGCACAGCAGGAGACCGCTGCTGTGTCAGAACGCAAGAAGCTTTCTTGTGTCCAATTTAGCCTCCTCTGTGTTCTTCCTCTCTCCCCCTTCCATTCATTTATTTATATCCCTTTCTTTCCTCATCCGCTCGTAGCCCAGCAGCAACCACCTCTTCTTTTCTTGCACGCCGAGCATGGAAGAAAACACCCCGGCTGTGTACCTGGCTCTCCGCTATGCATGCACAGCCTGACGAACACAAAAAGCACCTCCATGACAGTTAAGAAGAGGACGGAGTTTACTCATGTTTAACCTGCTGTTACGAGAAAGTGTTTGTGAGAACGATTGGTTAACAGTGTGCCGATAATCAACCTGTGATCTTTTTGGGGGATTGGCTGAAATGTGTGTGTGTGTGTGTGTGTGTGTGTGTGTGTGTGTGTGTGTGTGTGTGTAGCACACAACTGTCAACGGTTGGCATCTTGATACATCAGAATTGTCTTATGTCTACTTTTAAGTCATAGCATCATTTTAACGATCCATAATTAAAATGAACGGATGAATTTACTTCCATTATCTTTGCTGACGCTCAGCCGTCTTCACTAAAACTCAAGAAGGAGCCTGCTTATGTTTCACCACCTTGGTTCATCGGTTCGTTAAGATTTTATCAATGCTACTACTCTTATTGATACTCGTTTCAGTTCTTTATCTTTACGAAATAATTGCTTTTTACAATTTAAAAAAAATTAAAAAAATCAGTACAGGAATATCATTTAAAGGGGCACTGTGTAGTTTTGGAGAAGAAATTCAAACTTGGACTTTAATATTTACAATATGAAAGAGGTAATAATACAAACTGAGAAATATTTACCTTTTCCATAAGTGAATGAACAAGCTGTTCTCAAAGGAAAATAAGGTCCCCACAACTCTGTGTGAAGCCAGAAAGGTGGCAGGGTCCGCCAAATATAAGACAAACAGTACGAAATTGTGTTGTCCTTTAAGATCAGTTTGTTTATTCAGTCGTGAAAACAAAGAGAGTTTGTTTGTTTAGTTTGTTTAGGCATAAAAAAAACAATCAATAAAGATCTTTCTCTTCTGATTAGACTCCCAACATAGTTCACCTTTACTGTTTTAAATAATAGCAGCTACAGTAACGTTTACAACAGCAAGATCACTATAGACTCAATAACATCTCACTGGAACACAAACCTGAACTGTCAATAAAGTAATATTCCTGAAAATACTGAACACAGACATCAGTCAGGATCAGTCCTCCTCCCTCTGCCGGGGTGATTCACCGCCTGCAGGTCCCGCTGGCAGAGCGAGGAGGGGCTGGTCTGTCTCAGTCAGCGGCTGAGTTTACAGGGGATTTGCCAAATTTTAAGATACTGGGAGTTTGAAAGCTTTTTTGCACCCACCAGCAAGAAAGTGTAGGATCCAGCGTGCTTTTAGCTGATGAGAATTGAGGCTTCTTTGGACATTAAAAACAAAAGGTTTGGGGAAAACAGCATGCTTATACTAATCAAAATAGGGTAGACGTGGACTGGATGTGCTCAGAGACGCACATGGACAACCGCAGACACAAAATACACACAGGTGGGAAGTACACACATGTGCGAGCGCACGCCTACGTAAAAACATCCTCATACTTTATATTCCACGGGCCAAACAATTACACTGGCACACACAACACACAACCACGGAGCTGCACACGGAAACGCAGCCCGCCTACACAAAATACAACCTCGCTTACTCATACGCTCTGCCGGCCAAACAAACAAACGGAGACACACACCCACACACACACTCGCACACACAGACACACAAAAAAACCAGCCATTGGGGAGCAAATTCCATTTCATTTCCCGTGCTGGTAAGGAGCAAGCAGGGGAATCAATACATGCCGTCTCCAGCTGTGCTGAAGGGGGTTTCGCTGCCATGGAGACAGATGTAGCACCGCTACAAACTGCTACTCTAATTCAATCCACCAGGGTTAACACACACACACACACACACACACACACACACACACACAAACACACAAAGGGAGATGGAGGATGAGTGCTGTTGTTGCTCCGGTCGGAAAATGCGATCGCACTGCAGCCATACTCGCACAATGCGGGCGCAATTTAGGCGGAGTCACGAGGTGGAGATCAGCGGGAGATGCGGCGGCGAGGACAAACACACACACAGTGAATAATCCCTTTACCTGTGCACAGTACTGGGACTTGGCCACAGCCACCAGGAGCTTGAGTATGGGCTGAGACTGGGACACCAGTGGGGAGACGGCGTGGATGACCGCCGTGAACTTCGGGTACGGTTTAATACCTGAAACACAAGAGAAACAGACAGACGGTCACTCATTAATGCGGCGTCATGAATCTATAAACGGTGCCGGCTGGAACGCGGCGCGCCGACTGTCAGCCGTCAGTGAGGTTTGAGGCCCTTTGATGAGAATAAAAGCCGGAGGAGAACTGAAGGCTCTCATTCTCAGACACTTCAGGACTATTTTCAGTAAGAGACGCCACTTGAAACGAGTCTGTCGGCAGTTCAAAAATATAGATGATTTAATTGTCAGGGATGTACGATTTCAAGGCCCCCCGTCTTAAAATATTCAGCAACGTTAATGTGTTTTGAAAATGCCACATCTCTTGATCACTGAATATTTCATTTTAGGAAACTCTTCAGCTGTATCTGCATCGCGCCGAGCAGACGACTAAGTGCCGATGTGACTTTAAATTCACTCTGACTTGATGTAGGAATAGAGTAATCGAGGCTGAAAATGAGCAGGAAATAAGATATTGAGCAAGACGGATCATAGAGGACGTTCAACTTTTCCTAATTTAAATCTAATCTAGCCCAAACCAACAAAGCATGGCGCGGAGGAGATGGCATTACAGTCTCCTTTCCGCCACCGAGCAACTTTTATGATGAGGAATATCTGCAGTCTTAAAAACTTGGTAAACTCTCTCCTGTGAGTTGTGATGAGAAAGTTAAGAGCGTGCAGAGTTTCTAAACACCTGGGATGTAAATGTGTAACAAGCCCCGTAAGGAGACTTTCATGAAAAATTGAACTAAACCTGGAGCGGAGTTACACTGTCACGCAGCACATTTTAAGATTTTGGACGCGCGTGCTGTTTTCTGCATTCAGCACATGAATCTCTGTGGATTTTTACTTTTAATTACAGCCTGTATCAGCACATCTCATCTGCTAAATGTTTACAGCCAAACAAAAGGCTAATTTAGGACTTTTAAAACACTATTTGGCCAAAAGTATACGGACAACATTTAATATTCTGAGCGATTTGGCTCGTGACCTCTAAAACGACCCCCTGAATGAGTGTCTACTTGCGACCGATCATCACAGGCCAAATAAAACCGCTCTTTTCTTTTCTCCTATCCCGTTAATCATCCCGCAAGCCCTCAGATTTATCTCGTGACCCCTTGATAGAGACCTGGATGGGAACAATTTACCAATTTTAGACGACCGTGTGCTTCCAACTTTATAGCAACAGACCGAGGAAGTTCCCAGGACGGTTACCCCGTGCACTAGAAAACAACAGATTCTCATTCCAGCTTCATTTAGTTTCCGTGTTTTGGAAGACGGAGTCGTGACCTGAACCCCATCCAGCAGCTCGGGGGATGACACCCAGACACTAATCAACACCGATGGCCGACCTCCCTGAATGGGAGCAAACGGCTGCAGACAGGCTCCACAATCTTTTTGTATTTTCCACATACTTCTGGCCACGGTATAGATATCTTGGCAGTTATGCAGTAAGTGTAATGAAGGTTTGTTTAATGATTGTGTCTTTATCACTAAATGTTAGTTTATGTAAAAACAATAAAAATCAATGATAAGTACATGTTTTATGGGATTTTTTCAACCTAATTGCCTAAATAAATGTTGGCCATACGTTTCCACAAACCACAGATGTTCAACATTTCTTTATGTTTCTACGAGGTCCGATTTGATACTTTACTCTGTGACAAGACTCTGCTTATGTCAGGGAAAGACCATGTTTCGGCTTAAAATACCCGGTTCAGGCACCACAAACATGGCTGGGGATGTCTTGTTAAAAACCCTGGTTTTAAAATATCAGTTTTTTGTCACCACAAACACACCGGAGATGCCCCGATTCCCTTTCTCGCTACACACATGGTTGGAGATGTCCTGAAGTCAGCTTTTTGTCACCACGCACAGCTGGAAATTGTCCCTAGGTCGCCTTCAGTAAGATCCAGTGGCATCACGCTTACAAATGTTGAACCGCCAACATCTTATTCTGGTGGCTGTGCTGGATTCTCAAGTATAGATGCTGTTTCGAGCTTCTACATGAAACATTAATTCTACGAAGGCAACAGAAACAAACACCGCTCCTGCTGTGTCTGTCTGAGTGTTAACATACACGATGAGAGTGAGTGTGTATCTCGTTATTTGCTCCCAGAGAACGAGTGTCACTTGAAAACAAACTTCGCCTCTTTGATTTTACTCTTTTACCCATCAGAGACGAGCCACCGTCTCCTAAACACCCATCCCTGTTTTAATTGCTTCCTCTTTGACAAACGAATGAACTCGCCGGCGCCGTAATCCACCGTGCTCATCCATTTTAATATCAGCTCCCCGCCCGGGTGCTCGATCAACTGAATTTGGGCGTTCATACCATCACCGCCTCTGTGTGTGTGTGTGTGATTGCGGATGATGATGGAGTGAAGAAGTGAGGGATGGAGAGGGAGGTTCCCGGGTCACAAATATGTGGCGGGGGGGGGGCAACTCGGCGCTGCTGAACCATAGCCGCAGCAGTAGTAGCAATGCTGACTCGAAACCCAATGATGGACGGGCTGGTGCGTCAGCAGGACTAACACAAACATCCGTCAAAGGCCCGTTCCTCCACTCCACTCGCTGCTAGACGCAGCCGTTCGAGGAGGGCAGTAGATCAGGGCTGGAGGCCATATTTCTGCTGCTCTGACAAGGTCCAAAAAATCCACAGAAAAAAAAAAAAAGTGCTTTCTTGTCAAAGAAGTGTGATAAAATATCTGGTGCCCGAATGATCGATGCCGAAGACGTCTCAAGAGAAACTTTTCTGACCAACCTTTACGGATCAGTTCATCGCAGCGCAGGTGTGTACAGTCGAAGTGTGATTGCTGTTATGTAAGAGCCCTCGTGTACAGTTCAGCTGTGCGTGTGTGTGTGTGTGTGTGTTACTGACCCAGTGTGGCGTAGTAAAAGGGGAAGTCTCCCAGGTATCCAGAGTACTGCGGCAGGGCGAAGAGTCCCCCAGGGTGGCTGTTCCACATCAGGCTGCTCCTGGAGCCGTGCTCCAACACACGGTCCTGGATGATCTGCACCAGGAAGGAGAATTAAACACGTCAGATGAGAAAATTAACCAACAAATAACCTACTTAGAGTGTTTATTTTTATCTCTGTGGGTCCTAATTGTGTAGGTATTGTTGCTCTTCCTAAAGTATCTTCTTTTTTCTCTGTTTTTTTTGGTGGAGTTTTTCCTTTTCTTAAGAAAAGAGCTCAGGATCTTCAGCTTTAACAGTGGTAAGTTAGTGAGCCTCTTGGATGAGAGGTGAGACGTCTCCAAGAAACTGAAACAAGTCCAGTTGCCTACGATACAGCACGTCATGACCATGACCTGGACGACTGAGAACCTTCTTCAACGGCCCAATTACACACTTATCTTGTTTGGACAGTCATCACTGGATATACACAGCGCTTCACTTCCAAGTCTTTTGTTTTAGACGCATCAAAAGAAGTACTGAATACCGCACGTGGCCGACATCACAGAGAAACACTGTACATGTGAGATGATGGACACGGAGAACATTCGTTAATAAACAATCCAACAGCAAGAAGGTACGGATGCTGACAGACCGGGGGGAAACGAGTTTGATCCGACTGTAAAGGACTTCGCAGTGATTGGTGTCGCTTTGACGGCCGCGTTAACGGATCAAACCCCTCTAATTGTAATTACAGTCTCTGTGTGCTGGAGGCCGCTCTCCCATTTTGTGAGGCTTTCCTTCTCAGTTCAAGACTGCGAGTTACAACACTAAACCCACGTTTGAGTGAGGCTTCGCTCCAAACACTGGGGACTCGTAAAAATCAGAAATATTCCTGCTGATAAAGGAACAAACGTTTGCCTTTCAGATTGTGGCGGATGAAATATTAAAGGTTTGATCAATGAGCCTTGTAATCGCACCTATAAAACATTTCACACTGCGAAATGAGTTTTTCACACACAGACAAGAAAAAAAAAAAAGAGAGATAGTAATAAATGTGAATGAATACCAACACGGCTAATGTTCCAACTTCTCAATAACCTCATTTCGATTCGGGACGATATTCAGAGTATTATTCAAAACCCAGTCAGTGAATTAGAGCGGCAGAAAAAACTGATATAAAAGTGAGTCTGTGGGCGTCGGATGAAAGTTAGAAGCCGGCTGAGCTTTTCCAAATGTTTGCTTTGTATCACCTCAATAGCAGCTATCGATTGTGTCAAGAGTGAAATCGCTGCGGCACAAAGCCGAGCTGAAATAAATCCATGTTATTGTGTAATATTTCCTCTGCAGACGAACCAAAGAGGAGGTCTTGTGTTTTTTTGTTTTTTTCTCTCCTTGTAAACAGATCAGCAAGTCAAAGGCATCAGCGCCGGTCAGTCACACAGACAGAGGCCGTCGGGACGGAGCCCAGACAAAGTCATCAGCTGTATCTAAGAGCACCAGTCAGTCAGGCCTGCCTCCATCCTTCCTGCGCCCAAATAGAGCAGTCAGTCAAACGGGCCGGACGTGAGAATGGGAGCTGTTTTTCCTTGGCTTGCCCGTCGGGGCCTCTGCTGAACGGGCGGGCGAGAGAGGGAAGAGATATTGCTGCTGTGCCCTTGAGCCATGCTAAATTGCTTCAGTAAAACAGACACAGGTTTTTGCGGCCGTATTTTATGGCTTTGCTATTGAATCGGGAGGTGACGGCTGCTGGCTCCGGATATATGGGAAGAAAAAGAGTCAGCTGGCCGAGTCTGAATAGTAAAAGATGTTGATGACACACCTGGAGGGGGGTTACTGTAATGATATTGACAAAAGCAACATGGAAATCCATCAAGGGGAGGGCGGGGATGTGACGAGAGAGGTGGGGGGGAAAAAACCCAGCGTTGTATGAGTATTTTTTGACTTCTCCTACCCTCGTCCCCGAGGGCAGTCGATAACCATTTGCCTCGGCCGAGCAGATTAACTCGGAATCCTTTAAGTTCTCTATAAAAACACCGCCCCGCCACCTTAAAAACCCCGAGCACCTCACACCTTACGAGGGGCAATTTTGCTCGCATGGCTGCAGCTCCTCCCCCGTCGGCAGGCCTCAGTCGGGACATGATGGACGACTCAATCTCCCCCCAGAACAGCCACAATCAACCAATTAGAGCATGATAGATAAATCCTGCCTCTCCGGGAGCACACAGTGAGCTCGGCTTTAATAGGTGAGTTTAATAGGTGCACCGGCAGCACAGGCGCCGGCCCTATATTGACCTTGTGATTGGTCGAAACGCGTCCGCTTCCTGACAGGAAACGCGGCGTGATAGGTTTAACTCTTGTTTTCCCCACCTGCACACACACACACACACACACTCACACAGAGTTTGGAGTGGATGTGGGAAGTCAATAAAAAGTGTGTTTGTGAGGAGATTCAATCTGTCAAGATGTCGGAGTGTGTGTGTGTGTTGTGTGTTGTGTATCATCGCAGATCTGCAGTGAGGAGGAAGAAGAGGAGGAGGAGGAGGAGGAGGAGGAGGGTGGCGCAGGGGGGTCGCAGCCTCGACAGGATGAATAAACCATGTCGCTCGTTATCTCGTGGGCTGCCACGGCAACGCCATTTACATGTGTCACCCCTGCTCCTCTTCACCCTTTCTCCCACCACTCGTCGCTTTTTACAGGACAGTCAGTCAGGATTAAGCGTTTAGCCCTCGCTGTGTGCAAATGTGAACACACACACACACACACACACACACACACACACACACACTGAGTCACACTGAGACTTTCCAGAGTGTCACCTTGCTCTTTAGTGCCGAGTGACAACATGTCAGCGAGGTTGTGCCCGGGTGGTACCATGTGTATCTGCACTGACACACCTTGACACATGCAGATGTGTTTCTGACTGTGTGTGTGTGTATGTGTGTGTGTGTGTGTGATAACAAACACCAGAGATGTAGAGCTAGCTAGAGACTCCACACACTGAAGCCGTGACGCATTACTTGTGTGTTGTAGGTGCTCGTGAGATATGCGAGGCGATACCATAAGTAAGATTGTGGCGTCGACGGTAATCTCGCTCCGAGGCTTTAGCGACGCGGTGAGAGAGGAAATGAAATGCGTGATGGGATACGCCGGGGCGAGAGACGAGGCGGGAAGAGGAAGACATTTGTAACCACGGCGTGCGGCGAGCGGTAAGCCCAGGTGTTATCCCTGCATCTATAAACAACTTGTTTAAACTGAATAATGAGGGCTGGGGATTGGATGGATAAATTGTTTTTCCAGTCACAAATTTTTCTTAACCGGATCGTTGTTAACAAAAGCCCAGGCGCGCGGCGAGACGAGGTCAGAGGAAAAAGGGAGGGAGGCGTCTGAACTTAAAGTGACACTCCACCTAAATCTGTCTTCTGTGGTTTGTGGCTTTGTCCTTCGCAGAGAACAGCAGCTGTGGTCGGCACGGATCCAACCGCAGCCAGTGTTCACGGCGGGGGGACGAGCATTAATCCATCCTTTAAAACTTGTCAAAACACACAAACTTCAGAGTCAGAATCACAAGTTTACATTGCACCTGTGAGTGAACCGATCAGAACTAGCTATCCGATTGGCAAACCCACTTTATCTTTGCATGTGGCCACTTGGAACGACTATGAAAACACAGTTGGACGACACGCTGTATGATCTAGTTTATTTCGACCACAACCACATTTTGGATCTAAAAATGACTGTAGTGATGTGAGGTACACTACAGGGGCTGTTTGAGAAGTTTCTACGGACTTTAAAGACCTCACACACGTCTTTAAAAACTCCCTGAAGACTCCTCGTCCTTCCTGGAGGCGAGTGTTTGGTACTAGTTAGAAGTTAGCCGTTAGCAAAACAGTAAAGCTATCTGTCCAGGGTAGCGGCAGACCAGCCAGAGGACATCAAGAGGGAAAACCAGAAGGATGCATGCAAATTATAAAATACCATTGGAGGTATCTACAAAATAAGACGGTCAAGACTACTACATCATGTACTACCTCTACGAATACCTCTTGTAGAAAGCCTGAAAGATACACGTAACATAAAATGCTTGAGAGAAATGCTCCAACAACATGTGCGGAAATGTCCTTTTTTGCTCTCTTCAATCTTCAGTTTAGTCTCGGACCAAAGAGAGCAAAAAGAGGCCTGACAATAAAGCCGAGATTGCTGCCGTGACACCGCAGCCCTCCGAGAGATAAATCGGTGATGGAGGAGCAGGAGAGAGGAGGACGGAGAGGAGGGTTGTGTGTTTGTGTGCGTGTTGAATCCTCACCTCCAGTGTGGTCAGCACTATCTTTTCCACAGAAGAGAAGTAGGCCTCCCAGAGGAACTGAGTCTGCTGTCTGAGGGACAGGATCTTATCCTGGTGGATGGAGCGAACGGTGGTCGGGATCTGCAAACAGACAAACAGCTCTCAGTGCTGATCCGGGACAGGAAGATTAAAGCTGGTCCCAGAGGTGCACTCGGGGAAATTCCCATCTACAGAAAAAGCTTGTGAGCTGCAGGCTGGGGCAGATACTGCGGGTGTTTAGAGTCGTCCTCCAGGGTGAGTCAGAGTGGAGTCACAAGTTTTAATAAAGTCTTTGGATGCTGACCATTGAAATGACTGAATACCGAAACTTAATGAATAGACCAAACAATTTAATATCAAACGTTTTGTGTTCAAGGTTGTTACCAGGCCAGGAGACAAAAAGAATATCTCACAATAAGTTCTTCACACAGGAGTGTAAAAAATGGAAAATCACTGTTTTACTGGTAGTTTTGTGCGCGGCATTCAAGTATCTACTGGTTGTCGGGCAATGTTTTTTGTTCTTGATAAACAACAATGACAATGACAACAACAACAACAACTAGTGAGAGTTAGAGCAGCTAGTTGGTGGACTTTCGAGCCAGGCTCGCTGTTTCCTGTCTCAGTGCTAAGCTAAGCTAAGCTAAGCTAAGCTAACAGGTTGCAGTCAGTCACGTAACCTGCCAGAAGCGTATTTTTCAAATTCTTGACGTCTTCTTTGCCAGTCTCCAGTAGAGCTCTGCAGCAGTCTTGTCTTATTGCTAACTATGAGTGGGGAAGGATGCTATTTTCTAAAAGGTAGAATTTTCTTAAATGTAGCGTTTAAAGAAGACATAATTTTGAGTCTTTTCAAGGGAATGAAGCTGCCAATTTACCAAAAAATAACAGCAACAGCAAAGATTAGTCATCAAACTGTACTAGGGAGGAAAAGCTGAAAATGCTTTTTGCTGCAGCTGCAGTTTGTGTGCACTTTTGTGCTTAAGAGCTGTTTAGTTTTGCTCATTTGTGAGTTTATTTGTCTTAATAAACGGGGATAATGACGAAAGAAAAAGTCGTTTTATCCACTCTTTAGTACAAACTGTCTGTCCTAACTGAGAACTGTTTGATTGTAGAAGTACTGACTTTAATAGAATGTAAATACTTTTTACATTTAGTGAAAATCTAATATAAACTATACGTGCTGCGTGTTGTATGCATCATATTGTTAAATCCCTGAATCCACAGACAGACACACTGGTGCTGAGCTCAGATGGAGCTGCTCCGTTATAAAACTCAATGTCAAACAATATTATTACACACTTCATTCAAATTAAGATTTAATGGGCATATAATTACTTTTTCGCCCATGAAGTTCAAGCAATTCCAGCCAAATCCATTTGCTCGTTCTGTTTATCCGCGCTCTCATATAACAATGTGAGGCTTTGAGTGGCATTTTCAAGGACTCGGTATGCTGCAGGAACTCTGCTCGACTGACAGCCACTCCGCGAGAAAAACAAAACAGAACGAGATCTCGGATAATATCAGAGGAGGAGGGAGTGTGTGCGCGCTCAGGATATCGGCAGTCAGAGGAGAGGTTTGGGTTTCAGGTGAGAGGACGTGCTGCTGTCTTCTCTGTCTGGTTCAGTTTTTCAGGTGAGACACAGATGCACGTGGTCTCCGGGCCGTTACCTGCAGCAGGAGCCTCTCGTCGCCGATGACCGCGGCCGTGTTCCAGTCGATGATCTCGGAGAAAGGCAGCTCCCAGCCGTTACTCAGCATCACCGGCACACACGCAGCCTGAAACACACACACGGAGTGATCCTTTACAAACACAATCACAGCGAACGGCTAAATCATGACAGATTCGCTACGTATTGATCCTCATTATTAAAGCTGCGATACGCGGCTCTTTTCTGGACTGTGTTACAATCGATCAATCTTTGTGTTCACACCTAAAAATCCCCCATTTGGTAAAATTGGATTTTCTTTGATTTTTGAGCGTCTTCAGTATGATTTGGACTTATCATGCTTAAAATCACAAGTGAGGCTCGCAGCCAAGTAGAGGAAGGAAAAACAATGTTCTCTATAAATGGCAACTTAATCATCTTCAGACTGTTTGCTGTTTCAGACTACAAATGTCATTAAAGGGCTGAACTTTAATAACCGAGAGGGAAAAGCAGCTCCAGATGTAATTAGAATTATTAGTCCTAATTAGATGAGAAACGGTTGTCGCTGAACCTTTTCTGACTATTAACGAAAATGGAAAAATACATGTACTTAAAGCTCTACTCATGGATGTTTGGCCACTTGGGGGCAGCAGAGCAAACTGTAAACACAACATTGGTGTAGTCTGACATTATAAAGTTCATATTGTGGATGTGTTAGCAAGTTCACGTTACATTCGTATGACCCTTTCTTATGCGGAGCTGGAGTGGACGGTGGTGGTGGAGTTACAGGCGACATCTAAGCTAAGCCAGTGACCGCAGCTCGAGACTGTGTTTCAACATTTGTAAGCAACGCACCACGTTTAAAGGAGACCTCCGGTTAATTTCTGGCCGTGTTGCCGACCAAAGCAGGTATTTTAACCCTATACACAACGTTTTTTTCTAACCCTGATAAAGTTGTTTGTCTTTCTAAACATAACCAGATCATGAGATCGTGAGGGTGAACCGAAACATTAAAGATGAAGGCCAACACACAACGATCAGCTTAAAGACCGTCAGTGAGTGTCTGTGCGGCTCTAGTCGGTACGATGTGTCCGACACCGTTGTCTCTGGACAGCCCTTGTTGGCAGCTTTTTGGGCGATTGAGCATGTTGAATTGGCGGCGGAGAGAAATCCCTCTGATTGGCTTTTCAGGTCTGCAGACCAGCTTTTTGGCCGAGACACAGGTGACGCAACAGTCAGCCTTCGATGCAGCTACGTCAGTTTGTTGTGTCGGGGCCTTAAAAGGCTCAGCAGAGCTGAAGGCGACTGCAGTCTGGTAATAATTCTCTGCAAGTTCATCACTTCCACATTTACACATATGTATTTATCTCCTCTAATTCAGTCAAATACACGAATGTAACCTTAACATCCATACTGAACGCGTTGCTCGGATCGTAGTGAGGGAAATCTAAGATCAGACGCGAGCTGAACACAAAGCAGCTTCGCCATCTGATGAAAAAGAAATAAGCTCGAAAACACGATGACTGATGTGGACATGAAAAAATTAGCAGCCACTTGCTGGAGAGCAGATCAAAAAGAGTCAGTGAAAAATTAAATGTTAGGACTAAGCTGCAGATATACAAACACGCAGTGTGGATTTATACAAACCAGAAAACATTTATTCACTCTGCTGCGAAAACCACAAGAACTCAAAGATGCACAAAAGGAATTTCTTGATTACACGCTTAATAGTTCTGTTTCTGATTCTGTTTGTGTTTATTTGATTAGTAAAAAGAGGTCTGAATCATTTATGAGCCTGAAAAATCAACGGAAAAACAACCACGTTCGGTCTGCTCGGGATTGTTTTGATTTCACGGCCACTTGTCTCTTTCGCAGCTGCACCTGTTGACACATCACCATTAAAAACGGTAACTTGAGGTTGCTGGGAAAGTTAATTACTCAAAGAGAGGGAAGCGGGAGGCGCGATAAAAAGGAGCAGAAAAGAGGGAATTAGAAAAAAAATGGATCAGAACTCAGAAGAAAGTGGATAAATAGATGAATTAAAGAAAAAAAAGATGAAAAGAGGGAGGCTGAATGTGACCTTTGGCAAAGGAGTGGCAGAGGGATGGAGGGATGAGAGGAGAGGTGGAGGGAACAGCTGGTGTGTGTGTGTGTGTGTGTGTTTGTGTGTTTGTGTGTTCGTGGTGGGAGTTTGATGAAATGACGGCCCTGTCACTCCCGGGTCATAAAGGTGTCAGCTGAACCAGAGCCGGCCCTCGGGCTCTGCTGCTGTCTGCTCCGCAAACACACACACACACCTCACGCAACACCACCACACAACCCCATGCATACAGATATACACAGACACGCAAACAACCCCCAGGCACACACACACACACACACACATACATACGCAGAGCTGACCTCTATTAGGAATTGCTTTCTCATGCAAAGACCAGAGCCTGTAAATACTCTCCCTCTGTCTTCCTCGAGACGAGTCGATGAGATGGAGTGAGTCAGACGAATGGAGGAAGGAGGAGAGACGAGAGGGCACATTTTCCTCCTGAGTGAAGTGTGCCGTTATGTGTGTGTGTGTGTGTGTGTGTGTGTGTGTGTGTGTGTGTGTGTGCGCGGCAGCCGATAGTGAGATAAGCGCACTTATGTGGGTGCACTCTGTGGACGGAGGTGTGCGGTAAGGAGAGGTAAAGGACAGTGCAGTAGTAATGCGGAAAGAGTGCAGTGCAGTTATAGAAATGGATGAACGGGAGAATAAAAGAGGGAGATGTGAAGTGCGTATGGTTTCGAGTGGAGGTAAACGCAGGTACAGTATTAAGAAATGACTCTATATCTCACAGGTTATTATGGTTGAACGGGATAATGAGGCGGTACGGCACATCGTGTGTGAAGCAATTTCTACTCTTATTCCTGGCTCGGTCTGAACTTAACCTTGACGCGCTATACGTCGTTTGAAAGCACAATTATAAACCTTTTTAACGTTCCTTTACCACCGAAGCAACAACTGTTTATTTTCCAGTAAAGATGGAGGGGGGAAAAAAACACCACAATTTTGTGGCTGTGAATTTGGTTCACTGTAACTGTGACTAACAGAGCGTTCATCCACTGGAGGCTTTTTTCTAAACAGTCACTCCAAGTGAGAAAATTTCAGAGCCAGATTCAGGTCAACTTTTACAGACGGAGCAGCAGAAAGCATCCCGACTGGAAGCATCACAAACCGGGATGGTTCCTGCACGGCCCAGGACGGGAAGGCTCTACATGACTGGTACCATCTACAGAGCATCAGCGACATCGGTGGAGTGAGATGTCTGCTCAGAGGGTAGGACACTAAAACACCCACCCCCGCCACAGTCTGCTCACCCTGCTGCCATCTGACGAGAGATACAGAACAACTACTTTCCACCTCATCATCAGTTTTGACTTTACATAGTGTTTGTTTGCAGTGAGTTAAACGTGTAGGTGTCATTTTCAATTCAACTTGCCATTTAAACACCCGTTTGCAGTGGGCGTCCATGTTTTATCAGGCAAATGCACTGGAATGTTTTTAGCTTGGAAGTCGGAAATTCCGACTTGCAAAGGAACGCACCATTAGTCCTCGACTTCCCCTCTCTCTTTGTCACTTCCTGTTCCAGTCTGTGTCCCAGCTCTTCGTTGGTTTGTACCCATTTTAATTCCTGGATTAGTCCCCTGCCTGCTTCCTCTGTTCCTTTTGATACCTTCTGTTTCTTGCCTGTTGGATTTCGAATTGTTTAAGTTTGGTCTTTACACTTTGAATCAGTTCATTATTAAAGCTCCCTCTCTGTTTCTACCTGCCTGCCTTTCTGTTTCAACATGAACAGAGGCTGGCTTGCTGTTGGATGGATATCCGCTGAAATTAATCAATTGCACAGTGAACTTCTGCCGGTATGATCACTCATTCTTGCTCCTTATAAACTCCACAGAGCTGCCCGTCAGAAGAGAACGGGACTGTGGCTGCATCAAAAGGTTTGAGGATCAGAAACTATGGAAATGTTGTAATGACTGTGCTCAAAAATGAAGAATTAATATCTTTCAATCGACATGAATCCAGTGTTACAATCTGAAACACAGTTTAGAGGCAGCCAATCTCCTCAGCGTTTTGTTTATAGTCGTGACACTGCTACTTCGTAAATTAAGGTGGTAATGATTTCATGATCCTTTAATACTACTGTAGATGCAGCACCATTAAAACAAAAGCTAAGTAGGAGGCTGAGTGTGGGAAGATGCTTTTTTTGTTTTCCCTCCTTCCTGATAATATTGCTGGGAGGCATGAATTTATAGCGTACGCAGTGCTTTCTCATAATAGAGCGTGTGTGTTTACGTGCGTGCCGCCTTTCTTACCTGAAGCGCCTCGAGGAAGCGAAAGGAGCCCAGTCGTCTGCCGCGGGGCACCAAACAGAAGGTGGAGTTGTGGAGCATCTCCTTGTAGTCGTACCTGCAGAGACACAACACAACACACACGGGTGATGAGTTCACTGACACAAACAAGAACGTGATGTTCACAGCAGCAGGCTCAGAAGCATTCGTGCAATTAGAGGAACACACATATATTTATTTAATGTTATTATTTATTATGTTGTTGTAATGATCTGTAGAGCCTCACCACTACTGGACCTTTGAGGCTGATGCTGAGAGATTAAAACTGCAATGTCCTCAGTTGTGGTGAGTATATCATAGTTTTTTTAGTATATAGTATATACATAATATGGCGGTTGTCACAATATACACAAGCACACATTCACAATCCCAAACTCACTCAGAGACACAGAAACCCTGACCTCCCATTTCTGTGGCATTAGCTTTGGTTGCTTTGAAGCGTCGCTGTGTCTGTTGATCACGAGTTTAAAGGACTATTCTGGTTTAATACAGAAACGACTTGAGCCGTAGGGGCAGATAAAACAGGGGACACAAGGCGCTTTTTCAAAAATGCAATATAATGTCCGGTTGCGCTCGCAGCAACCTCTTTTACCCAAAACACACTTTTCCAGGGCGTTCGTGAAGCAGCCACGTCTCCGTGTGATCGAGGCCTTACTTCTAAGCAATTTCTTTAATAAGTAGTCGGCTGCCTTAACAATCAGTTACCGGTTAATCGTTAATAATACATGAAATGTGTTTGAAGTTCTTCCATTAGAAACCAGTTTTAACCACTGACATGATCCTGGTCTGATGCCAAATCAGATGTGCTGCATTAAAAGTTAAAGGAACAGACAAAGTCACTTGAATGATAAACTGAATAACACAAATTAATGACTTGATTTTAATTGCAGAGCTTCCATCTGTCGCATCAACTGACTCAAATTGGGGCTATAAATGGCCTTAATGTAATAATATTAGTTTGTATAGAACATATTTTTCTATTTTTATAAAAATAGAAATGTCTTGTAACTTAATTTAATACATTTTCTCATCCAGTACTTTGTATCTTATTTTGATATACTTGATAGGCAAGTATTTGCAATTCTCAACGGCAATTAATCGATTAATCTTTAACATCCCTGATCTAAACCGTCTCATCTGGAGGTCAACAACCTCCAGCTTCTCCTCCAGATGTGTTCGGGTAAGCCAGCGGTTCGTTTGCGTCCCGTCTCTGCTGCCGTTTCCTTCCTCGTGTGACTTATTTTTAGTGATGTTCGAGAGCACAATGTTGTTCCTACTGATAAAAACTACAACCGAAACTGAAATTGTTTTTAAAACATCCTGCTTTGCTTCTGTTTCTTTTTCAATAAACAGCCTCTCCATCCTAAAAACACCTCCCTCCCTACACCTCTCCTATCTCCCTCTTTCTTCCCTCTCTCCTCCTATCTCACACACCACATGCTCCTTTACTCCCCCCCTCTCCTCCACGCCCAACCTCCTCCATCCCTCTATCTCTTAAAGCAGGAGGCCGATGCTGCCTCCCTCCCTCCCTCTCTCCCTCTTTCTCCTCCTCCTGCCCCCTCATCCCTCCGTCTCTCCAGTGAGGTGTGTCTTATTGCTCTCCAAACAGGGTGATCAACCCTGCCAGGGGTAATGAGCTGAGAGTGACACCTGCTTCCACCACACAGCTGGCTCTGTGTGTGTGTGTGTGTGTGTGTGTGTGTGTGTGTGTGTGTGTGTGTGTGTGTGTGTGTGTGTGTGAAACAGGGACAGACAGAAATAGAGAGACAGTGTGTATCGGTGCATGAGTGTGTGTCTGTGTTTGTACGCTGCTTTTCTGTGTGTTTTTCACATTTTGTGTGTTTTCTAACACGAGCGATGTCACACAGATGGACAAAGGGAGATATTACAGTGTTTGTTAATCTCTTGCATACATTATTTACTTTCCACTTCTACCTCTATCTCTCACAAACATTCACACAGAGCTAATAAATGCTACCTCAAAGCTAACGTGCTAGCCAACAGTGAAAAACTAGTTGTAATTACTTCCTCTTTTTAGCAGTTTTCACTCATTTTTCAGATATAAATAGAGGTAAAAGTAGAAGTACTGATTCAACTTCTTGACTCGAGTAAAAGTAAGAAAGTACAGGCTCTGAAATATACTCAAAGCATAAAAGTATTATTTCTTGGAGCCAACAACTTCAAGGCCACGGGTGGGGGAATGTCCTGCGTCTCAGAATCTGCTCCGGCGTTGTCGGCCATGTTGTTCATTTTCATCCACGCCGCTGTCTTTGTCACTACACGCCTTTTTTTCCCATATTTGAGTCCCCTTCTCTGTTTCTGTTACGTCTCTCACATCGTTTCGTCTTGCTACGTCTGCCGTGCGTGATAAGCACTGGATAAAAATCAGTCTTGTGATGTTGGGAAGGCGGCGTGAAATGATGCAAAATAAAAAAATCTGGTAAATAACGCTTTCCCAGTTTACTGACCATATGGTGCTCAAGGATACTTCAACATGCAGCCGGGGGAGCCGGAGAACTGAACTTGCGACCTTCCGATTACTGGACGACCCGCTCTACCTCCTGAGCTACAGCCACCTGAGATATAATCCATGATTCCCCTCAAAATGCATTAAAATTACAGCAACAAGCTTGTTTTGAAAATGTAAGACTTAGAAAGTCCAGATATTTGTATTGAAATGTAGAGTAAAGGTAAAAATTGGTCAGAAAAATAAATACTCAAGCAAAGCAAGACGACACCGGTCACAACTATAAATTATATCTAGCTGCATCAGTGACAGCTCAGAAAATGTGTTTTATTATGTAAGACAAATTGGGAGAAAGCAGAAATGAGATGATAATTATTCACCAGGGTTCCTCTAAGAAAAACAATGAGTGTTTTTTGCCGCTGATGCATTTTTAAAATCAATTTACATACGGATTTCTTTTTATTATTTATATCTCGAATCAGATCTTTAACAACAATAATAAAAAAAAAACGATTCTTTTGGTGAAAAATAAAAAAAAGGGGGGGATAATAATGAGCCCTGGGGGGTGTTCAGGTTGGGGGTTAAGAGAGTGGTGAGGCACAAAATCATTTCTCATTTAGCCATAATCTATACGAGGTGAAGGTTACAGGACACACACACACACACACACACACACACACACTACATGCACACTCTGCTCCATTAACGATGCCGTGGATGTACTGTGGCTCGTACAGGAGTGTGACAGTGATTGCTGACGCTACCTTCTGTGTGTGCCTGTGAATATGGACCGAGCTGACAGGGCAAAGCTGGAAGCCAAGTACTAAGTTCACACACACACACACACACACACACACACACATGCACACGCACACACGATGGTGTTTGCTGATGTTACCGCCGAGATGCTGCCTCGTCTCTTCTTCAGCTGAGCTCTAATGAAGTGCCGGGGACATGACAGCATGTGATAAAATCCCACCCTCATTCACACCTACATGCTTAACGTTCTGTGCGGCACATTACACCGTTATTGTACAGACACACACACACACACACACACACACACACACACACACACACACACACACACACACACACACAGCGTGAACGAGCGACAGCTGCACGCCCTCACATTGACATTCCGTCACCTGTCGATGGAGACGAAGAAGCTATCTTAGCCCATATTTCCACACCAGCTGTCTGCTTGGATGGTGTCTGTTTGTGCATGTGTGTGTGTGTGTGTGTGTGTGTGTGTGTGTGTGTGTGTGTGCGCGCAACAGCCCACAAAACAGACCAGCATCTGATGGCAGTGAATATCAATGTGTGTATTTAACACGCAGCCGGCCTGTAAAATGTTTAATCTAACCGCTGAGCTTTCATGCGTGTCGCCTGCATGTTTAATCCAACACGAATGTTTTCTCTGTTTGTTTCCGTCTGACCTGATCCGTCACAGGAAGAGCTCCGTCTTGGCTCTTTTAATTCTTTATAACCGATAAATCTCTCAAACAAATTCCCGTCTTTACGGGATTGCAAATTTCTGGCTTGCAACGCTCCCTCGTGATTCACCTGCTGTGCACCTTAACCTCACTACGACTCGCACGTAAAAGAGATCATTTTCTTTTTTTTTTTACGAGGGAGCGTTTGTGGTTTAGAGATTTGAATGAGGTGAGGAGGTCACAGGAGGAGCTCCGCGCGAGGACGCCGCCCCCCCGCTGTGTCAACCTGCCCTCACCTCCCTGCCTCCCGCCTCCCCGCTCCTTCCAACTCCACTTCCTTCCCTGGAAACCTCCCGCTGGTTTGCACTTCACGCAGGGTTCAGAGGCCACAGCTTGCTTTTCGCTATCTTTTTTTCCTTCTTCTTCTCTCCTTTTTGCGTTCCATCTAACGACTTCTCTCTCTTCTTCGTCTCCTCGTGACCTTGAGCCCGCGGAGAGAAGCCGCAGTCGAGCGGGGGGAGCCTGCGGGCTGTGATCGCGTGCTTATTTTTATTTTCTATTGGAAATATGACTGTGTTTGTATGAAACAGAAAAAAAAACCCACACACACAGAGCGAGCATGTGAAAGATACTGCAGGAGTCAGCAGACAGAAAAGAAGCCTTCGTGTAATAAAGCGCAGGAGATGACCTCTGCGTGCGCACCCCGTCGCTTTGTATGCGAGCAAGAGTCTGTTCGAGTGCACGTGTCAGCGTGTCCGACAACTGTGAAGCGGTTGAGAAAACACTTCTCCGCGAGCCCCCCCGACGGCAGCGACCGACACCGTTGCCGTGGCAACCTGTCATTAAGCGCCTTCAACTTTATTACACGGGATCGGCGCTTCATCCACTCATGCGGGGAGTAGACGAGGGGGTGGAAACTGTGTTTTATTAATTAAAACACAGTTTCAATGAAGATAACGATGAAGAGTAAACTACACGGAAGGTTAAAGGTTTATTTATTTGTCATTCTCAAACACAGGGTTGCACGTCCCTTTACACTACACGAGAAAAAGTATTTTTTTATGGTTGAGGATGCCTGAGGAGCGAAGCTGCTGTGTAGTCTGGTGGTACGGCAGCGGATACTTCTGTATAGCTCGCCAGACGGCAGCAGGGTGAAGACTGTGCCTTGGAGTTAGTGCTGTCTGCAAGTATCTATCTGGATCTGCCGAATAAAATGTAATGTACGGCAGCTACTTCATGCCACACACACGTAGAAATGAAGTTAATAAGAAATAAGGAGGAGCGGGGTTCTCATTAGGGGCCGACTGATGTTTTTTTTTCGGGGCTGATATCGATTATTATCAATCAGGGAGAGATAAAATACTATCTTGTTTGGCATGACCTCATCTGGATACTAAGTACCAGTGTAAAAAAATCCATTACATATCTGCAGATATACTTTAATATGCAGAATATGTACATGAACATACACTTTTTGCAACGATCCCTAAAATGTGGTTATATGACAGTTTAACAATCCACTTTATTGTCCAAAATGACATCTGGCACTGAAACAGTAAACTTCACTGGGAAGCTAATAATTATAAATTATCTCAGGCATCTTTTTTCTGCATCGTGTTCTGTAAGAAACAAGTTCATATCGGCACACATTGGACAACACATACTGCTATACTGACATACCTTTAATAGGCAAATATCAGCAAACAAATGTTTGACTTGTACAAGAGAAACTAGAGGATCAGAACTAACTGATGAGCAAAACACATGTAAGTTTTCTGTTTTTGTTACTGTCATACAGTCGAGTCGTGGTTCCCACACACTGAACAAGGCTTTATGTAACCTCACCTGTGCCCTTCATAAAACTGCAGTCGGCTAATGATATCTTTGGCTTTGTAAGTACTGTTATAGCAGGCTAATTAGTGTGCTAACGTTGGCATCTTAAATCCAGAGCATATAAACACACTGTTTTCACCAAAACATGAAACATTTCTCCGTGAAACGCAGTAAAGTTTGAGCACAATGTGGCATAAAACAGAAGCAGTTTAGTAAAGTAGCTCAGACTTGTATTTAGCATAGATGTGCTTTCTTGCGGCAGCCCAGATTCCCAAAGGTGTGCACTTGGCAGGCAGCCACCCGGTCTTTCTGGTGCCGTGTGGGCACCCAGCAGGCGCCTGAACGTGGAGCTTCAGGGTGAAGAAAACAGAAAGCCACAACCAGCCGGAGTGTCTTCCAGGGAGTGGAGAGAAAAGAGATCCAATTTACTGCTTATTGAGACTGTTGTTACATTAGCCTCCTGGACTTCTCTCTGCCACTCTCTCACTAATTTCTTTGTCTTCCAGAGTGTGTTGTGTGTCTGTGTGAAGGAATGGGTGTCTGGAGGTCTGGGGATGGCTGGAACAAAAAGCCGGGGAAGTGTTTTTTGTGTGGTATTGTAGAGGGGTTTGTGTGCGTGTGCTCGTGAGGAGAACAGACAAAAAGCCTCCAGTAAAGCCTCGTGAAGTTATTAATTTATTATAAGAGACGTCTCCTCTCGCTGTGTCCTTCTGCACGTGAGAACGAACCTTCAGATGTGGCGGCTGCGCATCAAAGTATGTAAAAGTTATTATCATGATGGATGTCACGCCGCAGATGTGCTCGTTCGTCTGCTAAATAACTCCCAAACAGACTAAGGACAGACTCCAGCAGTAATTAAACAGCAGCCTCGTACTCCCCATAAACACAAGTGTCTAAGTTGAAGCATATTGTTGTGTGTGTTCCCATGAGAGTACGACAGATGTGCAGGCTAAGTGAGCTTGTGGGTAAAAAAAAAAAAAAAAAAAGGGGGCATCATTGGCTCCTGACTAACTGAGACAGAGTGTGTTTGCTGAGGGGGAGTTTGTGTGTGTGTGTGTGTCAGATTGATAATGTGTGCACACATGCGTATACTGACAGATACGAGCGTGAGAGAAGAATCGGTAGTGTGTGTGACTGGAATGTGTGTGTCTGTTTATGTGTATCTGCCCCCTTAACTTTCACCCTCTTTACTTATTTACCCCGCAGCTGTGGGGAAAACTCTGAGTCAGCATCTGCATGTGTGCATCCAGATGCGTGCCTCTCCATTCTGACCCGTCTTCCTCCTCCTCCGCTGCCACAACGCCTGCTGTACCCCGCGACTAATTCATTAGCCTAATTAGCGCTCATTAGCCAGCTTATGCTAGTTCCAATTAGCATTCTAGCATGGAATGACCCAGAGGTCCGCCTGGCAAAACAAACAGGCTTTTTGTGGTCAGAGGCATGACGACACTGAGGTCTGTCCACACTATTAAGAGTTTCCTATGTAGTCCTGCAGAGCTCGGCAGGGGGGTACGACGTGTAAACACAGCTCATGAGTGCTCATGGAGAAAATGATGCCATGGTGGCTGGTTTGACGGGTGTGGGGCCACATTTCAGCGTTTCATGTAAAGATGTGTGGCAGCAGAATCAGCAGCAGAGACTATAATGTTCACACTTCAACTACAATGACGAAGAGAGTTGCAAAAAACATCATTGGGATCCCTTTCAGAGCGGTTTGATGAGCAACAGACACTGACAGCCAATCAAAATACGGTCTATCTATTAGCTCGATTATGGGGACATTTTCTTTAGATAATGTTGCAGCAGTGATTCTCATCTTGGTTTCTGTAGCCGACTAATCACGATCATCTTGGGCGCCACAAAGCCCAGGAAGATGGAACAAAATGGAGTCGGAGGAACTTGTTTTGGTCGAACATTTGCATGCTGGGAGGTGAGCTCTGGGATTAAAATGACTAAATACCCACAAAAGAAAAGGTAATAACTGCTAGCCTGTTTATGTTAGTAAAGTTTGTTGTTGTTGGACATATTATTCTTTTTTAATCATAATAAAGTGTTTGTTTAACCAATGACCCTTCTGTATTCATTTCATTGAAGCGCCTGTTTATAAGATAGTGACACTGACGCTGTGGGATTGTAAAGGTCGGGTCGGCCGCCATCCGCAGGAGTCAGTGTTTGTCGATTTGGGTATGAGATTCAAAAATCAACTATCTTACAAATGAGGGGTTTAAGGGTCACTGTAATCAATAATAATGACTGTGCAATACTGTATGTTGTGATACAAAGATAGTCGTACTATGAAAACGTCAATTTTTCCACATCCAATGACCTCCAATGACCCGAACTAAGATTTATCTGACTGCCAAAGCTTTGGTGAGAATGTTGCAGGCTGGCTACGATTGGCAGCAACAACAAGGAGTTAAAGAGAAAATAAGACTCATAATACAGGATGGGAATAAAAAAATGCAAAACTGTAAAATCACCAATAATAAAACATAAAAGATCACACTCTAAAAACAAGTCATGATGTGAAAACAACCTGTGAGCAGGCTGAAACCATCAAACAACAAATCAACAAAGCAAACACATCCAGATTGTAATATGCACCATAACATTATTAAGCAGATGAGACTGGATTACAAGTGGACAGCTGTTGTCACAGGTGTGGCGGTCCTCGACGCAAACTGAAGATGCATTGGGGGTCTGACTGCACAGACCAAGTCTGGATGTTGGTCAGCATCATCTGCATAAGTGGAGGAACGTGCTCGTGCCAGATTCACCGCTGAAAGCGCGAAACAATTAACAGCAGCCCATCGACAACCTCTTTGAGCGCCAATATCGATCCCTGCGGATGGAGCACAGATAACTGACGACGGCGTGTGATGTTTTTCACTCTGATCTCCGGGAAACAGAAGTGGCGTGTGTTGGTTATTTGCATAATGAGTTTGGAAGTGAAAGCCAACCGCGAGTGCTCACTGGAGACGCATCTGAGAGCCGCCGTGATACCAGGTATGAACTCGGAAGTCCATCTTGACTGGATTTCAACAGATATATCTGGGTATAAGATCCGAACAAGGACTTAATATGACAGGTCTTTCTGCCCCGTCAAGAACAATTTCTTAAGGGGAATCGCTGACTGATGGGCCCACGGTGTGATCTGTTTTTTTTTTTTCCTCCCCTCTCTTCCCTTTCTAGCTCTCCTTTCGCTCCCACCCTGCTCGAACGCAGAACACCAACCCTCCGAACAGTTTTAGAAACATAAAATATAAAGCCCAGAATCAAAAGCGCCGTGGCGCCGAGATAATGTTTGATTGATGTCGGCGATCTCTCTATGCTGGTGACCTGTAGCCCCTCACAGCTGATATTTATAAAGTCTTCTCACGCTGCCAATAAATGAGCCGTACTTGTCGGATTTTGCCTGGAAAGTCCCGGCGACTCTGTGCTGCGGCCTGAATTCAAAAGTAACTCGGATTTGAGAAAAGGAATTTCTGAGACGTCACGCTCGTTTGCATAGCTGCGCCGGATCCATATTATCAAATAAGAGCAAGTATAGCTGCAGGTGTCGGGCGTGAATCGTGTGCGCCTAAATAAAAAAAACATGTCGGCACACACTCATAAAGATATTCCTCATATACATGCAGACGCACACTCGCACAAACTTTTTTGAATCAGTCGGAGTCAGCAGCACTGTTCTTTCCCTGCAGCTACCCATCTCTCCCCCTTCACACGTGTAAGCCTGAATATTTTACAAATACCCCGATAACAAGAAGTCTTCCTGCCGCGATACTAATTCACTATGACGGCTTTATCCTTGCAATCTTTTCAATTTGTCCTCTCGGATTTTTTCCACTGCCAACAGATGGAGGCAATTTTTTTTCTGTTGCGTTTAGTGTCTGCGCGGTCGTCAGAGTCCCCAAACTCCACATACACACACTCTGAACTCTCCAGAGGACGGAAAGTGAGGTTGAATCCGAACACGTATCCATGAATATTTTGGGTGGATTTGTTTTTTTTTTTTGTGGCTGCAACAATCACGCTTCACACTCAAGGGTACACACACACACACACACACACACACACACTATGACAGTGATTGGCGCCTCACTGTGTGATCTTGCAGATGAGGGGTCCGGACTCCGTGGATGTTCACTGGAGACCAGCTGTGCCTCGCTCTGCACTTCCAGATGGCCCTCGGGACGCCTCACTGTGCGTGTGTGTGTGTGTTTGCGTGTGTGTGTGTGCGTGTGTGTAGAGATACATATGTGTGAGACAGTCTCAGATTTAGACATGTCAGCACATGCTCCGCGGCGGCCTCTTTTTAAACACTGACACATTTTGTCATCAGAGCCACTGAAACGAGGAGGAGGAGGCCGGAGTTACCCCTCGCCGAGATGTCCTTTCATCTGACACACACACACTCAGACACACACACACACACACACGCAAACACACACTCAGAGAGATAGCGAGGAATGCTTAAATTCGTCCATCCACATTACAGTCGCTGCAGGCTCTTTCATGACAAATCATTCTCCAGAATCTTGAAGAGTCTAAACACCACACACTCTCACTCATCCACACACACACACACACACACACACACACACATTAACACACCCCTTATTTTCAAAGCACCATCGACCATTATTATTATCGGGGTCCCATCTGTCGGCGAGGAACCAGCTCCACTCTCCTCCAATAGGTGAGTAGATACTTAATCGTGTCTAATTCCTTGTCTGCAAACACATCCTAATGTATTCCCTCTGAAGAATCCTCTAAATCAAAATATAAACCTGGAGCCACCTGGGTCCCCCCTCAGCACAAACACCACCAATCAGAGAGAGCTAAGAACCCACCCCGGAGCAGAAGCATGACTATTGCAGTAAATAGATGGCTGAGCACACGGACAGATGCACTTTCATCAGTCGAGATGGCACCTTTGAAATGTCGGCAGGCGTCTTTTCAAAGACACGGCCCGGCATTGTTGGCTTCGGAGTTGCTGAGGTGAAGAGGCATTAGACTGTTGCAGGAGGGGTTGACGTACATTTTGACTAACTTCTTAGCTAACATTCGTTAACGTTTGATTACTTCGAGTACGTTTCACTTCCAGGCTTATAGAAATGCGTCCAAGATGAGGTTAAGAATAAATGTATGCCTTTCCTGTGTGACACTATAAAACAATAATGTTAGCTCGGACGCGCCCGCATGCTAGCATTGACTAATGGGTTATCAAATATGTTTTGTTATCTTGAAATATGGCCTGATGTCCCTCTGGATTTTCTTTGATTTCTTTCTTTCTTCGCATTTGATGGGATAAAAACTTCCAATTGTTCTGTCTTTGTTTCAGGCTCTCCCCACCAACAACCCACTTTTATCGAGAAATACTGTGTATACTGCATTTCACTTCATTCAAAAAGGATCATCCATCTTTTTCACACACACACAGACACACACACACACACGTACACAATCATTTGAGAGTGAGTTTGACATCAGCATCAAACACAGAGTATGTCAGCACCGCACGACACTGGAGAGCAGCATGATGTCTGAGACAGTCAGAGCTCCTAGGAAATGTGTGTGCGTGTGTGTGTGTGTGAGTCAGACAGAGAGAGAGAGAGAGAGAGAGAGAGAGAGAGAGAGAGAGAGAAGAGGTACAGCTGTCAATCACAAACACACAGGCAAGCAAAGCGATACGCTACCCAGTGGGTTCATCAGTACCATGTGTCAGTCACACCCCGAGATCACATTGATTGTCTGTCGGCACCCATCTGAGCGTGTGCGTGCTCATGCGCGTGCCGCATGAGAAAATGATAGTGAAGGAGGAATATTTGGTCTTGAGCGAAATATCATGGGGAGAGGGATACAAAGGACGGGGAAAATAATGAGAAAAAAGAAAGAGGACGAAACGTCCATGATGATGCAATTATGATTCAATTTAGATTCCTGCATCAATTATGCAAACATATTCAGGAGTCATGTCAAATATTGATAGGCTCTTCAACTTCTCAACTGTATTCATTAAGGAGCCAAAACTTAACCCGGACTCTCTCATTAATCATGGATAGATGTCAGCTGGAGGTCTACATTCAAATTCAGCCGACACCAACGGGCCTTCATACCAAAGGCTATGCTATGTATCCGTGTGCATCTGGATGTGTGAGTTTTTGTCTGCCTATCTGTATGTGAGGTGCCATGTTGTCAGCGCTGACCCCCGACCGGCACGTCTACTGTGTGCATGGCTGTAAGAGTCAGTGTGTAGGCAGAGCTCTTGTTAATATGACGCTGCTGCTTTAATGACCAGAGAAATACATGATGGTAAACATAATAACTGAAGGATATATGTGAAATGATTCAACTAATTAGGACGGAGTGTGCGGACATTGATGGTCCCCAGAGGACGAATCGCATGGACTCTGGTGATCCCCTGACCCCGTTCTTGTGGTTTAAGACTAAATCCGGTAAAACTAAATGCATACCCATCTGCCGCGGCTGTGCTTTACTCCTTATTAGCATATATTAGCATGCTAACACACTAACCTAAGAGGGTGAACATGGTAAAACAAAGACAACCGCAAAATATCAGCACATTAGCATAGCACATAAGCAGTTCAACAGTAAATAATTGATACATCTCGATCGCCCCCTGGTGGCTGGCTGCAGTACAGGTCATAAAGCCCCTCCTCTTCCATGTCAGTAATAGTCATAGTGTATGTCGAAGGAGATATGAAAGCAGCTTATTACAGCCCATATTGTCATTTTTCTTGTTAGGCAGCGGCCTCTAGTGGCCGTAGTAATCATTACGGAAGCAAAGGAGGAAGTCAGGTGAAGTTGAAAGAGCTACACAGTCTGAGTAAAACATAACACAAAGCATCAAAGCAAAGTTGCAAATGATGCTTATCAACACTGACACTGCTTAATAAATGGTTTATAAAGCATTTCGATGTTTGTTAACAGTCAAATAACTATTAACTCAAGTTAAATTAACTGCAAATTTGCCATTTACTAATGATGGTATTATACAGTCTGAATTTATGACTTAAACAGGGAAGATTTTGATTTTGCCTACACACAGCCAGCCCTAATTAAAACCTGCATAAGACTTTTATTAGCTACTTATTCCCTTTAATCTCTCTTGTTTGCTTTTATGCTCATCAAAAAGGTAAAACAAATGTTAATCTAAAATTTGCAATGGAGAAATATGAGCCGCTTTAATACAGAAATACTGATATAATGAATGCACATTCACATCCGTGCATGTATGTGTGTGTTGTGTTGCGTCTGTGCTGTCGGTCTACATTCCTTTGTATCTCTATTATGTCACCGAAGCTTACAGCCCCTTCGGCTACAACCGCCACATCTTAGTCTTATGACACACCCCTGAAGGGCTAACCCGGTCTCACATGACCCAACTTAGGCTCCAAAGCTGGGTGGGGTCACGCCGCAGGGGTCAAAGGTCACTCCGGTCCCCACCCCGAGGAACAAAAGGAACGACTTAGCCTTTCAGTGAGAGTCTCTGCGGCTTAGATTCGTGCTGAGTGGGGGGAGTCGTGCTGTCTGTGCGTACCTTTACTTTAGTTCACTGTCTGAGTGCAAAGTGGTTAGATTTTCTGCTCACGTCAGACCACATATGTCTCTGTGTGTTTGTGTGTGCAGTAACTGTGATGATGAACCAAAAGTGCAAACATACTGCCCCTACTGCAGGCTTCCCCCTGAGCGCTGCACTTGGCTGGTTAGTATGTGTGTGTGTGTGTGTGTGTGTGTGTGTGTGTGTGTGTGTGTGTGTACAGGGAACAGCTGTTCTCCAGCGCTACATGGGGAGGTCAGGGGGAGACACGGACGGGCTACAGCTGTGGCCTCGGGGCTTGTGGGAACTGTGGCTTGAACAACGTGGGAGAGGAGAGAAGAGGAGGACGAGAGAGGAGCAGAAGAGATTCAACGAGGGGAAAAAAAAGACAACGTTGCAAGCTGAGGCGAGAGGAAGACATGACAAGAGCAAGTATAAAAAGAAGAGATGTCTCGCGTCATCCGGAGCGGCGAAGGCCGCAGAGACCAGCAGACGACGTGGACCGCGGTGTGTTTTGGCTACGAGGTCATCGAGGCGAGAAGCACGTACGACTGAGGGCTCTTTTCCAACAAGCTGATCCAAACCCATCAACCACCGCCACTTAGCATTCTGACTAAAGCCCTCATGTTTAAGAAAATTAATCACGCTCATAAGCTCATAAACAAGTTGACTTTCCTGGTAGAGGTTCAGCCCGCCGGCCAAGATGGCAGAGTAACTCGAATAAAGACCCACTGTTGGAGATAATGCTTATTTCAGGACAGCACATAATGTGATAAGTCTGAGAAATCACTTTATAGTTTTGCGCAGACAATCATGAGCTGCGGTTTGAGAGCAGAGGCCCTGCTCCAACAGAGAGAAACTATAGTGGCGGAGAAAAGGGGGCTGACAGCGAAAAACTAATAAGCCTTGTGCAGGGAGAGAAATGGGCTCATCTCTCCGAGGCACCGAGAAAAACTACTGGAGCTGTTGTACACCATTTCCAAGAACAAAAAAAAACGCTTCATCTATGCTGAAACCCAACACTAAATCCCTTCTGCCTGACAGATTCGGCAAAAGAATAATATCTGCAGCAAGAATAATATTTGCAGCCTATATTATAGAAGCATACTGTATGAGGGAGTAGGGCAAGAGATGGAACTGGGCCAGAAGCCAATTTATGGCTTTTGTGAAAACCTTTAAAAGAAACGACAGAGAGACTTGTTCAAGGTGCTACTTAAAAACCTCTCTGAAAACTCTCTCTCATCCACTCACTCGCAAGCCTCAATTAAACTCAGCTGATTGCCATCTGTGAGGCAACTGAACCTAAAATCATTAAAAGTCTGCGAAGATCAAAAGCAGGCAGAGATGTGACAAAAAAGACAAAGGAACAAGGGAGGAAAAGAAAAGAGAGGAAGGTGAAGGAGGTGAGGTCAAGGTGAGGCGAGAGGTTTGCTTTTGGCGTGAAATGAACCGATTGAGCCAAAACCTGAAGATGTAATAGACAACGAAACACGGGCCAAAGATATGTCGAGAAAAACAAAGAGACGTAAACAAAAACAAAGAGACGTAAACAAAAAAAGAGATGTAGACAATAACATAGATATAAACAAAAACAAAGCGACGTAAACTAAAAATAAAGAGACGTAAAAGAGACACAAAACAAAAGAGAGATATAAACAAAGACAGAGAAATGTAAAATAAAACAAAAAATAAACAAAAGCAAAGAGACATAGAAGAAAAAAAGAGATGTAAACAAAAACAGAGAGATAAACAAAAACAAAGCGACATAAAAAAAGCAAAAAAAGATACATGAAGCAAAAAAGAGATGTAAACAAAAACAAAAAGACGTGAAAAAAAACAAAAATAAAGACACGTAAACAAAAACAGAGACACGTAAACAAAAACAGAGACAGAGCAGATTTGAGGGACGGTGAGCAGTGTTGGCTCAGGCGTGTGTGAGCTGACCAATCAGAGCAGACTGGGTATTTAGGAGGGGAGGGGCCTTAAAGAGACAGGAGCTAAAACAGAGGGGGAATACAGAGCTGCTGCACCGGCCAGTACGAGGAAACCAATGTGTTTTTTGAGCAGTAAAGCATGTAAACATATTCTAGCAACCCAAAATTGAATTATGAACCTGAAAATGGGCATAATATGTCTCCTTTGATAACATGAGATACTGTGTGTGTGTGTGAGTTTCAGTTGGATTGATGCTGCTCGAGTGTGTGTTTCGGGGTGAGATTTGATAAATAGTCTCCTAGCAACGCTCTCTGACGTATCAGAGGTTAGATTTCCTGTAACTGACAAACTGATAGTCGCGCGGGTTCAGTACGTTCGAACACAGCTTGTTGCGGGGTCACACATGGAAGCACACAGACAAAAAGAGGATGTCAGGCAGGTCATTTTTTTAAGTGTCACTTTTCATATACGAGATTATCCAAGAAGCACTACAGAGAAACGATGCACACGAGGCGGCTGTTATCCTCCGCCTATCTCATATCTGTATGCACCGTCAACGCCGTGGCATGTCTGTTGTCGGGGTGGCTCTGCACAAGCAGCACCAGAGGGAATTTCTCTGCGTGTACCGTGTCAGGTTGTCAACAAGTTCAAGAAAGCCAGCTAATTTCCTTGAGGTGGAATAAAAAAGAAAGACACTTTAACAACACAAAAGGCAGCGTTACCGGGGAGAGTTTGCAAAAAAAAAAAAAATGACAACAGGAAATTCTTGTTCAGAGACACGCTGTGACAACTGTGTTTTAATTACGCTGATATGATGACAAGATCGATACACATTGTGCTACTACCCTGTGTTTGTGTTGGTTTAAGTGCCCGATCACGCTGGAACATGGCAGCAAAATTCATTCACATATGTTCATGAAACAGGGAGTGAAAGCTGAGGGACCTCGTGAGTACTCGTGCTCTCTGTTACTAAACTGACAGTAAATTAACACTTCTACCACCCACTCCTGTCTCGGACTGTCCACAAATCATGCTGCAAGTCAGCTTGGGGCCGCAACTGTTTATCTTTATTGTATTTTAACGGGCCAATGTGTAAGAAAACAGATTTTTGGGATTGTAGGTTGGGTCGGCCTCCTACCAAAGTATTTGAATTGAATGGGAATTCTTAGATATTGGACCTGAACTTGAGGTTTGTTTTTCTAATTTTATCCATAAATTGTTTGGCCTGTTAAATGCTTCAACAAGAGAGAAAGAAAGATTTTTGTTAAATAAAAAAATAACTAAAGATCAAGAATGCATCAAAATAGCTGCTTGTTATTTTTCAGTTTTCTTCAAATACCTTGGCTCGTCAAGGAGAACCCAGATTGTTATGAATTATTTAAGAAGCCCCGCCACAACTAACTCTGCTGATTGTGATTTTAGCACAGTTTCAAAAAGCTAAATGATTAACTTAATTAAGGCTGGGTACCGTTAAAAAACTGTTGATATACTGGTAACGATACGATGCCTTGACTTCGATACTGGCTCCTGAACAATACTTTTTTTGATACCAATTTTATCAAATCTATTTTTAACAAAGGCAAAGTCTCGTCTCTCGGACGTAACGTTTTTCCGGCATGCCTCGGGACAGCCAATCACCAGCACTATTAGATCACCACACTACAGGCTCACTGACACGGATGAGATTAACTCCTTGAGGTATTGAAATTTGGTATCGAATGACAGGACATTTTCCAACGCTAGATAGCATCGAGGCAATTCAGTCGGTGCCATTTCTCATCATCATCATCATCCATGAATTATTTAGCTGAGATATTAACAAAAATGTCAAAAAAACACATATGTTGCAATGTTAAAATTCCTGGTCCCTTCATCCGAATCTGCACCAAAAGTTAATGGGGTCTATTCTGGGCCCAAGTTTTATGGAAATCTGATCAGTAGTTTTTGTGTAATCCTGACGACAAACCAACCAACCGACAAACAGACACAGGTAAAAACGTAACTCAGTCAGATTGATATCACAGTACTATTTTTTTTCTCAAACTCAGCGACTTTTTAAATCTAGAGATGAGTTCAAACTCTTTGAACAAGAGCAGTATTCTTATAAACCCCCTTTGTTTCTGACACAATATGAATGAAGCAAGAATGAACACGACGAGGCGGCTCTGGACGCTTGACGCGTAACGATACATGTCATCAGAGCTGTGGGACATTCCTCCCTGATCTGATTCTCCACATATCTGCATGTCTCTGACTATCTCTCTCTATATCTCGTCTTTCCGAGTTTATTCCTCGCCCGTGTCTCAGGGACATGGACGAGGACAACGGAGGTGAACGGTGACGAATACAGAAAAAAGCTTTTTTGCGTGAAGAGGAAAATAAAGAAAACCTGTTGCCTCGTATCTTAGATTACACATGGCATTCACGGGAGAAAGAGCAGTCCTCTCTCCGTGCGGAGACGTTTTCAATGCCAGGAATAAGTGGAATGCCGGATTAATCGTATCTGGATACAATCTGGGTACCACACAAATGTCAGTGCGAGGTGGAAAAGGGGGCCTCAGTGTTTTTCCCCATTGAGAAGCGCCGCTCTCAGGCATTTCTGCGGTGCAGCGGAGCAGAGAGCCAGCCCTCTCTCCTTGTACCTGCAACAGAGGGATATTGTTGCAACAGAGGCGCAACTTCGATTACAGAGCATTCCTGCCTCTTCGTCCCAAAGACAGAAATGTTAAAAGTTCAGGCGAGGTGGGAGACGGCGGGGGGAAAGGACAAATAAGAACAAAAGGAAATATTACAGCGTGACTTTCTGGACTTGTATAATCAAACAACGGCGTTTCTGTATTTATTCACACACGCTGAGTATTAACACCTCGCACGCTCAAAGGCATCACTCCTCTTGAAATCCAACAATGGCCGTCTCTTCTCCTCCGGCCAAAGCGAGTGAAGGAGAATAATCTGGCTGCTTTGATCTGACTCAGTGAGAGAATGTCATCTCCAATCCGAGCATGTAATTCTCTCCAGTGGGACGCCGGGGCAGCAGCTTTGTGTTGTTAGTCACCCGCTCTGGCAATGGCACACTTTCTACTTCCTGAAAGTCATAACAATCCCACCACTGCTGCTGCATTAACCATCCGCGACAAATGAACCTCCGTCTGGCAAACGAGTCAGACACACACACACACACACACACACACACGGAGCCAGGCTACGGTTTGATACATGCTACACTCGCTCAGCTCAGCCAACAATTGCGGCTAATGTGCACACACATATGGGAAAGATGGGATTGCTTGTCTTAGTTTAAAACATATTCATTCAGTAAATAATTTAATGAATGCACAATCTCTCCGTTTCCCCCCTCACACACACACACACGCACACACACACACACACACACACACACACACACACACACACACACACACACACACACACACACACCAAAAAAACAATTTTAAGAGCTGGGACACCATTTAATCCCGCAGTAATGGATTTACCTCCAGCTGAGAGTCCAATTACAAGAGCTATAAATGCTAATGGTAGTGCTAATCATAACAATAGCATCATGGTTGAAATCGCTAGCTAGGACACGCCGCTTGGTTTACTCCGGCAACAGCGCCATGCAATTACAGCTAAACACATAAACCGAGCGGCAGCAGCCGGTTTAATCTGTTATCACAACAACTCCTGCCTCTCTATTAATCACTTTCTCCCCCAAAAACATGTTTCGCAATCTCCCCTCTTCTATTTTTCTCAGTTTCTGTCCCTTTAACACTAGTCAAACCTTCATTATTGAGTTTTAAGGAGGCAGCGAAACAAGCTGTAAACACAACACTGACATATTATCACCTGATGTGGCTAATGTGTTGGCAAAGAGTGGCCGTCCGCCACATCAGGGCCCGGGTCCACATAGTGTGTTTTTTCCGAGCTTGCTCCGAGTTGAAAATCTCTCGACTTTTCAGAAACGTGCTCACGTCTTCTTTTTTCTTTTTCCCAATATTCACCGTATTTTTCCTCCCGATGTCCCGATGTCAAATAAAAAACAAACGAATAGTAAACCTCAAAAGGGGCCATGTCGATTCATACAGCGGCGGTTATCAAGATATTGTCGTCATAGAAACAAGATGCACGTGCTGCGTTTTTGTCTCAACGCACACAAAAAAAAAACACGCTACATGAACACTTAACAGCTATTTTACTAACTTCCCCTGTGTGATGTTTGATGCTGCACAGGTAGCACACAGTGGGGTTTGCTAGTTATGGGCCCTAAAACCAAAACATTAAGCTAAAAGGCGTTAAAACAGTTTGCAGATTATTTTCTGGACCCCCTGTGGCCTCAACATGGGACCCTGGATAGTTAAATCACCAGAAACCACAGAAAACACCAGAAAATAATCCTTGGTTTAAAGTTTTTGAATCTTTTCATCTACATTTTTTTTATGTGAGGTCAATGTCAAGTATCAAAAATAATGCAAAGTGTTTCTATCAAGTTAGCCAAAGTGAATAAATTCAAACTTATAATGCATTTATGGAGTTAAGGGGAACTTCTACATAAACTTAATGTGTTTATTATTCTAATACGTCAAATTGATGCATTTCAAACTGCTTATTCTGTCTCCTTGCATCTTGTTTATTTCATTTTATACACAATGACTTAACAAGATAGAAAAACTTTGCATTATACGTGACTTTTTACATCAAATTCTAGTAAAAAGTCAAATTAAAATACTCTTTTTTTGAGTGTATGAGGTCAATAACAAAGATAAGGATATAATAAACACGACCTGAAGTGATATAAAACATACTGTATACACGCACATACTGTACAGACTCAATCTCACAATGTCCAGAGCTAAATAAACTAACAGGCTGCTGTTTTCTACTGCATTGGTTCTGTCAATAAAACTCATTTTCAAGTCCTGGATAAAAAACAGATTTTTTTTAGAGGGGGGAGTGTTTATTGATTCAGTCTTTGTTCGGTCGCAACAAAAAATTAGTTTTGGCTATTTGGAAAATTAGACCGGCCAAAAAAAAAAAATCCAGCAGTTCAATCCACGGGAGTATCTGTCCCGGTCATCAATCCAGCTTGGATGTCTCGGGCTCTCCTCCCATCCTCAATGTTAACTGGGTCATCTGTGGGAGAGGCATGGCTCTCTCCTGAGACCAACACACACATACACACACATGCCTTCAGTTGGAGTAGTTCAAAGGAGCCCAATAAAACATTTACAACGTGGTTAAGCCTTTTTCTCTTCCCCCCTCCTCCTTCGCTCTCAATCTGCTTCTTTGGCTTGTATTTGTATCTTTCCCTCTCTCTCGCTCTCGCCTCGCCTCGATTCCTCGGTGCTGTTACAAGTCTGGACCTCTCTGCCGAGTCTCGTCCGTGTCTTTTCTCTCGGCTCCGAGAGTGACCCCGGGTTAAACGCATTTAATTAGCGCTCACAGGATCTACACGCCCCCTCCTACTGGCAGCTTAGAGACGAGCCCCCTGGACCAACCAGCTCGTGCAAGCAATGTGTGCGCATAAAACTGTGCATGTGTGGGTTTGTTTGCTTTGCAAGTTGAGATTTTTACTGTAGTAAATGATGTCAGATTTCACATGGCTACATCTGCGCTTTCCTCAGGCTTGATAATTGCACCGGTCTGGGCCAAGGTCTCGTAGCGCTGCAAACAAACCAGACCAGAGCAGCTATCGCCTCTCTCCAACCTTAAGGCCCTTCTTCCCTTTCCTCGCATTACACCGAGCCACAGCGGAGGAGCCACTTGCTTTGAAATGCGCAGCCTCTGTTTTTCACGCAGCATGGGTCAGGAGTGTCAATATACGTACGAGCGCACGGTGGTCTTTCATGTTTTTGACAGCGAGAGCGAGCAGTTATCTGGAGAGGGGAGCGCATTCAATATGCTTATAGAGAATATTCAAAGACACGCGGGCCCGGAGAGGCCCCGGCTGCCCGCTAATGAAGAGCATTACGGCGCGGTGATGCAGACTACAGAGGTGCTTGTAGGTACAGGAGAGCACAATGCTGCAGGTTAGAGCCTTTAATGATAATGAGCAGAGAGCATGCAGGCTTCAGACAGGTGGGTGAAAACTGACCTTTTGTTATTTTGTGTTTTCGCATTAAATAATTGGGTAACTCTTTCTATGAAGCCCAAGTTAAACTGCATTATAACACATTAGAAGTATGTTCATAAATGTCTGTATTTGACGTCCTGGGAATAAGACTCAACAAGCAGCCATCTTTCTGGTGCGTTTACGGACAGTTCGGACAAATTCTGCACAGAAATGGCCGGTAGAGATGTCCTTCAGAGGGATGCTTTGCACTTTTATATACTTTGAGTACATTTTAGAGACTGTACTTTCTAACTTTTACTTAAGTAAAGAGGTTGAATCAGTACTTTTACTTTCACCTGTCTTTTTTTAAAACACAAGCAACTGTACAACAGGATTTGTGTATTTTTGCCACCTCTGGTAGTGGTAGTTCATGTTTCCTAAACTTGTACGATGGACGTTGTGCTCTTTCAAAGACAGTGTAATGAAGGGCTGAATGACTGTAAAACATTTCCTTTATTTTATAATAAAGATTTCTTTGTTTCGCTGGCAAATAAACGACAACAAATCACACAACATAGACACCAGATAGTGCAAGATGTGAAATACGCAGCATAAAAACTGAGACTGATCTGCGCTTAACACACTAGTGCGAGAGAGGAAGACTGTAGTGCAAAAAAAACCCCCCTCAAAACGAAACACATTATAGACTAGAGACAGGACAGAAAGATGAAGACAGTGTACCGTCAAGGGAGTGAAAGAGAACGGGCAAAAATGTTAAATCTGTCAAAACACAATTCAACACATCTGGAAAATAAAGCTTCCAGAAATAAAAAAAAGAAACTGTGTCACCGTTTTCCTGTAAACTCCTATTTTCCTTGTAAGTAGCGCTGAATCATGTAGCTCTTAACGGGAAAGCTTCCTAAGAAATGATAAGGAAATTATGGACCAGAAGGCTGAAGTGTTCCCAACAACCTTTTCAGAGAAGACAGACACATGCAGTCCTTGTGGAGGCGAGGAAATCCACCGCTGAACGGCGTATTACGGATAATGAGTGGAAGTTCTTGGTTGAAAAGTACAGCAGATTTCCTCCTGAGGGTAATCAAGACAAAAACACGTAATGCGGTTCAACAAAAAAACAACTGTTCTTCAGAAACTACAGCGGCAGCATTCTGCGTCTTCTAATCAGGATGAAACTTTAAAAAAAAACAAAAACAAAATATAGAAATCTGTGTTTCTGACTCTGCTAGAGAACCAGAGCAGCGAAACAAATCACCCTCACTTGGTTTTCAAAATGAGAAAAGAGCAATTTAGCAGACAAGATGAGAGAAAATAAAGCTGTGGCGCTCTGTTTGAAAGCTGATGCAATCTACTTTGCAGTGGAACATCTGGGGAAATAAAAAGGTCACACAGATTTATATTTAGATGCCGCAGGGAGAAATATGCTCCTCCACTCTGCTCTGCACCCACAAGCTAACAATGGCCCGCTATGAAGAGCCAAATTAATGTAGCGTTAATGGCAGCCCACTGTACGGCTAATGGCTGATAGCTTTGTTTCCATAAGCAGTCTGACATAAATAAAAAGGTACACTCTGGTGAGCACTGCACACGGTAGCTTTGATGCTAGGAAAGATAAAAGCTCTGTATCAGAATAAATGGAAGAAGCAGGACGTTAGCAAGGGAAAAATAAATGAAAACATAAAAAAAATTATTAATTATTAAAGGAATTCTTTGATACTTTGGAGATATTCCCTTTTGTTGCAACAAAACTAGCTGTTTTCCCCCGATCTTTGTGCTAAGCTAAGCTAAGCGGCTGCTTAATAGGCCTGGTCTTATTCACTTTCTTGTACCACTTGTATACCACTCTCCAGCAGACAGTTAGCTTAGCAGCAAGCCAAAGGTGAAGACAACACAACCTTTTTTGTATTATACAAATGAGCTTTTGCATGTTCATTAGCAAGCTTTAAAGGTCTGGTATGCAGTGTTTGTTAGCTTTGAACAGAGTCAAGCTAGATGCTTCTCCTAGCCTATTTGAGCTAAACTAAGGTAATGGCTGCTTAACTGATGCTAAATCTAATCTACAGTATGTCCTGCAGCTAGCTTAGCTTAGCCCAAAGATGAGGGGGGAAACAGCTAGCTGAGCTAACTGGCTGCTAAGTGCTATTAGCCTTCTAACTCACAGCAAAAAAGAGAATAACTGAATTTCCCCAAACACTGATGTAATCCTTTGAGGTGTTTCAGGGTGGATTTATCCTTCACTGGAAAAGCAGCCTTTTAAAATATTGCTGCGGTTTTATTACTTTAAAAGACATCTAAGGTTTATTCATTAAAGTGAAGTCAAATTTTTTATTTCTCTACTACTGAGAGCTTCATTTTCACAGTCATCCATCTTTGATGTAGGCTAACATTAACCTTTCCTCTGAGCTAGCGGTACCGTTAGCTTCGGAGCCTGTGCAACTGACATTAAAGCCTTGTTTAGCTGTAGGTGCACCAACAGCAGCTATTTGCTAATGGCCCTGCCTGGCGTTAATGTCTTTCCTCTTGCCGCGGCAGCTGAGATCTCATCAGTCTTCTTTATGACTATTTGTGTTGGAAATCAAACCCTTGGGGACACTCTGATACTTGAGAGGGAGACGGAAAAATATATAGTAAATAGGCAGAAAGAGAATGAGACTAACACCACGGGGAGTGAGCTGAGGAGAAAAGCCAGTGCACATTTCAGGCAAACACAGGATTAATTAGGGTGTATGAAAACACCCGAGGGTGCCCACAAGGCCTCGCTCTCTCCGTCTGCTTAGGGAGGCTTACAGGGTCTTCTCCGCTATCTCTCCAGTAAAGGCCTTGTAGACAGACTATGATTAATGCTTAACGCTTGCTAGTGGGCCTCTCTCCTGCTTAACATCCGAAGGGGCAAACTTTTAACCTGTGATTGAGCTGCGCTGATTCACCTCTAATAAGTCAAAGGAGGTATTCCACCTCCCAAGCTCCTCAGGCAAGGCAGGCGCGCCGGTAGGTATCAGTCATGGGATGCTGGTGGAGCGCTAACCCTGTCAAAAGCACCATCTGTCGGCCGTCTTCTACAGGATGGAGCGGTCTCCGCTGACAAGCCAGGGAGGTATCGTCTTACTGGCACCATGGGGCGGAGTGTGAGTATACGGGAATGGCAGAGGAAATTAATCTGTGTTTCAATATTTGTACGCTGCTGTGTGCTGTTGTATATGGATACCTGAGGAGCTGTAGAGGATATTGGCCGATGCTGATTTGCTGTAGTTCAGCCTGGAGTTTATTACAAAACACCACGGCGTAAAGAAATGTGAAATGAGATGCTTTTTTTTTTTTCTCTTTATTTTATTTCATTTTTTTTTATAGACAGCCCGGAGTCCCCTCGCAGAATATGATGAATAACAAACAGTTATTTAAAAAGCAGCAGTGGCAAACTGTAGTCTTATTAATAAAGTACATCTCCTGTTATTTAACGTGGGGCTCGTGCAGCTAGTTCACACGAGGTAACAAAAGCGACCGGGGACGTGATTATTGCGTGTTTCTGGTTGTATAAAATAGATTACATGGTAATCCAATTACACGGTAACTCTATTTGGAAATTAATTAGCGCACTAATCAACTTAAATTCAGCTTAAGACGACATGAGTGACACACTCGGGGGTTAAAAATGAACAGTAACGCCGCAAAATCAACATAAATTCTCCATCAACTCCCTGAAGGTTCGGTTTCTTTGCCTTAATTGAGAACATGCAGTGTAAGAATACGACCACGGGGCTCATTTATCAGTGTCCCTTTATCTAAAAGGTTTATAGCCACCTAATTCACCAATGCTTTCCTCAGTTTTGCAATTAGCTCCTTTGTTATAATTCGTTTAATGCATCAGGCCTGAGATCGCGTCATAAAAAAAGGCAGTATCCGCGACCACACACGTGAACAAAGCTCCCTGTCAGCTTTTCCAGACGTCCTCTCGACGTGACGCGGGGTGGGTGCTGCCTGATTCATGAATCACCGTGTTTTGACAATAACACCGACTTTTGGGGGGGAACAATGACTCGGCCTGGACTTGGCGCGAAGCCGAAAAGATCAGGTTCTCTCCTCAGAACTGTACACAAAACTGAGCTCATCTTCGAAGGAGGGTTTTAAAGTGAGTAATGCCAGCCTCCTCAGCCACGCTCATTACAGCAGAATTAGGCCGTATCGTGGCGGTAAGCTCCAGTAATCAGACTACCTCGGCGGCTCGGCTTAATTGGCTCATCGCTCAGCTGACACTCACTTGACGCACATTAAAATAGAAAGGGACCCCTGTCATTTCTCCGGCGCTTGAAAAACAGCGACACAACAAAATAGAAAAAAAAAAGGCATGTTGTTGTTTTCTGGAGGTGTCTTTCATGATTTTAAATGAGGCAACATTGAATCTGGGTCAAAGCGGAAAAAAGCAGAACAGAATAAGGATATCGTAGTCATCAAAGAGATTGTTATATGGCTCATGTTTTAACCACAGCTACAGCATACTAAAGCATCCCGAGTGGGAGATGTTCCCCCTCCGCTGTGTTAAAGAAGAAACCCGAAAACACTTGAGAGTTCAAATAACCTTCAACTGCTTTGTGTGAGATCCAGCATGTAGCATTCCTCGCCACAATTGAAATGAAAAACTCATTATTAAAAAAAAAAAAAAACAAGTGCTTCAATTCATTCTCCTCGCAGTCCTCAACCTTGCAACAGCTCCTGCAAACTTAACAAGTAAAAGCAACGCATGCGAGTGATAAATATGCAGGGTTGATTCAGCGGGGGGGGGGGGAGGACGACGACACGCCGCGAGAAAGACGAAACAGGAAACAGATGAGCGAGAGAGATGGGATCACACAGAGCGAGAGCGGAAATGAATGAACAAGAGTGGGAGAGAGCGGTAGAGGTTTTTGTTGGCCGACTCGGGCCTCCCTGTGCCAGCCTCTCCTAGAAGCTCAGATATCCATCAGGTCTGCCTCTCTCTGTGCTTGACAGCAGGTCTACAGAGGAGTCCTTTTTAAAACCGGGCCCTCTCCTACCGCTGGCACCGCTCCAGATAAAAGGCCCACTCTGAAGGGGATTCCTCAGCTCGCAGACCTCCGCTGGGAAACGGCTGTGACGGACCAATGAAGGCTTTTTGTGGACGGGGAGAGCGGGGCGCGGCGGTCAAGGAGACGGACAAGGGAGAGAGGAAACTAAACAAGGCCCGGGGAGGAGAAAGAGGGGAAAGACGCATTAACATACATGCCCACAATCTCAGGCAGCGAGACAAGAGCTCGATAGGGGGTCCTGTGGGGACTTATTCGACATTTGTTCAATGCATCCTATAGACATTTGTGCCACGTATTCTCAATGCGTTCCCTTTTCCTCCACGGGACTCACGCTGGGAGCCGTGATGTGATTAAGAGCTGCAGCTATGCATTTGGTATTTGGTGGAGAGAAAAACACACCTGTGACCTGCTTATCAATGAAGAGGAGCCCGCAATCACACTGATGGTAGAGTCACTTTCACAGCTGTAGGCCAAAATGACTCAGTGTCGCAGTGTTTCAGTTTTTACTCGTGTTTTGGTTAAGCCTGATCCCCGACTTCTCATTCTCGCCTTTCCAGAGACACACTTCAAACCGAGGGTCGTTTAAACGTACTACGGTCGTTTTCTTTAAAACAAGCACAAAACAATCGCTAAAAAGTCCGCTGATGGTTATGCAGCTAACTAGCTCGCAAACGTTGCATCGTTAATGCCGATGTGTGCGTGACAGTCAATGTTGTATCCTCCCTGTTGATGGCATATGACGCCTGGAATTAACTAAAGTCCAGCAGTGAAGTTGCTGCACTGTGTACCGCTCCTCTAATATTGCACAGGTTGCTAATGCTCCCCTACAACTCACCACTAATGGCCGGGCAATCAAGCATTTTTATTTTAAGGCTTGATAGATAGCGGGAAGTTGTGTTCATGCTTTTCTATCTCCACCGAGATCAACAGCAAATAGCATTTATGATCATTCCAGGGTTGCAGAGAGAGAAGAGAGGAATCGCCACAGTTGAAGACGCCATATTTTTGAAATATCTGGTGGCGTCTGTTGATGAAAAACGCAATCAGCGACTACTGATGAGGGTCTTGAAGGGTTGTCCCATTTCAGAAGGAGAAGATTTCAACCACTCAACCCTGTAACTCTGTTCTGAGGAGCGAGGGAGTACTCGAAGACGAGGATTAGGGCCGAAATGAGACTGAAAATGAGATTGAGCCTTTCTATAAATGAACCAGGAGTTAAAGATGATTAGGCAGCTAATTTTTTTTTTTTTTCTGGAAAGCTTTTGGTGATCATCCTGCATCACCAATACCTTAACTCAAAGGACCCAAGATGTGGCTATCACCTCGAGATGTAGAAATAAATGCAGTTTCTTTGTCGGAGTTGTTACACAATTCACTGTTTCTGCTTTCATTCGTTCAATAGATGGCCGGCAGGTATCTCAGCCTCCCCGATGCACGATCATTTTGGTTTTTATTTCATTTTGTTCCACATCCTGAGGTACGCAGCTGTTTTACAAATGTTGAAATTGGAAAAAGAGTACAACTGTATCCAGTCAGTCCTCATTAGAGATACACAACCAGAGTTTAGGTATCAGAGTTTGTGTCAGGAGAGAATAACTGAATATTGATTATTATTAACATTTACACAGAGCATCTTCCACCTGACCCACGTACCAAAATATACCATGGATATGTTGAAACTCAACATTTCTTTACGTTTCTTTTGGTTACATTTTTCAGTTTTACCTCTTGGCAATGCCGTGCTTGTGATTTTTGTTAGGTTTCAGCCCAAAAACCAATTGGGAAGGGTGAGAAAAGATGAAATCAAATCAGATCAATTGACCTATGATGCATACAAATGTGAATGTATCTGTGGTTTATCCTGGTGATTGGGGATAGGAGGGATAGTTGTTGACTGACTTGCAACACTTCACCTACTTTCCAACTGAGAAAAGCACACAGTGTATCATCCTGGAGCACACGAACGTACCTGTTTCAACCCCTTTTTTAAATTTCTGATCCGAGGCAAAACATATGCACTCCTGTCCTGACACGCATACATACATATTGGCATAATGAACAAATTATCTTGCAAAATCACATCCAGCAGATCGCCTGCGGATCATCGAAGGAGGTTCCTTCCTTCAGCAGTGAGGATCACTACATGTCATTTTTAACAGAACCTTTGAATTCAGGTGTTTGCACCAGAAAGTTTGCTGGAAATGGACCAAAAACGCACTTTATTTAAAGTGTTTTGTTTGTGCTGTTGCAAAAGAGTCTGAATAACAGAATTCACACTGGCCTAAAGATAAAACCCTATCAAAGCAGGCAAACACACCCGATGTTGGAACAGAGCCCAGCAGACAGGACACGGGTGCAAGATTGAAAGTCGGTGCGTTTTTCTTATTTCTGTAGGTTTGGAGATATAAAAGACATGCTACACTTGAATTTCAGATAAAGGATCAGGAGCATGAGCATTTCTATCTCACGAGGCCGGATTACAGCTATGACACTGATTTGGGGAGTCATTCTGAGAGGAAACCATCCCCCGCTTGACTGAGTGACACCTGTAACACTGCTGTCAGCAGCCGCTCTATCCCGGGCGCTGCGCTTATCAAGCCTCTTGGAGTAGCAGTGGAAAAGCCAATCTGGCATCGCTCACCAGCCTTCTCCCACTATCTCACTCAATGTGACTTGTCAGGCAGCCCCTGATTCTCCGATGAGCCCTCCTAAGGGATGACAAACAGCACTTGTGTTGACTGAAGCACAACAAGCCTTCAGCTGTGCCACACTCCCTTAAACAGGACGACCTAATATCCGCTCGCCACGCCAGCTATTTAGCAGTCATCGCGGCTGCGGGATTGGTTCGGTTTATCTGTTGACGTGGACCATCCGACAGCCGGAGTTAGCTACGAAACACAATGGAGGGGAATATTCAGCAGCTTTTCCCCCCCCCCCCTCCGTAAGCCCCTCGAGAGTGTTTACTTATCAGCGGGCACACACCCCTATCAACAGCCTTGCTCCAACGCACCGCGAGCCGAGGAGTGTCAAAAGAGGAAGGGAGAGAAAGAGGACGAGGCGGGAGGAGAGGCTCTCTGGAAGGCTTTGATATGTACTCGAGAACATACATGGCTACTCCACCGGCTAATGCTGCACTCCTTGAACACATCTGTGTGTGGGACCGGGAGGGGGGGACCGGCTTATGAGCGTCGGGGAGTAAATTCCTCGCTCTCTCCCCGTCCCTTGAGACCCATTCTGCTGCCTGTAGATAAGTGTGGAATTCAGGCTTGGTGGCAGGCGTGCCGAGGTGAAACGGATGCCGTGGCTTCGGCTCAGGCGGACCCGCGGTGATAACCGAACCGCCGGCCAAGATTGAGGCCTGTCAGCGTGCGCCAGGCGAGCTTATAAAACAATATTAGCATTCTTCTGACAGGACGGGCAGAAAACCAGCCACCTATTGTGTACTACACGGGCCAAAAAGAAATATATGGGCTCTAACAGTGTCAGGATGATCCAGTAAGCTGTGTGGGTTTCATTACTCGTGTTGGCCGAGCTGGCGCTGGCGAGATATCCCCCAAGCTACTGAGCACAAAGCAGTGAGCACTGCAGACTGCTGTCTCCTCTCTATACGTCTCAAACCAAAGCCAAGTCACTTCTAATTAATTTTATAGTAACGGGATGCGGTGGCTCGACAGTACGTCGTAAGCGAGTGTGTGTGTGTGGTACAGTGGGAAAGACGAGAGATCAACGCACAACTGAGAGGACTCGGCAGGCCTTGTCCCTCAGCGACGGAGTCAACAGAGGAAGTTCAGACGCACTGAGGGAGGAAAAAGGGGGTCGGGCCTTCCTTCCTATACAATAACAAGCCCGTTAAAAAAGCGGCGCCATGAACTCTTCCTCACTTCTTTAACGAGTCGTCGCTGCAGGAGCCGGCGGTGACAGTTTACATTACGTCTCCGTGAGTATTATTCCAGAGGCGGCGACGATTTAAGCGTCGTTTTGCTTATTTACGCGGAGCCAAAAACAACACGAGCATGAAGGGCGACGAGAAGAGAAAGAGCCAAAACAAAGAGGTGTTTTACGAAAAAAGGCAATAAGAGAAGAAGGAGAAACGGTGATAGAAAGATGAGGGACAAAGAGGAGGCAAGTAAAACGATACGGCGAGAACACAAGCGAAGTCACATTCTTCTAATTCGTTTATCTTCTCCTGACAGCCTCGACAAAAAAAAAAGCACAATTCTCGCACAAAGGTAGTTTTTATTACAGGAGTATTTTTTATTGGATTTCATTAAACCGTGCAGGTGCTCCCGCGACTTCGTCTTCCTGCTCTGCATTATTCAGAAGAGGTGGGCACTCGCACGCCGACAGCCATGAATCATTGCGGCGACTAATGATTCCTTTTATTCGCAGTTCATCGACTGTTTGCTTCTTCGATTGGTTGTTTTATTGTGTTTTGCACTGTAAAAAAGGCCAATCACAGTTTCCCAGATGTCCCTTTAACGGTCCAAACTCCAAACAGATTCGCTTTATAATGATGCGAAACAGAAGAGCAGCACATGCAGCTGATCTGTGATCTGCGTGGATCCCACGGCTCGGCACGCATGTTACTGTGTCGCAGAGTTATTGCAAAATTTAAACCACCTGCTTTTCGAATGGAGTTTGGCTTCGCGGTCTTTCCTGCTCAAAGCACAGCTGGGAGCAGAGAGATCTTCTAATAATGAACCTTGTTAACAGCATAAAGTCAGAGCTGTTTCCTGCTTCTCTCTTCTTGTGTTGGCATAAAGATAATTGAGATTTTACCCTGAAGTTTTCTTCTTTTTCCTCAAAGCTTGTTAAAAATGCTTCAAATCCTGCTGAAGCCTGAGAAACATTCGCCAACGAGTACAGTATTACTAACCAAAATGTCAAAGTGTCTACATGTAAGTGTCAGAACCAAACTCCTCTACCATTTGTTACGCTGTAAAGTTGCAGTAGAGTAAACATCCGACTCTCCGCAGGGCAGACGCTGCTTCACATCCAGCCTCCAGTCGAACGGGGAGGGGAGAACGACGCTGCTGCCCGGCGCCGCCGATGAAAGCAAGACCGTACGGGAGCCGGAGCAGGGTTAACATGGGCGAGAGCAGGGGAGGGCGTGTAGGAGGAGCGCGTCGCGGTAAAGGCCCCCACGAATGTCGCCCGCTTCCACCTCGACCACTTTGTCTGACTGATGAGTTCAAACAGGACATGGTAATAGCCTGTCTCCAACATTCCCCTAACCATAAATCTCTCCGCAAGAAAAATGGGAAAGCAATCAGGTGGGAAGAAGGTTTTCTCTGTGCATGTGTGTGTGTGTGTGTGAGAGAGAGAGAGAGAGCGAGCGAAAAGAAAGAAATAGAAAGTGAAGCCAGACAATGAGAGCGAATGTAAAACATCGCCGTGCGGCGCGTGCACGCAAGTGAAGAAGTGAATCTGCGTGAAATTACAGACAACACGAGGCTGCAAGGGGAGCGTCTGCTGTAGTGTATGAGAGGACACAAGATGATGAGTGGGCACTCGAGCACTTGAGATATGAAGCTTGTTTTAGTGCGCATCAAAAAATGAAGCTGTCGCTCCTGCCCGGCACTTAATATGATTAAAGAGTGAGAGACAATAGAAAGCCTTGCCCTTTTCTTTAAGGTAGTTAAGCCATTAAACAGGGCAAGAAGAGTTATTCTGGAGAGACTTTTGGCAGGCGCAGCGGGTGGAGAGTGGCCAAAGATTTAAGGCTTTACAGTGAGAGTGATGGGAGAGTGAGAGGGAGGGATAATGATGGAGATGGAGATGGAGAAGGAGATGGAGACGCCTTGGCCAGTCGAGGGGGTCTATTTCAGCGTGGTGCCTCAGTATCGATCAGACCCTGACCCTTCCTCTTTATCATTCAACACATTATCACGACGGGCATTAATAAATATCTCCACACCGCCGTGTCGCCCCCCCGGGAGGCAAAGGTAGCCGCTAAGGTGCACACATTATGGTGTGTGTGCTTGTGTGTGTTAGTGGGCACACAGGCATGCCCTCGCCATCAGCTACGCACACACAGTCCGCACTTGACTGACTAAGATGTAGGGCCTCATCAAAAGCACAATGCAGCCAGTGTGCTCGGTGCGCCGCATTCAGCCGTCGGCGCTGTGCAACAGGGCCGGCAGGTCTGCCAAACAGCCCGCTGCAACACTGTGGCAAATGAAGTCAGAGTTTATTGAACGGGGAGGGAGGGACCGAGGGGGGAGGGGAGGGGGAGAGTGTGAGAGGGAGATAAAGGAGGAGGGAAAAGTTCATTATTCATCGCAGTGAAAGAGGGAGAAGGAAGCGAAGAAGTGGAGAGCAGGTGAAGACGGACTGCTATGAGCATGTGGTGACAAACAGCAAAGATAGCGTTTTCCTTCCTTCCGCCATCTGTGTTCAAAATCCCTTTCACAACAGGAAACAACAGCGTCCAAGCTAGCAACCTACAGTGAAAATTGCGAGTTACTCTAACACCAACCTGGTTGCTAACGGTACGAACGTAAGAAAGCTAGCAGTTGTTACCTTTTTGTTTTGTCTTTGCTGCATCCTGGGTTTAGCCCCGCCCAAGACGATTGTGATTGGTTTAGACGTGACGATAGCCAAGCTAACTCTATAGCTAGCGGACTGATGTGCCAGCATGTTTCCTGCAGGCAGACTTAGATGGCATTGATAGATTGAAAAATGACTGTAGAGCAGAGATGTGAAAGTAATTTACAGAAATGGGATGCTCAAATGTGGCTTTCAAAATAAAAGCAGAATTCATGTTTGCAAAAAATCCATATGTTTGTAGGGAGGTTATTCACATTATCGTAGTAGTGTTATTGCTTTTTTAAGGGCAGTTGTGTCATGTTCCTCTATATTGTTCATCTTCTTCTACAAGTGAAGTAAACAAGCTAGCAATGCTAACGAAATCGCCCCCCTGAGGACCCTCATCCTGCGGTTCATAGCAGCTCGCCACGAGTCTGCGGAAGACGGTGAAGGTCGAACAAAACCGTACCGCCACTGACACTAAGCTAAACATACCACAGAAACAGACACAATATCAAACCTTCCCTCCTGCTCGATGGGGTCGAGACGCCCTGCTCCAGTCAAAACAGCGGACGTCGCGACCGCACCGTTTCCAGAAACCGGCGTGGGAGAGAGCGAGGTGGCCTTCAAAGGTTTGTTTGTCTCCAAACAGTCCGCAGAGAGCAGCCCAAACAGCCTCCGACCGGCTGCTATAAACAACCAGCGGACCCCACACATGAGAAGGAAACGAGAGCGGGTGGTGTTTTGGAGGAACGACGTGATCTTTCGACCCGTTGTGGCGAATTAGTAAAGTCAGGCGAGGAAACCTTTTGCCTTCAGTTTATATGCAAATGTACGTCTGTGTCGCTGCACCAAAACAAGTGGGAGTAAGTTAACCATGCATGAGTATAATGTGCAATAACACCGTATATTTTATTACCATTGTGTGGGTATGTAAGCAAATATGTATGTTAATTGAGGACTCTGTTTTTTCCCTCTGTGAGCTATGAAGGTTGTTAATTTGCAAGCCGCATACAGCTGCATACAAATAGGCAAACACACAAACAACCTCACCTTCACTATTTCTACCTAACACACACACCTGGCTTGTTTTTCCTCGTGCGTGCACTCTGATTTGGGATTTCCTGTTGGATCTCAGGAGCGCCGCAGCCTGCCCATCACTGGCTGTGTTTTCAGAGGCAATCAGTTTGAAGCTCACAACAAAGATCCCCAAAACACGGAAAAAGCTTTAATATTGCCTTGAATTATTAATTCCCCACAGCGCTGAAAAATGACCCAGTGAACCAGCGGCTGGCTCGACTGTCAGCTGCCGTGCAGCTCGAAAAAATGACACACGGATACAGACTCGGAGAGAGGCGGCTTTGTATGAGGAGGCGGCGATGACAGTTATGAGTTTCAGCAGCTTATATTGAAGATGCAACAGTAATATAATTTATAACTGTCATAGATTTAACGGTGTGTTCAAGGGAAGAGAAGGGAGTTGTAGCAATGACTTGTGGTTATTTAAGCAGAACCTTTCCAAGAAATCAACATGAGTTTGGTGTTTGTTTTATGTGATTCTTTGGTTTTCTGGTCTGGTCATGTACAATCACTACAAGCGGACCCATTAAAAGGGACGGTCGATGCTAACTACACAAACACAACACTGGCTAATGACTCAACAGGTGTTAGAAAGTCACATCTAATGGGAATCAGTGGTAATACTAGCAAGAGAAGCTAACTAGCTTCCACTTTCTGATTGTAACAAACTTAATATCACAAGTTTGATCATGTACAATCACCACAACTAGACCCAAGACAAGAGACGGCAAACGCTAGCTACACACAACACAGTGTGTGGGAGCTATATCTAAAGGGAATAAATGATATCGTTAGTAGGATGCTAACTAGCGTCCACATTCCCATTGCGCTGTTAAGTCTGGTACACAAGGGAAGCTAGTTTCTACTTTCTAGCTAAACTCCTTAGCTAGCTTCCAGTTTCTGATGGAAGGAAGACAGCTGAGCTTGCTAGCTTCCACTTTTTTGTTGTAACACAAACTTAAATGCACAACGGCCCTCTGAACAGCTGGAAAGTAGAAAATAGTTAGCCTAGCTCTCTAGCTTCCACTTTCAACTTAGGAGCACCTCTTGTTTTTAACTTCTTAAACTAGCTTAACATCCTAAACTAGCTCCCAGTTTCCAAATGGACGCACGATAGCCTAGCCTTGCTTGTTAGCCTCCACCTTCTCCGTGGAAACACAAACTTAACAGCACAATGTGTTTGCCCAAAACTTAAACCACTCGTAGTAAATAATCACAACAACAGGGGGCTTGTTGACAGAAGGGGAAAACAGTCTTTCATCGACGTCTGTTGGCTTTGACATGCTGCGTTTGGTGGAACCACACCGCCGCCACAAAAGCTGACAGCAACGCCAGCACCGCAACGTCAGTCAAACACTGTGAATGTCCACAACTATGTCCCTTTTTTTCTCCCCCATTTTCCATTTTATTTCTCTCCACACAAAGTGTGCAGAATTCAATTTCCTTTTGAAACAGACACAAATTTGCCCCTCCATTCAGCTTCCCTTTAGTCCCGGAGAGTCCTTCTCCCTTCTCTGTTCTTTCCTTCTTTACGTTCGAGCAGATAATCTCTCTTTTTGGCAGACAACGGAGGATGAAAGTGTCTCTTTATCCCGCCGTCTGAAAGAGGTCCATGAGAGGCGTAACGGTGGCCCTTTGACAGGAACCCTGCGTCTTATCTACACATGTTTGCTATATGTCTCTGAGCGGTTTGTGTGTGCATTTAGGCGTCATTGATATGCCGAGCGTGTTCGCTCTGCCACCCTGCCAGTTCTCACGCCCCACCCAGCCCTCCCACACACACACACACACACACACACACACAACAAGAAACAAGAATATGTTTTCTTACCTAGACGTCGTTGATCGTGTGGATGACGGGCAGCGCAGGGAGGTGGAGAGAAGGGAGAGAGGGAGAAAACACAAGGAGAAAGCTTGATTAGTGTGTGAGTTCAGCACTTGTAACCTCTCCTATGGCGAGTTAAGCTGCTCTCTCTTGTTCGGCTCAAACAGGTTGATGCTGGGAGTCTGCCTTAACAAATCCACCATGCACTCCTCTGGGTAAAACACACTCTCCTTCATTTTCTCCCTCCTTTCTCAAAGATTCACCTCCTTGACAGAGGAGAGGCCAGCTCCTCCTTTTCATTTCGTTATTCTCTTCGTTCTGTTACTCTTACCTTTTTATTCCCCCTGCAGCCATTTCATACACTCATTTCCTCCTCTAATCTCCTACTGGACTTCTTCACTTTTAACCCTTCTTTCTCCTCTTGCTCTCCAGCCTCCTCTTCTCCGCGCCCTGACTACTTGTACCGAACAGACAGAACAAGCCCCTGTGGGAAACCGGGGATCTGGTGAAAACCCCAATTAGAAACAGCAAGAGCCAGCAGGCGGGCGGACCTTCTCGCAACTGCTCCACATGACAGGGGTGACCCCTTGACTACACATTGCATCATTTTATTTCCTCCCATTTCCTGTCTGCAGCCTTCCTAAGGTGCACATTTACTCCTACTCGCACTACCCCTCGGGGAGGCGTACATCAAAAACCCAGAGGCACGGGTCAAATACAAGGGTGGATTGGGAGTGAGGTGGATGGAAAGCAGAGCTTGGGCTGAATAGATAAGCTAAAACTCCAGAAACGATAACTACTGGGAAGAAAATGTGCAAAAATGTTGCCGAGAGGACGTTAATACATGCCCCGAGCATCGCTGGATGCGGTTATATGCACTATGGGAATCTCATTATTCCCCCACTTTCAGCAGTAACCCGATTTCAGAAACATGCGAGTGGGAAGCCTGGTTTCTTTTTACAGGTTAAGGGATTAAGAAAAACCTTGTCAACACTGATATATTTCAGGCTGGAGACGCCTGGTTACTTGGACATGTACCGCACACCTTAATCTGGTTTATTCAAAGATTTTCTGAGCATTTGAATAAACATATAGTGTCGTGGCAGCATGTCGGGGCTCACTCCTTTCATCTGAAACTCAAACTGCTGCGTCGAAGTGGAGGGGAAATAAGTCTTTGTCCTGTTTTGATCCGACTGTACACACGTAACATGCCAGGCATCTGTAAAATGTTACTCTCATCTACTGCATGACCGGTTTCCCCCAATAAAGTCGGCATCGGTTGCCGGGCTTGCTGAGAAGATAATCATGACTCTGAGGATGAATCTCGGATACTACATATAGATGGAATAAAGGTGAGGCTGATGCTAAGCAGGTCAGCTTGCTAACATTTGCTAATTAGAACAGGAGGTATAGCCGAGGCCGATATCCTCTCTAGACCTCGAAACCACCAACAAAGAGGTCAGGATTCATCCTCTCACGCACCACACTCGCATCACAGGAAGTGCAAAGTCAATTTCAGCCATTTAATAATAATATTTAATGATATTTGTTATGACATATTTAAGGCGTTTAAGGCAAGCGGCTAGGCTAGAAAGTAGGCCGAACTAGTCTGTTGCACGCCACATTTGGGGCGATATTCATAGAGCGGTACGGTGTCATCGTAAAGTCTGGGCGGCTGTGGCTCAGGGGTAAAGCCAGCGTCTCGTTATCAGAAGGTCGCTGGTTCATTTCCCTGGTCTACAAGTGTCCTTTGGCAAGATACTGAACCCCAAAACTGCTCCTGACGGCACCTTGCATGGCAGCCACGGCCATCAGTGAATGTATGTATGAATTACTGTAAGTCGCCCTAAAAATGTGAATGAGAGTCTGCAGATTAACTTGGCCAAGATGAATAAATCCACAAGTGACGTTCAAGTGAGCCAATAAAAGGTTTTGACCGATCAGTAAACCCTCAATGTAAAAGTTGAGCTTTTTAAAATTGTTAACCAGCACGGAGATGAGGGGCAGCTGATATGGGAATACATGCATTCAAAGGCAAAATGCAGCTGTTTTCTGGTGGAAATGTCTGTCATTTTTGCAAATAAAACTGTTTTTCTATCCTGCACCAAATTTCATGGCAATTCACCCAATGGTTTTTAAGATATTTCCATCTGGAAACAAAGCGGTGGACAAACCCATCCATGAAGTCATGCTGCTGGGGCACGGCTCCGCCATTCAATCCAAAAAAACCTTCCTGCTAAACTAAACAACCGTGTGTTGGAGCTAAACAGTGAAACTCTGAAAAACCTCAGACATTAAAAAAAGACGACAAAAAATGCCTGTGGTCTCATTTCCGAGCCTGTCCCTGCCTGCGCTTTCAGTCCACGGAGACGCTGCCAAAAGAAAACCTCTCTCACACTGACAGGGTCATTTAACTAATCAGATTCCTCATTCCATTTAAAAAACACCACAAAATGTGATCGTAAATGTTTTGAAAACAGCGTGCATGATGGGGGGAAACAACCTGATTATTATCCGGCTTAATGTAAACTGTGGGTTTTTCCAGTGATCACAATAAATAAGCACACGCCGATTAGAAAGATAAGAGATTATGACAGCTTTTGATAACAGCGAGCGTGCCTCCCGACAAGGTAAACACAGGTGAGCGGTGTAATACTCGAGTATTAGACTCTGGCTCTTCTGTGCTTGTAGAGCGACGCAGCAGGTTTCCTGTGAAACTGGATCTGATGACGATGTGAAACTCAAGCACGTGGCCCGTCTTTACAATGAGAGTCTGCTCTATTTACAGCAATTATGATAATTATGGTCGTATTTTATAGATTTCAAAATGTTCAACACAGCATCTTGAACGTAAAAAAAACCTCTTCAGGGATGTTTTCTCACTCCCAACAGTCTTTACAGGGACCAGTCGCTCCTTACTGTAAATATTCCTAAATGAGATGGCGTTGGCAAGGATCACTTTTTTTCTGAAGCACCCTGAGCCTACCAATTACTGTAAGTTGGGGACACTTAGCAGCAGCACAAGGTCTGAAAGTCCCTTTTAAGTCAGCCAGGCAGCCGTTCAGTCAGACAACCAGTCAGCCGTTCAGAGAGCCCTGCGGCGACGGGAAAATTTCCTGCGGTTAAAACAGGAAGGCAGAAAGAGAGTCAGCTCGCCGAGGAGGCTAACCTGGCCTCATGTGGCTTACAGCAAACCCCATCAGATGACGGAATAGGCATGCTGAGAAAACGCAGCATTTTTCGGTTTTCGGCTACATGACGGAAGTGTGTGTGTGTGTGTGTGTGTTTAAGCTGTGTGTGTTTGTGTGGTTGTGTATGCGAGTGCTGTGGGTGCTGTGTTGTGGCAGGAAAACGGCACAGACGCTGGTGTTGCATTTTCACAGAGGAAGAAACAGGGATTTGCCTGAGAGCTTCAACGGAAATTAGCGCGAAGTGCAGAAGATTGGGTCTGAAATGATCGGTCTGTCGACGGTTTTAATAAATGATTTGTTTACTCAGTCGTCAGTGAGACTTTTGTTGATTTTCCACTTCTTAAATGTGAGGAGCTATTGCTTTTTTCTGTTTTTTTAAGATCACTGCGAAGTCAGTTTGTTTTGAAAACAAGCAATGTGAAGATGTTCCCTGAGGTTCTCGGATCGATGACTAATAGGGCTGTAACTGGTGACAGGTTTCATTACAGATTAATTAAGTTTGAGCAACAACATGAGAAATGGAGGTTGCATTTGTGATTGATCCTACTTTGATACTATGGATCTTCAAATGTAGCAGGTGTAACAGGGTCCTTTACATTCAGGACTTTGGGAGCCCCTGGATTAATGATCAGATGATCTCAAGTAGTTTAATTTCTAACGTTGAAGCAGTGGTACTCTCGGGTGCATCTCTACACCGTGACATCAATGCTTGCAGTTGGTCACGAAGGTCAGTTTCCTTTTTCTTTCTTTATATGTTACATTTTTAAGATAGTTTATTGTTGAGTCTCATTCCCAACTTACTTTTGGTGGCCGGCCTGATTAATCTACAGCGTTGGGCTGCAGGTAACGATTACTCACAGATTGTTTGCTCAGTTAATTGATGTGTAATAAAATGGTGAAAAATGCCAATCACAACTTCCCAGCATGCAACATTTCACAGGCTGAACTGAGACTAAACAGACTGAACACACATTTATTATAAAGATTAAGACAAAGAAACGCAGGTATAGATACTGGATGGACAAATGAAAAGCAGGGGCAGGGGCGTCCCCAGAAACTTTTCCTAGGGGGGGTCCAAAGGGGGCCACTGAAAACCGTGGGGGGTCGGCTGACTGTGCATTTCTTATTTCCATTATAGATTTACTGTAAATTAATAGGTTCTTATGCAGATTACCAGGTAAAAGCATATCATGCATTATATTATGGGCACGTGTGGTGGCCAGTAATTGGGGGCACCGCTGGCAAACGACTAAAAATGATTAATCGTTGGTCATTAAAACGGTCGCAGATTACTTTTCTGTCAAAAGACTAATCAGTTAATTCTTCCCAGCTCCACGACAATGACAATAATTAACTGCTTGACGCCTTAATGATGGTCAAAATTCCCAATTTTCTGGTCAGCCGACTCCAAACCAAACCTTTAAAAACAAGCCACACACACACACAAAAAAAAAATCACACTGAGCAGTAGCGAGTCTCCTGGATTAGGCCTCCCATAAATCTTTGCAGCGTTGGGAACAGCTGCGCCGAGCGCTTGAACGATGAGCAGCACTCCCTCCTTCTCCTTTAAGGCTTTGTTAAATGCCATGCCACCGAGTGCAAGAGCGCACTGTAGGAAAATCATGGTCACTAAATATCAAACAAGGTTCTGTCAATTAACATAGAGGGGATATATCAGACAGAGCGAAGCCTAAAGGAGCCTTAATGGGAACCCTAATGGTCTTGCTCTTTCGCGTCGTGTTTATTAGGCTCTTCGGTGGCAGGAGCGGTCCTGGATGGTGGTTGCGGAGCCACAACCGGTCGCACTATTCACCGGCAAACCACCTTAAAGTGTCCACGGGGGGACTTGCGCACTCCCTAAATTCGTGTTGGTGTAAAGCAAAACAGAAAAGAATATGATTTGAAAACAAATAAAGGGCAGAGTGCTTACTGAAAAGGTTATCACTGAGATTTCCAACCAGTTTTTGTCAGAGCGCGTGAGGCAGAGAAAGGTTGATAGTTGTCAGGTCCAGGCACAGCCCTCACCCCCCTCAGGTGTTTTGACATTTTAAGTGAATTTAAGCGCGGCGGTTCTTCTGCTGCAACCCTACGCCGCGGCAGTCTCCATGCCGACGGCGGCACCGGCAGTACTCTCCCAGAACCAGCCCTGACATTTTGTCTTCTTCTCGGCGTGAAGCGAGCGTGTGTGTGTGAGTGTATGTGTGTGTGCGTGCGTGCCTCGGTGTGCTGCTTCCGTCCACCCACCACTTTCTTTAGATAATGTAACACATGAAACCTGCGCAGACTCAGGTGTCAAGCCGCAGAGGGAAGTCTGCGTGGGCTTACAGCGTGAGAGAGAGGAAAGATAGAGAGGAAATCATCCTCAACAGAGCGGCGGTGTCTTCCAGTAAAGCTCAGAACCAGAACCTCACGCTCATAACCTGGAAGCAAACAAGAGAGAAAAGATGCAGGACCTGCTGCGGTGCCGCTCAGAGGTCCGTCAGAAATGTGTCCGTTTAATTAATAACTGCTATCAGATCAGAGTAACGTTCTCCTTTTGTAGCAGAATTAGATTAGATTCAGATTAACTGGATTATTTTCCACTGTAGTTTGCAAAAAAACAGCGTGACAGGATCACAACCGCAGAATCTAATGAGCTGAAACCGGAAAGTAATGATTCAGCCTACCCACAGAGTTACCCTCTGACCGAGACTGCATCTCTGTAATCATGTGCAGTGAAGCGAGTGTGTGACCTCTTACCCGGCAGGTTCAAGTGTTTGTCTGGTTACATGTACACAAACACAACAAATATGTTTTCTGAGCTTCTCGTTTGAGCACGCCGTATCGATTGTGTGTTTTCATTGCGTCAAGTTCAGATTTTTAAGGTTTTATAGCTGTAGTTTAAAAATGAGTCAGTCAGTTGGTATCTTCTCACCTTCGTAACGATGGAAAGTCAGGTGAAGTTTCATAGTTCACAAAACATTTCTGGAAACGCAGCGTTCACCTCAACAACTGAAGTAGCTGGGGACTTGTTTTAAAATGTATAAAAGCAGCTGAAGAGAAAAAAATGGTTGCATAAAGCTCTTCCAGCGTAATCCCAGTCTCAGGAAGCCACGAGAACCCACGTTCATTTTAAAAGATGTAAAAGGCAGTCGAGCTTGTGCACTAATGCTTTTAGCTCAGCAGCTACAGTTAAGTTTTTGGGCTTGTGAAGACTTGGATTGCACCAGGCAGGCTGTATATTTGGTCACTTTTAGTTTTATTTCAGTTGTTCAGTCCCCATCTACTTCAAGAGTTTAGGAGAAATGTTTTGTGGACTAAGAAACACCACCAGGACTTTGCATCAGCATGGAGCTGAGTAGTTAATGACTGGATTTTCATTTTTGGGTGAAGTTATCCTTTAAATTGGATGCGACTCCAGAAAATTGTCAGAAATTGGAAGATTTTTGATTGAAAACACAATTATCTGACCAGATATTCAATGAACTTTCAGTACATTTACACCAGCACCAAAAAATACTCTGACACTGAGCTGAGAAACGACTACATCTTCCATTAAAGTAGGTCATTTCAGCAGCAGCAGCAGCAAACTCAGTTCAAAAACAGTGTAAATTCAAGGACACATGTAAGGACATAACCCAGTTCAGTCTGCGAGCAGGCCTGCTTCACAAACGGACCGTGGAACATGTTTGATGCCGACCGAAACATCAAACGGTTACATGTGTCAGAGTCAGCGTTGCTTGCTGACGCCTTAAAATTTCCCGCTTGAAGCGCATCAAAGAAATGTCATATAATGTACGTCCATTATTGCTTCCATTGCATTTCTGCCGTAAGGTTTTCATCAACACCAGAGCAGCTTTTCCCTGACACTGCTGCCAGACAGCTAAATGATAATAACGTGCTGCGGGGCGCAGATCAACATTTTAAGACTTCTACATTTAATGTGGGGGGACTTGAAAGTTAATCTCTCGGGCTCGCGAATAAAAAAAAAAGCATGACTCTCATCAACATCGTTTCTGTCGAAGCTTCGCAACTTTAATGGTTTTGTTAATGAAACGCAGCCTGGCGTTTTGAGCTTTGTTTATTGTGTTGTTTGCTTGTACAAAGACTCTGTGATATCTACAGAGAGATCTGCAGCAGCGTGGATAACAAGGCTACCCAATTAACTACACTTCTGCTTCACCTCCCTGTTAGCACTGAAGATACTGGGGAGGAAGATTTACCTCCCATTATGTTCCATCACAGCGAGGTGAGGAGGAAATTACGGCATCACAGGTTCGGCTGCTGTCCCCTTGTTCCCTTATCTTGTGGTGCCGGGACACAAAGCACTTAATTGGTTCCAGAAATGTTGTACCACACATCCAGCGCCTACTCACTCGTGACCTGTGACATGTAACCTTTAAAGAACTGCAGAGTCCTCCTCTGTGAGATACTGTAACTGTTGGGGAAGTCATAACCTGCCGCAAGTCTATACAGTTATCAGCTATCACACCTAAACGCCATGTGGTTGAAGCAGGAAGCTGAACGTGATAGATAAACAAGAGCTATAAACGCTAATCTGCCGGGAAGTTCAACCACAGCACTTCTCAAAAACATGGTTACAAAGTGCTTAGCAGTGAAAACATTCGGTTAAAATGAAGCACAAAGAAGCAATGGATACATTATTGAATAGCTAAATGTAGGCTAATGGGTAAGTGGTTGAAATGGCTAAATGTTATGGCCTCGTGGTTGAATTAGTTAGCTAAAAGGTCATGGCTAAATGGATGAACTAGCTAAAAGGTCATGGCTAAATGGATGAAATAGCTGAACATGGCTAAGTGGTTGGTAAAGTTCGCTAAAGGTCATGGCTTAATGGTTGAACTAGCTAAAGGTCATATGGTTAAGTAGTTGAATAAGCTTAAAGCCATGGCTAGCTGGTTGAAAAAGTTAGCTTAATTTTTATGGCTTCATGGTTGGTAAAGATAGCTAAAAGTCAAGGCTAGATGGTTGAAATTGCTAAAGCCACATGGTTAAGTGGTTGAATTAGCTCAAGGTCATGGCTAAATGGTTGAAAAAGTTAGCTAAGTCATTGTTAAATAGTTGCTATAGTTAGCTAAAAAGCATGGATACATGGATACCTATGGATGAAACAGGTAAAAGTCATGGCTTCATGGTTGAAACAGCTTAAAGTAGATACGTGGTTGAAACTAGGTGAGAGTAACAGTTGAAACGACCACCTCCTGCCTCCAAGTCGAAGGCCTGGTAGTATGAATGCAATCGACAGCACTGAGCTTAACAAACACAGTTTGATTGTATGAAAAAAACAACATTGTGACATTAACTTTTAGGCTTTAAACGGTTAAACATCTCCCAGGAACCCCTGATCCTGGAGACAGCAGCGCAGCACCTCACCGTCGATTGTCCCCTCTTTGAGTTGACTTGTGTGTGTAACTGTGCGCTGCGATGCCTTCAAGGACCGACAGCCACAGGCCCTGAGAAAGCCCTGACAAACTGAACAGAAACTTCAGTGCGAGCAACAAAGAAATGCCTCGGATGGCCAATTACCATTAGAAAGGAACACTGGCTGGAGGGAAAGAGAGCCGGCATCTAAGTCTGCTTAAAATTGCAAATTGGACCGAGGCCTTTTGAATGCAGTATCAAGTCTGACACTTAATTATTGTGTACTTTACATCTATTTATTTGTGAGTAGGAGCTTGGCAGCGAGAGGGTGATCTTAATCTTGCCAGGTCTAGTATGTGTATGTGTGTGTGTGTGTGTGTGTGTGTGTGTGTGTGTGTGTGTGAAAGTGTTGTTGCCTGCGTGCACACACACACACCCTCACCAGGCCTCCTCTTGCTACTCTGGAATACAATAGTCAACGCAAACAGGAAGTTACGCTGGGAGCTTCCTGTGGTTTATCCAATCAAACACTTCCTTTCCACTTAATGTGTGCATGTCTGCCTCTCTGTTTGTGTGTGTGTGCGTGCGTTGCCGGCATCCTGCGGGGGTCAGTTAGTTGGTTCCACAGGGAGAGTTGCTATAAAAACATCAAACAGCGGCAGAAGACAAACAGTCGACGACATGGGAGAGAAGAAACGTTTCCACTCTGACTAGACGAGGAAATCAAAGCTTTCGCCGAGGTACCCGGCAACAAACCCGCACCTGACTCTGTGTGTGTGTTTGTGTGTTCCCTGCTTCGGCTGTCAGTCTTCAAGACGCTCAGGGGAGAGGGGGAGAGGTTGGCTGATGTTTTCAAAAGAAGAGCCATGTGTGCGTTAAGCTGTTAAGATGACCTGACCTGGATAAAGGCAGTGGGTGAATAAATAAATAAGTCAACCAGACGCTCTGAGCCCTCACACCTCTCCGTGTGTTTGTGTGCGAGATGATTATCGATGCCGACATTTTGTATGCATGAGCGAGTGGGAGTACGCTTGCCAGGTCAAGATCCGTGTGTATACGAGGTGTGTGTGTGGGTTCCCTTCACTGGATAATGTCTCTGTGCCCACACATACATGTGCGTTATGCATGTACAGTGCATGTGTGTGTAGCTGTGGTCCTTAAGGGGCTTGAGGGCTGATATTAATGAAGCATTTCTCTCAGCGGAGCTCCGTCAGTACAACAAGCCCCTGACGTGATTAATAACTGCCTTGCTTCACTTGTGTGTGTGTGCATACTTATGCGAGTCCAGTGTATTTCTGAGTGTTTGTGCAGTATATGATGCAAGTGTGTGTGTTTTGTGAGGGCTTATTAGAGCTAAACCAACACACTGGCTGCCTTGATATTTCATTGCATCAAGGTTTTTGCCCACATCAAACTATAGTGTGTTTATTTAATGTATTCCACGATAATCTTTATGAGAATATGATGACATATGACAGTAGTAATAAAGTATTATTTTATTTTTATTTTATTTTATTTTGGTGCATTAAATAGCATAATAAGTTATCTATTGAGCCATGTATTTATTCATTTATTTTGGTAGTTTCCGTCATCCATCATCCAAGTTTTGTAGAAATCTGTTCAGTAGTTTTTGTGTAATCCTGTTGACAAACCAACCAACTACCCAACCAACTAACCAACCAGCCAGCTAACCAACTACCCAACCGACCAGTCAGCCAACCAACCAACCAACCAACCAACCAACCAACCAACCAACCAACCAACCAGCCAGCTAACCAACCAACCAGCAAACCAACTACCCAACCAACCAAACAAACAAACAACCAACCAACCAACCAACCAACCAACCAACCAAACAACTAACAACCAACTAAATACCCAACCAACCAACCAACCAACCAACTACCCAACCGACCAGCTAACCAACCAACCGACCAACTAACCAATCAGGTGCAAGTCATTAATTTCCAGTGAAGTTAACTGAGATTTTTAAGAGATCCTTTTAAAGAGTGTAAAAATCAGATGATTATCTGCACATATTTATATCATCGGATTTCTAATATTAGCTTCAACAACAGCACTGTAGCTTTGTGACTGTGTGACCTGTGTGTTTGCATGTGCGCTCACAAAGGCCAAAGGAAAAGCCCAAGTCAAATTTAATGAGAGGAGTACATTAGCTCTTCCTGTTTATGGCTCAGTGCTCTGCCAGCCACTTTGCCGCTGCCGCCGCTGCCTGTCTAATAAGCTTTACACCGGTGTTGTCTTTCCCTACACAGGACGCCACGGGGCTCGAAGCTTCCGGCTGTAATGAGCCAAATGGTTTAATGCAACCACAAAACAATGATACAAAGCTAAATGCATCTATTTTACATGACAAGCGAGATAAGGCACCGTGAGCTTTTGTAAAAACGTGTCTGCGCCTCGCTCGCTGTGTGTAAACTAAGTAGGTGGCTGTAAACGTTGTCGTCGGCGTATGTGTGTGTGCCCACATTATCTCCTAAGCTTCTCGCAGCCCTGCTTAGCAAGGTGCTCATCATCCATCTTCATTTCCCAAGGTGCCAGCGCTCGCTGTGTGTGTGGTTCAGTGAGAGATTGAGCGAGAGAAGGAGGACACGGGATTCAGAAAAGGTGCAATTGTTTGTGACTGTTAAGTGGATCCATTACAGCCTGCGTGGTCTCACCTGATAGGGTGACCTTCACTCTTTCTCATCACTTCTGTCTCCTTAAGGTGCCTCTTTTCCCCCCTCCCCTTCCTCCAGCGCCAAAATTAGACGTTCTACACGCCTGGTTTGCAAAGACGCTGTCTGTTGCACTTAATTCATTCCCCCCATATGCCCGTACATTAACTCCCTCCGACGTGAAACGCCTCACTGAGCCACAAGCTCTCGCCTCGCAACAAATCAAACCCCGCAGACCGACATGAGCGCGATCAGACTCGGCACTAGCAAAAAAAAAAAACTCTGCCAACAGATGCAGGGATCCTCATAAAAATACTTTATAAAAACACAAGCACATATCTGCCAGCAGAAACAAAATCAAATGGGCAGGAAACAAGGCACACATCACTAGGTTTTCTTTCCATTCACTTGCGACGCCTGACTAGAAATTCATCGCTTCCCATCCCAAGTTTCTACCCTCTCATCAAACGGCATCGGTCTCATCAGCCGCTCGAGGCTGCAGAATTAATTGTGTCTAATCATGACTAGCTTCCACAATTACTAAATCGTCGAATGTTAATGTATCGGCAAGTGAAACATTACGTTTTTCCTGCTGTAGGTCAAACTAATCATCCTCATATCGGATGCAAAAGTGCAGTTGTTCTTTTGAATTTAGATTAATTATTCCGATTGCCGATAATAAGGATCACAACAGCGGCGAGAAAACAATACGGACCGCCTTTGGAAGCGCAATTACATGAATTAACATGAGCTGTGATTTTGATCACTGGTTTTATTATGAAGATATATTTTTCCAGTGGGAACAAGAAACTGCTGTTGTGTTATTCTGCTTTAATTCACAGTGCAATTCATCCAAGAGAACATTGCTGTAAAAAAAGGGAAAGAGGGGAAGGACTGCAGCAGGAACATATGGTCCGTCTTGGTTGGTTGGGTTTGACTTCTCCATCTGCGTTATTATAAAACGTTTCAGAGTAGATGTGTAAGGCTGGTTTGATCTGATTACTAATGAAATGTAGTGTAATTATAGACAAAACTATTCCGGTTCAGCTTTTTAAAAATCAGCTGAAGGCATTTTTCAGGTACCTGAATCACCAATAATTTCCCAAAACGACTCCCAAAGCGTCATCATCACATCTAAATAGTTACAACAAGTTTCCTTTACACCCACAACAATTCAACGCCAACAACATTGTTTCATTTCAAATACTCTGACGATAAAACACCAGATTCGATTGAAATCAGGGACATTCAGATAGCTTTTTCGCTTGAAAGGCCCATTCTTAATTCAAACATACTCCTAGCATAACGGTTCAAATGACGCGTTTTCTAAACCTTCAAGACTTTGCACGAACCCTGAATTGGACAAATGACTGATTAATGAATAAAAACAAAGTGACCTTTAAAAGTGCTGTTTTGTCCAATCAACAGTCCAAAACCCAAAGATATTCAGCTCACTCCTTTATTTTATACTCTGGAATGACAGAACGTGTGGTATTTTATCTAGAAAGATTACGTACACGATTAACTGACCATCAAAATTGTTGCAGATACATTTCTGACTAATTTACTGATTAAATGTAAACTTTTTATGTGAAGGCAAATGCTCAAAAGAAGCCTCAGATTTGGAGTTCGATATTCAATCTTGACTTTAAAAAACAGCAGCTCACATGAAGGTCCAGTACATCCAGGTCCATTTAGTGGCCGTTCTGGAGATTTCGATCATAGGACAGGATTTTAAGCAGCGGTCTAAAACTGGCTTAAGTATAACTTAAATCTCACAGATCAACCAACATTTGGTAGAACTCAAAAGTTGGCATTACTTAGTGCTCCAGACACGTCCAAAAGGAAAAAACTGACTACTGAGAGCAACTTTTGAGGCAGTCAAGTGATATCTCCTTATTAAAAATCTGATTAAGTATTTCTGTAGTTGAAGTCAGCAAGAAAAATGAAGCTGATACAGAGACGGAGATCACTTTCATGCTACTTACATCTCTACAAGGGCTGATAGGAATTTTTGGAAACGTGGGTATCATCGCTGTCTATAGATTTCATCGTTTGTTTGCTGCTCCTGCATCAGCAAAAAAAAAAAAAAAAAAACGTGTGATGAACAGTCAGGGCTCTGCATGCGTCTTCCAGGACCGAGTGACATTCTCCAGCTCTGATGCACTGCTGCTTTACCCGGGCACAGCCAGCCATCAATCTTTATAAATCATTCAGCTCTCCTGCTTTGCCCTCCACGCACAAACACTGGAGGACAGACTGGAGGAGGCACACGAGTACACACACCTTGGTCCCTGCCTTTCTCCTGCAGTGCTCCGGGACCGCTGGAGTTTATGTAACCAAGTGCACGTGAACAAGATTCAGCTGAAACCAAACCTAAAATGTGCCTTTTTTTAGATGCAGGACCTGAGATGGCCTGTCCTGTGGAGTCGCTGCACATCCAACATGACACAGACTCGATCAGGAGATGATATAAGACGAAGGATATCGAGATTTAAAGGAGTGATGCATTCAATTGCTGGATTTGATTGATAAAAGGATTGATAGTTAGATCAACCCGTACCTGCTTTGTCAAAGCTTTTATATATTTTATTGTCGCCGTCCTGCGTGACCATTTAATCTTTCCTGTAAAAAAAGAAAAAAATCCTTTGGTGCACATCCAGTGACGCGCATTAATGTTTCAGCGGCAGCTGCAGTTTGAAAGGAGAGCAGGGGAGAACAAATTACAGAACAGAAGCAGAAACGTCCTCAGATCAAAACTTCATTACGATAACCGTCACGCTAGAACGCCACAACAGTGACCGCAAACGAGGACCTTGAACCGTGGCACGACTTACATGTGATAACTTGTTTGCAGCACTGCTGTATGCATCACTTACAGTATAAATTACAAGCTCAGGATCTCACTTAAATCATGTTTTCTAATGTCTCAGCTTGCTTCTTTACTCCTTGTTTAGCTCGAGTGCTGTTTATATGCTCTCCCTCTGACTCAAGGACTTCTCAGCACTGTGTTTGCCGTATTACTGCCAATTATGGCTCATTATTGAAAATTCAACCAGGGTCTTCAGGCCATTACAATACCTGTGTAAAAAACAATGATAGAAGCCTCTCCATTTTTACACACGTAGCAGAAACAGAGCGACATGAGCTAATTTGAGGTTGTCCTCTGGTCACGTGACAAATTTGAGCACAATATTCAATCTCATTTAAGATCATAGGGCCAGTCAGGAGCTTCTATGTCAGCACTGCAGCCTACACCAGCCAACAAGATGACTGACACATCATGCAGCCAGTAAGATTTCAAATCAGGATTAAATACTTGTTATTGGTTTTCAAGGTCTGCACTTGATGATGAAATTATGCAAGTTTATGTAGTTTTATAGGATAGGATAGGCTGTTTTTCCACCTAAGCGCTTGCTTTTGACTAATTCAGATGCACAAAGTAAGTGTAAATAAGGAAATAAAGAACTATAGTGAGTTTATGAGTGCACATATCTGCATCTTTAGCTGCTAAACGCTACCTTGTGTTCACCAGCTAGTGTCTGTGCTAGGCTGGTAGCATCCATTTGGTTCATCTGAGCTCTTTTGCTAAAAAAAAAACAACCCAACGACTAAAAACTAGATTAATTAGAGCGGTGCGAGAGAGCACCTGCAATTATACATCATTTTTTTTAATCTGATGAGAGTCTCCAGGCGCTTTAACTGCCTGCTTAAAAAACAAGGAGCAAACACCGACGGAGGGTCAGAGGTTAACTGAGCTGTTAGTCTCAACAAAAGATACAAGAGTGAGTCATTTCGCCTGATTGGGACTGTATGGGGAGACAAGTGGATCATAGTGAATTATTCATCGCCTCCTTTTAAAACTCAGTGGGGACGGAAGAAAATTTAAAATATTCTGTGGGGGAAATTTTCAAATCTCTGTATTTTGTGAGGATTTAAATCATTTAATAACTTGTCAAGTCAAAGCTGCGAGCCGAGAAAGACTTCATGATGAGGGATGTCGTCTGGGAGCGAGATAAAAAGGAAAAAAAAAAGGAGGCGTAGGGGTGTCTTCTGTCAGCAGTGCGGCTGTTGTGACCCCCCACTGAAACCCCTCCACCCCTGTGGTCACCTTGTATTTAAATAACATTGCGGCCCATTGATCTCCAGGGAGAGGCCATGTTGGCTCCGATTTAGACTGCGGAGGAATGCTGGAATGTCTCTGGCTCCGAGCCAGCAGCCTTTTCCTGGCCCGACCTTTGACCCCTGCCACTGCGAAAGGGGAGGCCTCGGCTGTACGCAGAAGAAGCCGAGGAGGGGGGCAACCGAGGCTAAAGTAGGCGGCGACCACCTGCTCTCCCTCTGATCTAATGACCTCGCAGTCGCGCACACCTACCGACACAAGCTCGGGCCCTATTGTGCGCCCGCGTCCACGAAACACATGCGTGGCGGCCTGTGGACGGAGTCATGCTCTGCGGTCATGGGTAAACACACGAGCTAAGGGCTGACTGCACATGTCAACACACACTGAGCTTTTCCAGCGAGGCCATAAACACACAAACACACACTCCGCGACGAGCACCTGAGTGACTCTAAGTGCATTCAGGGATAGAAACAAGCCTTGTAAGATACGTATATGTGTGTGTGGATGTGCGTTACTCATGCAGCACACATTTACGGCCTTCACCTGGTAGCTATACATAACATCATTACCCCATCAGCGCGGCGTTAATGTGAAACTTGGAAGCGTGTCGGTGGCCTCTGCGCGTGTGTAATTTCCTTCACCCGTGGCCCGTTTTCCATGTGACTGACTCGTGAGGTGGGAACGCTGGAAAAATCATTACATCATCCTGATGCGGGGCCTGTGCTAACCTCAGCAGCCTGGCACGGGCCAGAGCGGCCGGGAGCGCCAACGTAAAGAAAACTTGGAAGCGTTTTTTTTTAAAAAAATAAACGTGGAGCGATAAAACACTGAGTGACTAATCGGCGTGGAGGGTAAAGCCGGGCAGCGTGACCGAAGAGGGGGGTTGGGGGGAGGATAAGAAAAAACAAACTCTGGAACATGGCCGAAGTAATCAGTCTGAAAAGGGGCCTTTGTGGCCTGCGTGCCAAGTCTGCGGAGATATATGCAGAGGGTGGGGTGGGGGGGGAATAAGAGAGGAATATGAGGGAGAATTTACAAGAAAAAGTACAGCGAGACATGCAAAATGTACGTGTGAGAAAGCGTGAGAAAAACAGGGAATGCAACGAGGTACGGCAAACATATGGTGGAGGAAACACGGCAGGAGTGACAGGGAGACGGGATGTAATGAGGGAGGAAGGCACGTGAAAATAAGAACTCGTGCAAAGGATGCACAGAGGGAGCGGAGGGGTAATGTGAGACGATGACAGTGCTTCCTTTACCCGGCCCGACACACACAGACAGTGAGAGACCCTGGCTGTAATGCTACACTCAGTGAGAATAGTCTAAGAGAGAAAGTATGGCTGTACACTGAAGCTTTAACTTGCACGGATCTGTCACGAAAAGGAACTTGGAAAAGAAAAAGAGTGGATTCAGCTCTCGGAGAAACACACAGAAGTGCACACACACACACACACACACAGGCACACAAATATATAAATACAGCAGCACCACCTCTGTGAAGGCAGGGGATAAACACAGGGTATTCCCTCATCGCCCCTGGCTCCCGTTTCTGTCGACGGAATGGAAACGGAGAGGAAGTCTCAAAAAAGAGTGCGAGAGGGAGAAAATTATAGATCTCTCTGTCACTGTCTGCTTATGTCATGAAAACCAGCCGACCACATAGCATTAGCCGAGATGGTTCAGCGCACTCAGACATTGAGACATGGCATTAGCAGCATGTGAAACGTTTCGTGCAGCTACGTCACAGCGAAGAAAAAGGAAAAGAGAAACAAACAAACCTCTACTAAAAAAAAAAAAAAAATGGAGGAAGAAAGGAAGCCAGCCCGGCTGGTTTTCACTACCGGCTGAATTAAAGCAATGCGAGCGTCGTCGGAAGGCTAAGCGAGAGGAGGGAGGGAGACTTCCCGAAGATGACGGTGTGGTCTTTGAGTGTCTTAGCCGCGCAGTCGCTCCCACCGCAGATCAAAGGCAGAGAAGTGGCTTGGCTCTCAGCGGCATTAAGTCACGTTAAGCCTAGACGGAGGCCATACACATGCTCCCACAAATAAAGCTGGCTGGGATTAGACCGACAATGGCACACAGTGAGTCACAGGCTTTCAAACAAGGTCAGACCACAGTCACACAAGTGAAGAGCGCGCAGGAAATAAAAGATGTGATTTAGTATGGGCTGAACTGCTTAAGGTGCGCTTGATTTAATTTCCTTGTGTAATGAAAAGTTTAATGTTTTTGCGGCTTGTGTCGTTGCTTCGTTTGAGACGAGATGTTGCACAGTACCATCGCTAAGGGCGGGCGCAGGAAGCAGCACGCCCTATATGTCGCAAGGGGGAAAGGAAAGGTATCAAGGCCATGAGGTGGATGAGGCACTAGCATTTCTAATTACTGCTAAGTGTTTTAGTAGTGTCACCTTATCATCTTACCATTAGGGGTGTCAGTGACAACTACGACTGGATTTGTTAAAATGAACAGGTCATTGGGTTTATACCCTGACAACTGTCCTCTTTAAAAAGATAGAGGTTGTTATAACACAGCTTGATGTTATCCTGGTGGCTTTTTGCAGGTTCAGCTTCAGAAAGTGTAAATAATTAACAAAAAAACAACACCCTTCATAGATTCGACAATAAACAACACAAGATAGAGATTTGGTTACAAAGTTTGGTTTCTCAAATCTGGCCTGAGTAAATCCTCTTCCCAAACAAGTCAATAAAGGATCGTTGGTAATGTTATCAGCTCTGTTCAGTTCTTCACCAACGAGTAAATCATCTTCCCAAAGAAATCAATAGAGGATCTTTGACAAATAAATCAATCCAACATCCCTGACGATATTGATTGATTTCTTTCGGGAAGAGGGTTTACTCGTTGATGAAGAGCTTAACTGAACAGAGCTGATAACGTTACCAAAGATCCTTTAACTGCTCTGACATCAACATCTCGTCCTTTCAAGATCGTCAGAGATGTTACCTTTGGTTAATATACAAAGATCCTGGGAGAATCGCCGATCCTGCTTTTGATTTAGATGATCGAAACTGAATCGATTTTTGATTCAGAATTGAAAGTGTGACACCTGTAGTTACCGTGGTAACAGCAGGTATGATTTAACACTCATTAGGGATATAATCTGACACAATTACCAAAAGGGTCACCTCGCTTTTAATGTGAACTAGCGACAGTAGGACAGCAGTGAACGTTAATGCTGCTTCGTTCCTTGGAAACCACTCGTGCCTGGGAAGCCAATGAGAATCAAACCAGAAATACTATCAAAAACTGGGTTTTGCTTAATGAAAGTATTCATTCATAACTTTAACAAACCAAATGAACCGATAACCACCGTCTTGTCCTTTGAAAATTGAATCATGGTTGAGCCTACATGGCCTGAGCTCTGACACTGTACGCTGAGTTTAGACAGGGGCTTTACAAGGGCCTTCAGAGACTTGGCAGGCAAAATAAAAAAGCAACAATTCACTTTAAGACCACTTTATGAATGGCTGTGAAGGCAGTCTGAGGGTCATAGAGGCACAGAACAAGAGTAAAAACAAAAGCTGTGTCAAATAGAGTTAAAGTTAATAAAAAATCTTCACACAGACCAACACAGCGGCACTAGTGTCGCTGCGCTGTCAGCCTCCGCATTAGACGCCCGAGCGCGGCAACACATTTGGACTTGCCAACACTACCTGTCAGCACCAATATAGGCCTTAGCTCGCACACAGACGCACCGACACACACGTGTGCGCAGACAATAACGCGTGCGCACGCCGCCGCGCACGCACAAACTTATAAAAGCGGCGAGTGACAGCCAGCGAAGGGGAGCACGGACGCTGGCTTTAAATATCGATGTGATGAAAGGGCGAGGCTCCACGGATTGAAGGAAAGAAAAGATGGAGGCAGACAGAAAGGGAGAGAGTTCAGAGGGGGAACATGGGGAGATCAAAGGGGTATTTCAGAGTCAATCCCTTGTTGGACTGTTTGAGAGCTGGTGGCTGTCAGCAGGCATGAGAACAAACACTGACAAATGTGACGCAGGGACTGGTTTACATGCAAAGCTTTGCCGCTGCACACACACACACACATAGACACTCCTGAGTGTATACACAGTGAGGCAGAAACGGAAACACATCATTATCACAGATGAGAATACAGAAATAAACGTAATCAACATGCTGGCTTCTAAGGAAGTCTCCCGTTTTCTCTCTAATTTACATCCATCCATCTTGTATCTTTTTCATTTTGTTGCCCCCACACACACCTCTTACTGCTCGAGTCCCAAACACCAAATCTAGTGTGCTTTTATCCAAAGTGTCTGACAGTACTGCATAAATTCTCAGCCTGGGTGGCCCCAGTGGGAATTCGCATTCCCCGTCTTTGGCAACATTAGCATCTTTTTCTAAAAAGGTACACAGGGTTTTAATACAGCGTGAAGGTGTTGGGTCACCTGCGCATGTCCTATTTTATAGCCAGTGCAAGTGCTATAAATCTCATTTTGTGCGGCCTCCTTGTTGCTGACGTGAACACATAATAAAATGATTGGCTGCAGCTGTTCTCACAAAGGTGCAAACTGCATCCTTGTCTCCTAAAGAATATGTTCATGTGAAACCAATTAGCATTATTTTGTGCAGCTGGCTACCTTTTTGATTAGCAACATAACAACCTAATGTTTATAAGGAGTAATAATGTTTAAAATAATTAAACAACAATAATTAACTGGTAATTAGAGCATTATTAGACCTGCTTTAATTGTTTTTTGACCATTTAAGGGCAGGTTAATTAGCAAATATTAGTAATTAGTAAAATACAACAGTGGCATAGCTACGCACGTTATGCTAGCATACAGTTTTTATGTTTCCACATGTAGCAGCCGTGGAGCGACATTAGCTAATTTGAGGATGTCTTTCCAGTAACCTGGCAAATGTACGCCCATATTCAATCTGATTTAAGCTTTTTTAAAAGGGAAATGTATGCATCTCTAGCTACTAAATGCTACCTAATGGTCACCAGCTAGTTGCATGTTTCCACATGTAGCAAACAATCTAATCTAATGGATGCTCTTTCTGTCGTTTCTATTAAATCCTGAGGGAAATATATGGATCCTTAGCTGCTACACGCTAGGTTATGTTCATCAGCTAGCGTCTGTTTGCATAAAGTAGCTCCTTTGAGGTTATGTTTCTGGTCATGTGGCAAATGTACGCCCATATTCAATCAAATTTAAGCTCTTGTATCTATGTTGTTTCTATTAAATCCTCAGGGAAATGTCTGTATCTTTAGCTGCTAAACGCTAATTTATGGTCACCAGCTAGCATCCGCTTACCGCTGAGATCTGGACTGGCAGTATACAGTTAGTTTAACTAAGCTTTCTTGCTAGAAAACTGGGAACTACACTGACAAGATAGGTGAGAGTGAACCAAAACAGTCTAGTTGTGGGTGGATAAACAAAACAATAAGCTCAAAGACACTGAAACGCTTTAGAGAGCTGAGAGAAACTGCAGAATTACATATAGTCAATGGATGTATTGTTTATATAAAACATATTGATAACAGCAACTCTAAACCAACTTAAAGCCCTCTGTTTATATTCAGGAAAAGGACGATCACACATCTGACAATAAAGCAGAGTTTGAGTCCATAAACATACTGTCAAGAAGCAAAGGTTGCAATCTGTAGCGTTTATTAGTGTATTTTTGGGTTTTCTGAAAGAGGTCAATGTCTCAGCGATTCTTTTATTCAAGTGAAGGAAAAACCATTAAAATCTGTCAGACTCCAACAAAAAGGATGTCTGCTTGTCACAGAAAAATACATTCTTGTTCTGCGCTGCATCCTCTCGCTCGCCTTCCTTTAACACCCACACAAATAATCAATCTGAAACCTGACATTTCCAACGTCTCCTACAGGAGAACAGTTGAAGATTGAACCTGGTACTTCAACAGAGCAGCTTGTTGGGGCCATGAGAGCAGCTATTACCTAGTTTCATTTCTGCTTTCCTTTTTTTGTTTTTGGCACCGAGGTTTTTTTTTGTCTTTCTCCTGGCAAAAACATCACCTATTGTTTCGGCGCGATTGTCCGTCTCACACCTTCCATTCACATCTGTGTGAGAGGGTCTATTCAGCTGTGCAGAGGCAGGCTGATTCTATTCTCGTAGTGTGCCAGTTTCACATTGACTGGACAAATAAGTGATCGCCCAGGTCGTTTATCTTACATAGTCCTCACCAACACAGCACAGGCGGGGAAAATAATGTGTGAACAGCTGAACTGAGTGAACCGTGGCATTTTTCTTCCGATGACTGACCTCCATGACTCTGCCTTTACTTTACTTTATGTTTACAGCCTGCTGAGAGAAGGAGAGAGACAGTACAGAAAGGGGGGAGATGGAGGAAGCAGAGAGCAGGATGTGTCCTTCCTTCCAGGATACTGACCACATGTTTCCCCCCACTGCGCCTCGCTGGCCACTTTTCCTCTGGGGGATTAGTCTGTGTACGTGTGTGTGTGTGTGTGTATATAGAGGTTGGCATTGGTTGATAGGTCGCAAGGCAAAGAGCTTCCCCTCGCTTTGTAGATGTGTAGTTGGTTTCTTTCCCTCACACAACACAGCCGTTTTCAGCCCACCAGGCCTACAAAACCACACACAGAGAAGACGTACGCACAGTCCGGCCAATCACCAACCAAAGCACAGCGACACACTGAGAAACACACAGCGCACATATGAGGCAGCAGGCCGCATGCTGTTCAGGTCTGGGTGGAATAGCTAACGGCGGCAGAGCAATGAGTCTCTGGTAGCATTCAAAGTGAAGGCTTCTCTGCAGGTTCCTCTGGTTTCTCTGTTGTGCGCAAGGAATCACACACAGGTCCGACTACATAAACAAAACTCAAAGTATGAATATAAATATCTTGCTGCAGTCCAGCAGAGGTGCAACAATTTAGTCAATCCCAACTATTTTGATCATCAATGAAACATTTTCGCCATTCTTTTAAGCAAAAATGTCAAACACTTGTGGGTTTGAGCTCCTTAAATGTGAGAATTTGCCATTTATGTAAGTAAATGGAAGAGTCTTTGGGTTTTGGACTGTTCATTGTACAAAAGCAGCAATTTGAAGACGTCACTTTTTAATAGTTTATAGACTAAACGATTAGTCAATGATTCACGAAAAGATGAATCAATACTGATAACTAGAATTGCACTCAGTAGAGCGCATACCTCCGCCGAGGCCGAGAGTTCCCTTTATCTGCATCAAATTGTACTCACTCGTAGATACCAGCGCCTACATAAACCCAATGTTTTTCATCAAGAGCCATGCATTATCCCCTGAGAAAAAAACATGTATGTCGATGTTAAAGAAAGTGAGAAAAAGTTTCTGGATCCGTCCCTTTATCCTCGTCAAAGGTTAAGGTCTATTCTTGGCCGAGACCCATCCTCCATCATAGTTCTGTGGAAATCTGTTTAGTACTTTTTGTTTAATCCTGCTGACAAACCAACCAACCAACCAACCAACAAACAAGCGAAAACGGGTAACAACATAACCTCCTTGGCGAAGGTAATAATCGTTAGTTGCAGGCCTGCAGTCCACCATATTTACTGTATACATTTTATTTGAACATTGAAACTCTGAGACCGTGCTCTCGAAAATGTCCAAAAAGGGATTATGATTCTGTTCTTTGCACTTTGCAGACAAGCTTTAAAGGCATATCAGGGTGTCATGAAGCGTGAAAGCAGATATCAGTTAATAAGGCCAAAGAGGAAGTCATTACGGAGATCCCCAGAGAGGAGCTTTTTCCTGTTTTGTTTGTTGTGTCGCAGATTTATTTATTAAATTACAGTTACAATGTGCAGATTGCACTGCTGTTTTCTGGGTTTTCCCCTCATCAAGCACTTGTGACTGAGAAGTGTTTTCATGTTGTTTGTGGGCCAGATCAACTTTTAGTTCCTGTTTGGCCTCAAAACGACAGATGTGCAACTCTGACTCCAAAACAGTTAAGAGACAACAAGTTTTACAGATTGTTACCTCAGTTACCAGTTTACCTGTGGGATGCTCCAAGCACGTGGTCTTTGAGCATCCCACAACTTTCCCAGTCTTTTGTTGGTCGTGTCTCAACGTGTTTGAAAGGTGTGGCTGGCATCAAATTCAGAATGAGCAGATATAGGTTGATGAGGTGAAGCATTAAATACATTGTCTTTGTAGCGTCATCAACTGATCACATGTCCAACAAGGATCACTTTCTGTTTTATTCATGTTTTAAACATCTATCTCACATATTCTCCTCAAGTCCAGGTAGGTGTGTGAGGAAAGCACGAATATCAGGAGCTGTAACACAGCCGACCGACTTCTAGCTGCTGAAAATGACTCACAGCAGGTCAGGGGATGAATCAGAGGACCGAGTGAAACCTGCATTTACTCCAAAAGCTCACTAACCTTTCTCCCGACTACTGTGAGCTTGAAGAGCCCGAGGTCTGGTTATGCCAAATTAGCAGGATTTGAACCGCTAACCACAGCAGAGAAAGCTCCCCGCGCCCTCCAATTATTACACAGAACCCGTGTGTAAATCACACCGACCCCTGCATGATTTCGCCGCTAATCAACACCCGACTACAGAATGTGTGTCAACGAACAGCGTGCGGCCTCTCGAGGCACCGCTACCTATCATTACCATCTCTGTGGATTTTCTCTGTCTTTCCTCCAGCAGTAAAGCCTCCATGCTCGGAGGCTTTGATCTCCTCTCCCCCTTTAAGGAGTGCTGGCCTGTCACTTGTAAGACACTGGGAGATCTTGTGGTGAGCACGGGCATCAGGGAGTGTCCTGCAGCGCCGAAACAAAGCCATCTTATCACATGGCGTGGGAAAAAAAGAATAAGGAAGGGGTGAAGATGGACGGTGACCGGGATATTTTAATAAACCAGGTAAAGGCAGGCAACTTAACTTGGGAATGGAGAAAGTCAAAAAATGTAAGCAACGTAAAGCGGCAAAGACCTACAAGTGTGCTTTTACCATCCTGTTACCCTCTCGTCCCCCTTGGCCGACAAAACCCGAACGCTCTTCAATGCAGCAGAAAGTAGCAGCGGATGCTCATCATTTGATTATCCCCAGAGATCCATTTTCCTCTTTCTCCGTTCTCTCGCTGCCAGATACCTATACATCCTGTCCTAGCCCTCCTCCATCGCCACCTGCCTTCGTCGCCTCTTCCTCGCACCTCCTCCTCGCTGCCAGAGTCCCTAATGAGGCACTGTGGGAATGCTCTCTGGCTCCCTCCCCAAAGATAGACCTGTTCGCTTTCTGTTGTTTCTGAGGAGCTGCTGGAACGGATTGTCTGCCGCACGTACCATATGGCCTGGACCGCCCCGGCACTCACACAGAGAAAAAAAAACCGCAAAGGCAAGCAAGCCACCCCACACTTGCAGTTGCTTTCTGATGTTCTTCAAGCTTGTATGCACACACACTCTTAATGCGTTAATTTAGAGAGGATGAACATATGTGGGCACGAAACACGCACACAAACGTTTAAATAAAGTTTAGGTGGATGAACAAATACATTATGGTCCACCCATGGGCTCAGTCTGTCGCTGGAAAATCCCTCGCCGATTCTTTGGCAGTTTAAGTCTCCTTCATCTTTTGCCATTAACGTTTTGGGAAAACATAAACAGGGGAACTCAACACTTTGTTGATTTACAGTGGTGGAAGTAGTCTGTTTCTAAGTCAAGTTGGGAAGTAGTTGGCCGAGTCTTGAATACATGAAACCGTGTTTATGTTGCTTATGTTATTTTATATCCAGAGATCTGGAATAAAAGCCCGTCTCACAAGCTGAAGAGCGGAAGTGGAAACACAACAGGCGAACTGAACGCTGCAGTTATAAGACCGTCTTAATGTTTTAAATCTTCTTACTGTTGCTTCAAGCACATCTTGCAACATGTTTTGCCAAGATACAAGACAAGAGTCATCATGTCAAAACCTGTCCATGTTTGTGGCCAGTTTACCCGATTATCATCCGACACTTCCAGTTGGCTATCCAGAGAGAAACAAGAAAGCCAGTAGTGATCAGTGGATCTGTTCAAAGAGGTTAAAGTGTATTTGTGAAGTGCTTTCATGTAGCATTAAACTTTGGCTGACTTTCACATGGAGCTAACATCTGCAGCCATCAAGAGAGAGGGGAGGCGTTGTCAACTTTGCCCTCCGACTCTGGGAGAGATGCGCAGCAGAGTCATGTTTGTCACATTCAGTAAATGCCCTGTCTTACAGTTGCTATGTGAAAACAAGATTTAATTACAGCACATGCACAGATTTCTGTTTTGTTTTTGACTTGTTTGCTTACGGAGGTATATTTTATATTGTCGACTGCTGTCGTCTGATTATGAAAGGGCTTTCTAAATACAACAGGAGTTCAGAGTCATCTTGCTGCTTGTATTAAATGATGAAGAAGTAGCCGTGTGCAGTAAAACTGGCGATGCCATCCATCGAGATGGATCAAGAATGGTTGTGCATTGTAATCAAATCAAATTATGAGGCCAGTGGCGATGTGCAAAAGAATTAACTGTGTCATCCTGCAAGGCGCTGAACGAGCTGATCAAGTATGTTTTTAAAAAACGCAAATTCCTGGTTGGTTTGTAACAAGAATGCTGTATTTTATTGGATGTATGCATGTAATCTATGATTGGGATATGATTCATGATCTTTTTTGAAAACCTAATTTTCATTTTAGCTGAAAAAAACTGTTAAAATCACAATAATGTCACATTTGTTGGAGTCAAATCATCTGGAGAACAAGATGTGTAGGCCAGAGCATCTCTGGAGCACTACAGTACTTCATTATAATGCTGTTTTGCCACATTTTACCTTCATCAGAAAGGTGTAGCTTCTGCAATTGCATTTCACCATACATCTGCAACCCAAGGGTATTTCAACAAAGATACAGCAATCAATTCTCATCAGAGCTGTTAAATTCTCATATCGAGCCTTCAAACTCATGCAACCGTTTTCCTCACTCTATCATTCATCACCCTTACGTTGTTTAAACGCAGGGATGTTTTCTACCGGAGCGCCCGCCATCCCAGCGCTACATCTGACACCACATGAATGAAGGGTTTAACTAAAAAGCACAAATACAGAAGGGATCAGTGAGATACTCTCTGACAGCCGGGATGTTCGGTACCATCCACCACACCAGATTTCACAAGGTAGACCAAACATGAATCGGTGTCTCTGCACTCACAATGAAATCTGGCAGAGGACAACACAGACCGTCCATGGAGTGACTCTCTGCTGCTGGCGAAGAGCTTAATGAGAAAATATTGGCTCGGCTGTTTCTGAACTGAATGGCAAAGATGTTTTGCCGCTCTCTCTCTCTCTCTCTCTCTCTCTCTCTCTCCAACAATATGCCGGTAATTGGATAATAAACTCCACCTTGATGGAGAGTTGAGAATATTGAGGTTTTTTCTTCCTTAGCGCAGTAAAGGCCTGCGACTGATGGGCTTAACAGGCGCTTGTTGGGGATATTGAGTGCATCGTGATGGGTCAGATTCGTTCTGTTTTCGCTTTGCCCTTCTCTTCCTCTCTCACGTTCTTTCTGCTGCCTCTCTGCCTCCATCCATCCATCCATCCATCCATCCATCCTCCTCTCAACCTCCCTTCAGTCTCGCTTTCCCTTCTCCTAGTGTGTGTGTGTGTCTCTGACTCATGCAGTTAGCAAGCAGTCTGTTTTGTCCAGGTCTATTTCTGGATGTCATGCTGTGGAAGAGAAAAATAAGATTAAAAACACAGAGAGAGAGAAAAAGAGAGAGAGAGAGAGAGAGAGAGGGAGAGAGAGAAAGATAGATATTTCCCTGAGGCTTAAGGATCTAGGAAACTTAAACCGTTTTTATTCAAAAAAAATTCAGCAAAAAGGACTGTCTGTCACCGCGGCGGTATGAACACACGCACAAACACGCACACGGACATTAAAAAGAACTGAAATACCATAACCATTCCTCATCTCCCACACTGGGCGTCAGGAAGCCACTGACTGCATTATAGCGAGCCCACAGCCGCTCGCAGTCCGATCGATAACTGAACCTGATAACCATTTAACAAATTGATTTCTGAAATGGAGCTTTAAATGGATAAAGGCCGCAGACGCGCGCCGATACGCCCTGGAAAATGAAACCCAGCGAGCTTCTATTTCTCTTTTTGTAATCATTCTCCTCTCCCTCAAAAATCTTCAAACTCACCAATTATCACCACTTTGTCTCGCATGACTTTTCACACTGTATGTCAGCTGAACACATGAGAAATACTGCCCGAAAAGAAGAATGTGGAGCTCTTTTCGGCACTCAGGCAGACAATTTATTCCTTTCATCCGAGCTGATGGAAGCACACCTGATTTTCATTTTTTGTGACATTTAAAAGTTTTGCCCGAAACTCACTCGACAGTTTGATGGAAACCTGGTGAGTCGTCGGGGATTTTAAAAGAAGTGGGGGCACAAAAAGAGAAACCGCAGAATGACAATTTTTTATCAATTTCCAAAAAAGCTGTCTAAAGTTCATTGGTCAGCTCTTCAAAAAACACAAATCCTCCGAGAGTGCTTGAGGCAGCGAAACCCCCTCAGCAAGATTCACCAATGAGGCAGTAATATTGCGAAAGCAGATGTAAGAAATCGTTGGATCTCTCATTTTCAACACGAGTTCTATTTTTTCCCCCCTCTCGTTTTTTGTTCCAGTTCCTTGTGTTTAACCTTGGAAACCCAACTCCAGCTGTCCTCACTTTGATAAATGTCATCTGCTCTGGACTTAACAAAGACCGTGGAACAAGAAAAGAGGAGAAAAGAGGAGTCATCCCCCTCCCTCATGGATCATAACAAAACCTCTAGATTCATCATTCGTCCCATTAGATCACTCCTGACCGAGAGATTCCACTGTCTTTTTTTCTTTTGCACTCGTTTTACATAAGCTCCCCTTCTTCCCTTGCCAAAGAGGTCAAGGTAAGTTCAGTAATGCCTACCCTCCACATGTGCGATCCTTTGAGTAATAATCCCTCACTGGTCTGACACACATATGCACACATACAGGCCTCTGCGTTCACTCGAAACCAACAAGGTGTGTCCGCATGAGTCATGATTTACGTGGAAACCTGCAGGGAAGGGCATGGGGATAAGTGAGAGATGTCTTTTCTCCCGGACAAACGGCAGCGTTTTTCTGCAGTCGGGCGGCGAAGGCAGGTCCCCGCGGATCAGCCGAGAGCCCAAGAATGTGACTTCTCGTACGGCGGCTGGGCTGAGCTTTGAGCTTTGATCCCTGACTGAAGAGAAAGTCGGATTTTCCGGCACAGTGAGTGACGGGCCGGCAAAAAGGGATGGGAACTGGGAAAAGCCGGGCGGTTACTAAGGCAAAAGGGATTGTGTGCGGGAGGGAGAAGAAGACGATGCAGGGAGGGGGGGAAATGGCACCGCACATTCTCATTCTCCCAACCCTAAGTCATTTCTTTCTTGGCAACTGCCGGCTAAAAAGCTTTTCTCAATGAGAGACAGAGGGGATGCGAAGGGCTAAGACTTGTCTGTAGTCTCTCTGGGGGCTTTTGCAGGAAGCACTGTACCAGAGAGGGAAGGAGATAGATTCCCGGACAAGCGGGGAACAAAGGCGGTGACATGGCATAACTAATCGATATGAGAAAGCTCCCCACTCGAGGACAGGGGCAGGTCTCTTGATGAGGCAGGACCCGTCTCTCCCAGCCTGTTCCACTCATGCTCTCTGGTCTTGCCATCCTGCCATCCCTCCACACCCTTCATTTCCTCTCTCAGCGGACATCCTTTGAAATGCTAAACAATCGGGGCAAAGTCCACACCTTGGCTTTCCCCTCGAGATAGCGAGGTAATTTTTCCCTGGCACCACTCGAGTCGCCCCGGCCCGACAGCTCTTCCCGCCCAGCAAGCTGGGTCTTGATGGAGGGATAAGAGCCTGAAAACCAGCAGATTAGGGCAGTAAAAAAAGAATAAATTGTGACTTTGTTGTCCATCATTATTATTAGCAAGCGAATGGCAGTTTGGCATAACTAAAACATTTGCTTTCATTTACCGAGGACTCATTTATCCTCGCCGCAATTAGACGATGGAATTAATTTGCACATGAAACGAGCCTCATCCTGTGCCTGAATAGAGACACAAGTTTTCCCTGAAGGTTTCCTTTTATTCTCCGATATAAAACTATAGACTCTGTCTAGTCAGTCTGGTCCAAGTGAAGTGGATGGACATGTTGTATCATCTGTGTGTTGTGTTATCATGGGGCTTCATGTATTTCGTGGGCTGTTCCTGCATGCATCACTTAAAAATTTGATGTGAAATCAATTTTCCGTTACAGGACGAATACAACTGAATCGAACGGACTTACAATACGTTATTACATTCAGTAAAACTTTCCTTCAGTCAATGAAGTGATCTCATCTAGTGATTATGATCAAGAGAGGTAGAAAATAACCCTTATTTTTATTATAGTTGTACTCGCATCCGTACATTTTCAAGTAAAACACCCATTAATTTTGTCTATTTTCGTTTGTAGTTGTGTTCTCATTGAGTCCCATATTGCCTGCTGCTTGGCATTCTCATCATAAAGCAATCCCCAAAAGTTATTTCTGGCTTTGCTGTGAAATATTTGAAAGGCAGAGCAGATTCACAACTCCTTTCAGGTTTCCATTGGGGAACATCTATTCCCAATTCACTAATTTGTGGCACTTTTTGTCAGCAGGAACTTTTCCAAAGATACCAGGATGCATTTCAGACACTCTCAGGACCTCTCCCTGAGTTTGGGTGCCTGATGGTACCAGAAAACTACCAAAGTGTAACTGGTTTTGGCATCTTAAAGTGTAACTTGTGCAAACTTGACTCAGTCTGCAAGCTAGCTCTCGCTACTCTCATGATGCCTACAGATGGAAATTTTTTGTTGTACTGCGGTAATGTTGTTTAATGTTGATGCTGAGATAACGGTCATGTAGCCGACTTCCCGACTAGTCTGAATGCAAGTGAGATAAGGAGAAAGTGTGGGCGAGTGAGATAAACAAAAGTGAAACTTGATGTTATTGGTTAATTGCTTCAATGTGGTTACATAAAAGGAAAAAAAGAGAAACAAGCAGACGAAACATTGAGAACATCAAGTCTTGTATCTTTGGCATGTTCACACTCTCTTTCCACCAAGTTTTTTAACCCTCAAAGACCCAGACAGCCGTCGCCAGCTAATAATACCTGTTGTTAAAAAGTGTTTAATATCTTTTGAAACCAAATAAATACAGGAAAGTGTTAAAACCAGCATCAGGCTGATCTCCGAGGTTCTTCAGATGCATTTAAAGCTGCAACGAAGTCTATTAATTAAAGTGAAGACGTCACTTTGGGTTCTGGGAAATTGTGATGAGTGTTTATTGACTAAATGATTATTGGATTCATCTCAATATTAATCAATTCAATCCCAATAATTTGCCGTACAAGGCTGAATTCCCTCTTCACACATCCCCCCGTGTTGTATTAAAAAGACAGAAGATAGATTACATCTTGAGGCCGTGATTCATTAGTGACATTTAATGATGATGCAGATGGGTTATTATACCAACAATTAAAGCCAACAGCCCTCGAGTTTGGTGCTTATGTTCCTTATGGCCTCCACGTAGATTTTGCCCCACTCGTGATGCTCTCTCCTTGCTGACGGCGGTAGCGCTGCTCTTCATTACCCCGCAATGCCGCCCATATATCACGGCCTTTACATCAACAGCGCTCTTCTGAGAAATCCTTAATTAATACGGGCAGTGCAGAGGCGTCTGGTTCAAGTCAGAAAACACCCCAGAGACTGAAAATATGATGTTAAATGAGGTCTGGGTGGAGCGGGGGGTTAGCGCTGCTGACCACACTGGCTAAAACAGCTGTTATGTTGTGGTTTTAAACAAACACTGTAGCACACGCGTACATACACATACATATTTATGCACACACACAGAGCCCTGCCTGTTCTTGTGTTTTGGTCAGGAGCAGAGCGAGCCTCTGTGGTCTGGTGGGGTTCAGTAACACACATGCTCTCTGTTTATGTTGTGCTCAGAGGCCTCCTGTGGTCTGGCCTCACACAATCTGCCATCCCAGCTCAACCAACGCTCTCCATCGCATAGGTTTTTCCCCTTCACTTCAATCCGAAATACTTATTTAGCTGCTTCTCCTCCACTCTCATCATTTTCTCTGAGCTTCAACGTATTGATTCCACTCAGAAAGTATGTTGTGTTTATGTTTGGGCAACACACACACACACACACACACACACACACACACACACACACACACACACACACACACACATATGCTTTTTGGCAATGCCCAGGTCATCAGTTGATGGTGTGCAGTTTTGTGTTTTGCGTGCAGCCTCGACTCACTTTCTCACCCCGTTAATCTCTCCTTTCCACAATCTCCCTCTCAGTCTGCCTCCCAACTCTGTCTGGTGCGTCTCATTTTGCAGTCTATTGTTGGAAGCCAGTGAGTTTACGGGGGGAGCCGCTCGGCCTGAAAACACAAGCGGGGGTCGGCGTGGTCGCAGCCGAGCGTGACGGATACAATAACCCCTGCAGCGGAAGCACCCATGTGCTAAATTACTGCCACAAATGTTCTTCCACCAGGCCGCGGCAGGACCATCAGAGCCACTCGGCTATCTCCAGCCCCGACGCACTTTTCCTTTTTCCGTTACATAATTGCGCCCTGACCAAGCGCGTCCAACAAGTCAAGATCCACTTAAATGTGGGGGGATGAGGTTGATAGGAGGCAGATAGTGGAAGTTGAAGACTTAAACTCTGAAAGAAAACAAATTAGTTGTGTTTTCGGGCTCACTCTGACTGTGGGACTGCAGGCAAACACCAGTATAAACACGGTGTTGCAAGGTCGGTATTTCTGCTAAAACTTGTATAAATCTATGAAAAACTTCTTAATAACTCCATAAAATGCAACCTGCATCCACCACTTAATCAATCAGATGCAAACAATAGCGTATAAAGTAGTTCTAAGAGGAAATGCATCAACGTCTGATATAAAACTACAGCTGCAGCCGTCTGTAAAAAGCATTGACCGTGAATAAATCTGTTCCGGGCTTTACTTATTTTCCTGCACAGGATTTGCGTGAGAAACTGCTACAAACAGTGAGCAGTTTGTGTAGAGGAACAGCGCATCAGCAGCTCCTTCTCTTCTGGCATTTCCCCCCTGTGATTTAAACTCGTTCACCTTCTTGCCAGCAGCCACAACACCTATTGTTCGCGCGGACCGACCACTTCACACCTCCCATTCAGATCTGTGCTAAAGCCATCCATTCAGCTGTGTGGAGGAAGTCGAACCGCACCCATATCACAGTGGCTGGAAAAGACATACTGTACGACTGCCAGCGACACTTATCTTGTGGACTACTCACAAAAATTCAAATGATATGGGCTTCTGAAGCCGGGCTCTATTTTTAGAGGGAATATTTGTGGCTGTTGTTGTAATGTGCGATGAAATGTAGCATGGAGACGGAGGAGGGCGAAATGCTGAAAGAAGGACTTTGTTAGAGCTTCAAAACAGCTTTTAATTTTCACCATTTTAATGCCTAAAATGAAAAATCACAATGTTCCTTCACAGATGGGAAAATCCCCGTAACAGCACTTAGAGCATCATGGGACACTGAAAGTCATTACTGCCACTATTATCACTTTTACACCAAAATGAGCGAGTGTAGCATGAAAACAAACCCACCGACACCCGCTAACATCGCGCTTCTGTCTTCAACACCAATGGATGTAATCGAAATTAACCCCGGTGTCGGTTGACTCTGCTGTAGTCACGGGTGTTTACTGGCTCACGAGCCGATCTGCCAGGTGGACACGCCAATCCTCTCCCCTTGTCAGGCACGATACTATGATGCTTGCCGTTAAGGACGTTGGTTTGTTAATATCTCAACAGGAACCACTTCGGCATTGTCAGCGGCTTCATCGTCAGCTGATTGGATGACAGACAAGTTTAACGTCTTCTGGATGCCTATTTTTGGAGGATTTACCCGCATACGTGCTAATTTTGGTGTGAAAATTGTATAATAAAGTCGAAGAACATTCATTTCTGTTCCATTATTAGCCACCATTATTATATCAGCCTTTAAAAATGCAATATTGTTCGACCTTTAGTACTTGACAACCAGGCGAGGAAGTAAAAGGAAGTCTTTTTTGGAGGGTACTTGTCAATTTTTAACTTTTTAAAAACAATGTTAATCTTGTAAACTTATAACATGAGAGCAGTAAATTCTCATCCTGGAAAGCTTTTAAGCATTTAATTGGTTATCCCAGTAATGCAATATTAATGTTCTGTTCATTGACTCACCAGCGCATCAGACAGTAGTTTCAGCTCGAAAAGTTTTAAAGTGCTGAATTTTTATGTATTTGATCATTCTGTTGAAAAACGAGTCTCTCTGCCTTACCAGCTCAGTAAATTGCCCTTTAATGCTCTTAGTGACCACCGATGTTCTCATTGCCATATTGATTCATAAATGGTCGATGTGCCCCTGCCTTCAATTGGCTATTAACTGAGCCATTAACATAATGTATTCAGATCCCACTTTACTCCGTGGCTTGTTTTGCTAAGATGAAACTTTCTTTAATAAGGAAGTATAAGCAAAGAAGAGACGAGCTCTCTGATGACGTGCAAAGCGCTTCATCACAACATGATTTGATTCTTGAAAAACAGAGCGTCTCGCGTACAGTTTAAAGGATCGTTCGCATGCACACGGTTCAGGAGAATCATCCAACACAGGCTGTGTTTCACCAGCAAACACAGTGTCCAGCAGCGCTTGGCACGACGGACGGGCTCGTTCATTTTCAGGCCAGATTTCCAGTCCCTCGGCCCCGTGTTTACTTTGTGTGTATGCACATGTGCGTCCATCCGTGTAGTAACACACCGATAAGGAGTGACAGGCTGACACATATGGCCTTGATAAGGTTATGTTGGGTAATCTTATCTGACAATCATTAACTAGACAGCACGGTTACTACACAAGTCTGACCTGGGGAGAAGGACACACACTTCAGGGTCGGATCGGAAAGCACGGAGAAGGAAAAGCGAAACACAAATCATAAGGTTGTGTGCGAAAAAACAGTACAAAACATGTGAAAAAAACAACAGTTCAGATATTCGTAGCTTGTAAATATAGAAGAAAAACTGTATATGCCTCTAAAATCTACAGTTTCGCTTACAAGTCACGCATAAAACGCTGACTCTCAGCGAAGAAGCCATCAAATGAAAGAGCTTCAGCCCTGCAACATAACACAAGGAAATTAGATGCACATATAGCATATATCTAAAAGAGGTCTATGCCTCTTGAAGTGCAGCGTATAAAATATGCATAGCAATAAAACTAATGCATAGTGTCTTAAGTGCACCTTGAGTTGAGACCAGGGGAGGTCACATGGAGCCACTGAAGACGACAGGTGACGTGGATAGCTTTGAGGTGATTAGCGGATAACAGGACTAGTGGATGCTAATCTCGTCTTTGCACTAAGATTAGCTTTGGAAAGTGAAGCTGATGCTAACTTGGCTTTGCTAGAACTTAAGATGGAAGATAGTAGGTGTTTTATCTAAAATGTGCCTATTTCCACCACTGGATGAGGCCCCATTTCATTAATGATCAGGGAACTTTTGACACAGCTTTTTTATGCTATATCAAGAGCTAGCCACTCAGCTACGTCCATGTGACATCGCACTAAGTAACTGTGTGTCAGCAGATATTCTGTCCCTCATTGTTAAAGTTGAACTGCTGTAAGCTAATGCTTTTTAGCGTAAAGCTAATGTTGCTAACTCAAGACTTCCTGTATGTTCTTCCCAATACAAGCATTTCACTGTAAAGACAGTTGGAGACCTTTACTACCAAGTCACCTCAGTAAGTGTTGTCAATGCTAATGAAGTCGGCTAATGTATGCTGCTAACTGAAAGAAGCTAAGAAGTGTTTAGCTACCTTTTAAGTGGTTAGCGGACTAGCTGATCTCGCCTTTGCACTCTTGATTAGCTAGGAAGGTGAAGCTAATGCTAGCTTGGCTTTGCTAAAAGCTCAGATGAAAGGACAGGAATTTTATTAACACAGTATGTTTTATTGTATTGATGGTGCACGACGAGGGATGATGTCAGCAGTGTTTCTTTCTCTCATTGTTACAGTTTAATGCAGTGAGCAAGGACAGACGTTACGTCTTCAGAACAAAATTAAATGTAGAGGAAGTAGAAGCAGCATAAAGAGGCTATGTTTTAGTTTGTGAGTCAAAAGAAGTAAAAGACAGAGCAACACACTGGTGAAGTGCTTAAATGAGAAGGTGCAGAAGCTTTTTACTGTGTGGGCGAGCCTCAAGCGTCCAACATGTAATGATGGTGATTGCGGCCTTTTCTCTTCTGTAACCGCTCTATGGACTTTCGGAGGGCAGCGTGCCCAGAGCATGGACGCTGATCACAGCAGCTCACAGGAGCTCAGAGTTGTTTGTAAAGGTATCTGTACATAAAACCCGTAATCCTCCGTCAGGAACTCTGCATGCTACATGGCAGTGTTGGATGTGACGAGGTGTCTCCCCTCAGGTCAGGTGAAAGTTTGCTTTACACTTTTTTTAATCGAATGTACTCTCTGCTCCACCATAATGGTTATAATAGTCAGTAGTGGAAACACCGACGCAAGCGCTGACACAGACGGAGGCGTCTTTATCGCCAACATCAACAAAAGAAAAGGGACTGATCAAACCTCGGAGAAATTCGAGATATGCGAGTGTTAAAGATCAAGTTCATACATCTGATATAATGAGAAAATGAGAATTTTTCTGCTGCTGTCCTGATTTATATATGGAGATTTCAAATGGAAACAGCAGATCAGGCGGCACTGATGAAGCTACAACTAACTTAGTAATGACAGAGCTCTTAGATCTACTTGCCTCAGCCGTCCCACTAGATACAGCAGCTGGGAAATGCAAAGCAACGCATCTATTTTTTGGAGATGTAGTCCGTCTGTTCCCGTTCCCAAAAAAAACCTCCCCTGTGTCGTCCTCTAAAAAGCTTATCAGCATCCAGAGATGCCGCCGGCTTTGAGGCTCATTTGGTCTCGCTTCATACTTCACATTAAATGCAATTTATTGAATAATGAATCTCCTCTGCTCCTCAGACCGTGTGAACTCAGTAAATTCACTCAGCGCCCCCCCCCCACCCCAAAAAAACAGGCCTTTAAGGTCACTCTCTGATCCTGGATGTAATTCAAATGAAATTTTCACCACGTCAAAGAAAGAGTACAGGAAGCCAGATGCCTCGGCGCTGCTTAGTGGAAATATTGGCAGAATCCAGGGGCTGCTGGTACCCTTACAAGGAGGATGAGGAGGCTGCACAGTTCGACTGCGTTGGTATGTGTGGACATGCTACTTAATAAGAAGAGCGAGGAAAAAAAAAAAAACATGAATAAAAACTCCTCTTGCTGATACATTATTCATGTTTTGTAGCTTCTGGGGGTTCCACATGAGTGGCCACAGTTAGAGTTAGCGCCGGGTTTCGGCCAAACAAGATGCTGCTGAGTATGCGGGAGGGAGTGTGTGTGCGCGCATGTGTGTGTTATGTGTGTGTGTGTGGACAGTGAGGAAGAGGCTGAGCGGGAGGCTCGCCTGAAGGCTTAAAAAGAAGAAGATTCACTGAGGAAAGCAGGAAAAAGAAGTGGGATTGGAAGGACGCACTACTGAATCAGCACTACTTTGCTGAAGGGAACGCACACACACCGGGGCCTGGCAGCATGCACAGCCATGCACATATGCATATGCTGATGCACGATTTACCACACAGACACATACACACAGCTCAGACTGCAGTGTAAACGTAACACATACTTGTCTGGGTTTCTGTCTGTCCCCTCGCCGGCTACAGAGCAAACACTTCAGACGGAAAAGCAACCCTCCACCGGCCAGGCCAAAGACAAAATACACACTCGACTTAACGACTCCACGACCGAAACAGAAAGGCGAAGACCTGACGCAATAAATAGCAAAGCGTTTCCAGACATTCCCCGACTCCTGAAAAGTCAGCAATCCCCGGAGAATATACGTGCGCGTGTTTATAGATAGTAAGCTATGTAGCTGTGAGCAAATACTCCCCCAGTCACCAGATACCCCTCAAACTCCAGACTGGGCCCACTAGCAAATAGAAACACTTCCTTTCACACACACAGACAGACACACACATCTGTGTGTGGGGGGGATTTAACCTATCACCTCAATATAGAAGCGACGGTACTGAAAACACTTTGAGCCGATCGCGCCGCAGACGGAGGCGCTGATTAAACGTGCACCGAAATCGTCTCGACAGCCACCGCAGAAGTCACACATGTAAGATTGGAAAGAGGGAGTTGTTTGATATTCATACACTCGCACAGACATGCAGACACATAATGAGGACAACAGGCCTCTTGGACTCTGAGTGGATTTGAAATTAATTGAGCCACTTCGCCTGTTTTTGAATTTGCATTTTGAAAAGGGCCAGGAAGTAGCAGACTGATGAAAGGGGATAGGTACAGTCCCCCGCCCCGAGAATCAATCCTGGGTTGTCTTGGGCGCCGAAGGTTTCGTCTTCAGACGTGCAGAACAGCAGCGGTGGAAGAATTATTAAGACGTTTTACTTTAGCGACACTGAAAATACTCCACTACATGTGAAAGTCCTGCATTCAGATCTTGTTCTGAGGTCTGGAAGGGCACGGTTGCATGAAATTGAAATATTCCAGCAACAAACATGTTATAACTTACTTTGACTCTCTGGCCTGAAATATAAATGTTTGGGCGTTGTGGAAACGATGAGGCAGAACTTTGGTTCCCATCTGTTGACATCTCGGTTCAAATCCAGGAAGTGAACTGCTCAAACAAACAAAAACTTAGTCCGGGTACGTGACAACACGCACCCTTTCCTCAGATATCTGTTCCAATGCCTCTTACTATAGGATCCACATCCTGCATCTGAAGCTTCCCCCTCGCTCTCCTCACCTGTCTCACTTCAGACAGCCCGAGACCGTCGCGTCTAGCGAGCGAGCTGCAAATGCAAACAAGATGCAGACGCTTTGAAAAAACAAAGTGCTGTCGTGTCACAACTTTCTGGGGAAATAAACACTTCAATTCACCCCCACAAAGACAATACAACCCGTCGAGCTGCTAAACAAACCAGGATTCTTGCGACTCTTCATTCTACTTTCCCTCTTTTTCCCTTTTACCTCGGTGTCTCAGATTCTCGACAGGATCACTGGGTTTTTACCGCTCAGGCTCCTTTTCCCCCTGCGTCACTTTTTAGTTTGCTTTGATGGCTGTGATGTGGTTGGATAGACGCCACCAGACAGAATTAAGAAACAGGAAAAGCATCCTAGGGCTTTGAGACAGGGTCACAGAAAGAAACAAGAGGGAAGGGAAAGAAGCGATGTGAGCTTACGAGAATATATATGTGACACCAGCTGGATGTGCAGACGGCGTTCAGAACCCGTGGAGAGAAACCAAACCGCTCAATCTTCGTGGAAATGACTCATAGAACAAGAAGCGTCCTTATTCCTCAAATGTTTCCATCAGCGATGTAATGGGATCGTACAGAAGGTCGTGAGAAGTAACGCTGGCAGGATTGTTCGGGAGACTTTGTCACATGTATGCTGAATTAAGTAGTTGTGCATGTGGGCTTTTGGGAGAGTGTGCGACAGAGGAAATGACTACATAAAAGAGAAGAAGAAAAGGCGAAGGAGAAATCATAGAGAAGGGCTGTGGGCGTTAATTTTGAATACCCGGCATTACCAGCACCAGCAGCTGCACTTTGTCCTACATCGCCTCCCGAAAAAACCAGCGCGCACTCCTTCCACTTTATCTGAAAAGGAGGCCCCCATCAAGCTCATGAATAAACACCACGCAACAGCAAACTGCCAAGGAAACTGGGAAAAACAGCGAAACACCAAACTGATTCTTTCCTTCCTCTCTCTGGTCAATCATGCACCCACGCTCTGGGCATACCGAGACTCCCCTTGGTGAGACCAGATGCCTTCTTCCCTTGTAACCGTCTCCTCCTCCACCACCTCCTCCTCCTCCTCCTCTTCTTCATCAACCCCCCCCACCCACCCAGTTAGTTTTGGCTTAGCCGCTGATCCGTGAAGTGTCGTGGAATCTGCCAAACCAGGGCACGGTTGTCGATGGGCTGGAGCTGTGAGAGCGGCCATTGTCGCCAGAAGGAAAGGAAGGGATGCACGAGGAAAGCGAGGGCCGCAGCAGGAGCAGGAGAGTCTCCGGTTTGATGGAGAGAAACACGACGGAGTAAAAAGAGGGACCATATGGGGAGGCTGCGATGTCAACAAGGCACAAGCATCCCCTCTGGAAAGAGAGCAAACTTTCGCACAATAGGACCCCTTTGGAGCGCCTGGGGGCCGCCCCAAACTTTTACGCCCCGAGAGTGGAAGTCAAACTGAGTCGTAAAAGCGTGATGAAGCAGACGGGGTAAAGAGCCCTTCCATCAGCCTGCCAGGCAGCCAGATCTGCTCCAACAAAACCCTCTTTCTCTCCTCAAAGCCTCGGCCCCTTACACATTGAGCCATGCACACATTCTTCAGTGACATAATGCTTTTTTAAGCTATTGCCCTCTTCAACCCCCCTCCCCCCCTCCTTCACTCACCCACCTCCTCTTTGGCCTTACTCACATTTCCCCCTTTTGCCAATTACTATTTGAATATGAATACCAGCAGAGGGGCCGAGTGTTTGTTTTCGCTCCTGCGGCGGTTAAGAAGTGAAGGAGGGAGGTCAGCTGACGTCAACGATCCGCCGTCTCATTGATGTGCCGGCGGTAGGTGTTTCCTGAACGGCCTCTCGGGGCCATAAAAGCGGCCATAAAAACTAGCTACTACCCCACCTCCCCGCCCTCTCCCCCCCCCCAGCGGAGCGGCTGCAACACCCCGAGGGAGTCACAGAGCTCACAGGAGGCGAGGTCGGCGACAAAGCCGGCGCTCTAATCGGTTTGTATTGTTTCCTTATCTGGAAGGAAACGTTCAATTCTTTAACTATGAGCTCTGAATGTGTTAACTCTGATATAGGCCAAAGTTTCAGCCCACTGCCCCTCATTGATGAGATAACTCCGGTCAGGTGCTCCACAGCCCGGGAGTCATTCAGGAAGAGGGACAAATCCCTGCGAGCACTGGGACCAGCGGCAACCCCCCCCCCCACACACACACCATGACCTCTCATGCACCAACACACCCTACGCTCCGCAGTTTACCAGTGAAAAGATAACAGCCATATAACTACAGCCTAATTCACTCACAGTGAAACCAGTGTCCACTTGACTGGTCACATGAGACGACGAAAGGGAGCGCTAATGTGTTGTTGAATCAGAAATTACAGGCCTGCGTGGAGATAAAGAATGATTGATTCCTTTAATTCATGATGCATTTTTTCTTGGAAATACAACTCTGCCCTCATCAGCAAGCAACTGCATCATTTTATTGGATTTTGCTCACCTAGAAACACCAGTTTGAAAGTATTCTCGGTATAACTTGGCTGGTTTGAAACTGTGCAGAACATCAATACAAGCTCGAAGTTTAAAATATCTCACTCTTGGGCACTGACCAAGGTCTAAAAGCAGAATTGATATACTATCACCATATAAAGTTGAAAATGTGTTGCAAAACGTTGGAGATATGTTTTTGCCAACGTGACGATACACTGTAGGTCCAATAAACACACTTCTTTTAGCTCTGTTTTAGTCTCCACCAGCTCCGAAGCTCAAGACCCAACTCTTCTCTTTGGCTCTCATAAAGGTTGTTTTACTAGTTTGGACCGTGCTCTGGGTATATACACGATCTTTTATTGTCCGTTCAGTTAACCTGACTTTTTATTTGCCTCTGTCCGTAATGCACTTTGGTCGACTCATTTAAATGTGCCATAGAAATGAAATTGACACCACTTCTCTTGAAATGTCTGTCATTAAACTATTAAACATTTCTAAGCTAACCTTGGCATTGCCAAAGTCTATGTCTAAAACTCATGATTAATTATTTTTCTCATTGTTCAGCCTCAGCCTGGCATCAAACAACTTTTATAAACTATCCCCTTTCACACTCGACAAAAAACCCTACATCAACCACTAACACCTGGCTTTTGTCTTCAAATGGAAAGGGTACAATCGGCAGTCGTGCATTTATCATCTCCAGCTGGATGGAGACACGACAACCAGGTGGACGCGCTAACAGTCGCCCCTTTTCCCGGCACGATGCCACGAAGCACACTGAAGTTCGGGACGTTCGCATGTAAATACTTTTCCATCCATCTCAGTTCAAGCAGCACTTGAACTTAGTTTGACAGTAAAAGACAAAAAAAAAAAGTAACCACCTACATGCTGCTTTCCACTGTGACCCGCTTTGTGGTTTCTTTGTGACGGTGAATGCGAGACACCAGAAGAAGAAAAAACAGGAAGGCAAACTTGTCAATCACCTATTTTTAGCTGGTTTATCTGTAATTTAAACTTCAATCTCTGCATGAAACTCTGCGTGTCTACTGTTAGAATTTGCAGCTTTTAAATACAGTGAGAGAGCAGACAGACAAGTGTTGGTTGATCAGCTAATAATAAAAAAAAAAAATCCAAGGAGGCCGATGGCAAAACACTGCAGCAGCTGAACGTGGGAATGTTGGAATGATGGCGCTTCAGAGCAGTGTTGCCCCCTGTCTCAGCATGCCCCATGCCACCCAGAGAAAGTAGAGATGTGAGAGATTTCTTTAAATACTTCGTCTCTCTGCCAAAAAAAAAAAAAAGGGAGGACAGATGTCAGAACTCAGTGCACTCCCTAAAACCTGCAAACAGCAGCCATACATTCCTTTCATCGCTCCTCGGCAGAGAATTTAATGAGGAGCCAATCACATGTCCGTCTTGATCATCACTTCTTGCCTCAGCCAGTCACATACCTGTCTGCTTTAATTGAGTTAACAAGGACCCAATCAGCTTCTTGCTCGCTTTGCGTTCTGCACTGTCAGAGCCTTCCAGACGCTGTGCAGCTACTCACTTTCCTGTCTGCTCGCAAACTTTTTACATCACTGTATCAGCACTAGTTAAGGAGGGAAGAGTGACAGAGAGAAGAAGAAGAAGAAGAAGAAGAAGTAGAAGCGAGGGAGGGAGGAGACGGGTTTACAACTTTTACCACTGCGCCTGGCTCTCTTATTAATCCATTCGTCTTAAACATTTCCTGACAGTCGTGGGCAGGAGAGGGATTTTGAAGCCTTGTTATTCTTCACTCTTTCAATTACCGTTACTGAAAGCACAACAAGACTTCGGAGCATTTTTTTTTTCCTCCAGAGTGGAAATGAGGAGCTTTTAATAGAGGAAATGATTCCAGGGGCCGGCCCACTGCTGTGCTAATACCCACATCGATTTTCATTTTGGGGGAACCCTCCCAGCTGATCAATCTCTCTCCACCAACTCGCCGGCAGCTGGCCCGGGAGGGGGGTGCAGGATGGTTCACTTGGGCTTCACTGTCTGATCCGATGGATGAGTGTGTGTGAGCCGAGTTCATGTCCACCCTTCCCTCGCCTCCCCCCCTCCCTGCAAAACCACCACCACCACCACCACCACCTCTGAGGCCAGGGGCGGCTTGGCTGTGCTGGTAATCCTTCAATGAATGTGGGTCAGTGAGCGGGGCTTTGCCTTCGTCACTCAGCAAGGGGACAGACAGCGGGGTCGTGACCCCAGTCATCCCTACGTGCACTCACACACACACACACGGTCGTATTCACACAAAGACAAAGACCCGAACACACACACACACACATAGACACAAACAAAAAAAGAGACATGGATGGATGAGCAGCCACACGGCCAAAACTCACACAGACGAAAAAACAAGCAGCAACACAAACTTGGGATACAATCGAGCAGATGTGAGAACATTAGAGCTGAAATGGTTCAGAGGATCGATGTTTACCAGTCGATTTAATGAGTAATAGGCGAAAATGCCAAAAAATGCACAGGTGGCAGCGTCTGGCTCTTTTTCCCTCTATTACAGTTACACAAACCAAGACATCTGAAGATGCCAACTATTAAATTCATCATCACTGACTATTTTGGGAAATCATTAATCTGGTTGAGTAATTTCTAAAAGAAAAAAGTCCAAATTCTCGGATTCCAGCTTCTTTTTTTATCTTCATGACAGTAAACTGAACATTTGTGGGTTTTGGTGGGAAAAGTAATCGTTAGTTGCGGCCCTAATCGACAATAATTTACATTAAAGGTGCAGTATGTAGTTTTGGGGAAGAAGTTCTAATCAGAGGAGAAAGGTCTTCACTGACTGATGTTTTTTTATACATAAACAAACTTAATAAACAAACTCTCTTTGTTTTCATGACTGAATAAACAAACTGACCCTAAAAGGACAACACAACTTCATACCGTTTTACTTTGTTTACATTTGGCGGACCCTGCCACCTTTCTAGCTTCATTTTCCTATGAGAAACCGCTTGTTTATACATTTGAAGATTAAAAATAAATATTTCTGAGCACAAATATTAAATATTTGCCGGTTCTTGTTTATAAATGTGAGCATTTGCTGTGTTTTGTTGGTTTGTATCTCTGTAAACTGAATACCGCTCAGTTTTGTTTACCTCTCAGAACTTCTGACGGACATTTTACCACTTACTTGTGACATTTTTTAGACGGAACCATTAAGCTAAGAAACTAATGTTATTCGGCGGCCCGACAAAGTTAAAAATTTAGATCCTGTCACGAGCTAATCACTCAAGTTTATCACCACGAACTGACTGCTACCAGTTACCAAAGAAACAGATGCAGCGGCAGACGGGAGCCTCGACAGAAATACTCAGACGGAGCCGTGTTGACTTCTCTCATGAAGCGGTGACACAGTGACTTGCCCCAGATAACGCCAAACAAGGCTGAAGCAACTCAAACACAGACGGTTGAAATGACAAAGATGGAGAGAGTGAATGTCAGATGGGATGTGAGGTGGATAGACGGTGTGATAAGATAAAAAAAACAAACAGAGGTTTAATCGAGTCTAAGGCTTAAGTCTGTCTCTGACACACACACAACACGCACACACACCCAAATATCAAAGAGTCCTAATTAAGCTGCGCCACATTCAAACTTATTATCCCGCACATCATTAACATTCTCCATCACGAGCTCGGTATTTTATCTAAGAGAGAGCAGGCAATCATGAAATATTCATGATTTATTAATCTGACTACAGAAAAACAAACAATGGCAACCCGGGGAGTGTGACACCCTCTCCTGCCAAACAGCGAGGTAGCAACATGACTGCGTTTGACACTCGCTCAGCACTCCAAATCTCCCAACAAGAGTCCGCTATAGGGCGCCGCCGCCGCCGCCGCAGCGCTGGCATTCAGGTGAATGGCGGTTATTCCCACTCATAATAGTGTTTTACTGAGATAAGGTGGAGAGGAAGCGTCGCCGGTTTCTTTCACTTGGCAGAGATGGGCCTCTGCCTCTCGTTCTGTGGCATCGTGTCAACAAAATGTCAACCGCCGCGTCGTCATTAAGAAGGAAGAGAGGCAAATGGAAATGTGGCCGGGAGCCATCCCGAGCCAAATCACATCAGCGTCTCCAAGTCGTTCTGATAGAGAGGAGGAGAAGGAGAAGGAGGAGGAGAAGGAGGGAAGGAGACAGAAGCGAAGGATGGGGAAGGAGAACGGAGTGAGGATAAGAGGCTGGCCCTCCTTCCCTCGTTTCTCTCCCTCTCAGGCTCTCACGCTTCTGAGAGAATTTTCTCAAGTGGGGAAAATTTCTGCTGATGACACCGTTGTGAAAATGAAAACGCCGCGCCGCTCAGTTGATGTCGCCATCATTGACTCCTAATGGGGGGAAAAAAAACCCACTCCACGCACAATTTTCTGGACTCTCAGTTTCTTTCATGCCAACTCTCCGACGTACACGGCGCGCCATTATCACTCAATCTCTCACCCACTTTCTGGCCTGTGCAAACACACAGTCAAGTTTTCTGCATCTCCTCTTAACTTTCTCGTACGCTACATCTCTCCCTCTATTGGCCCGTTCTCTCTCTCTCTCTCTCTCTCTTTCAAGTCCCTCGGGTGACCTTGAGCGGCAGCTGCCAGTGAAGTAGCTAAAGTGCAAAGTCAATACGCGCCAACAAAGCTGGTTAAGTATTAAATGGGGGATGATGACGCTGCTGTTAGTCAGAGAAAGGCTTCGACAAAGAGAAAATAAAAGGAATATGTGCTGTCGGACTTGAATGGAGAACTCAATAGCAATAATGGGTGACTTAGAGGGATTGACTCGCAATATTAGGCGAGACTGCAGCTGTGATTCCAGCAGGATAATCTGGTGAGAAGGGAGCACTTAAATGCTGGGCCTACGTATATGAAGTATGCTACTGAGGGGGGATGTAAAGAAAGAAACGCTTCACGTGATTCATGACTGAAACAGGAAGCATAGAGCCTCTTTAAAGAGAAATGAGAACCACAACTACAATCACAAATAGCAGCGAAGCCAGTAAAGGAGTTTTAGTCACCACAAGGCATAGCATTACAGTAAAATCCCACCTAATGTGAAATTTTTCAATTGTCGAGCCTGTAACAGCCTTTCACTGTCCTCTCCCTGGATCATTGTCGGAGAGCCCTGCAAACTCAGTGGATAATGTAGCAGTGAATGGGCCCTTTCATCAGCGCCTGGCCATGGAACTGGACCGGAGTGACTCCAATTGAAGCTATTGCCGCTAAGAAAATCAATTGAATAAATGTGCGGAGCGTGCGCGGGCTGTGGATGTCGGGGGGGAGCTGGTTCAGGTACCTATATGTGCTGGCCTCCAGTCCTGCATTCCTTGTGTAGTGCAGCATTCCTCTCGAAGGCAACAAGGTCAAAGGTCAAGAGGCAAAGATGAGCGCGGATAGCTCCGCAGCACCAGCTATAGTATGTATTTTTGTGTGGGTGGATGCATATTGATTGCAAACGAGCGAGTGGATAAGGCAGGAAAGTATGTGTCAGGCTACATTCAAAGAGCATCCAGGTATGTACGTACGCCGTGCAGCCAGTGCTCCCTCCTCCACCTCTAACAGCTGCTCTGACACGTGTGTGCATTCCTGAGTCTGCACTGCAGCGTCCCCGCAAGGCATCGCCTGTCCGCCCTCAGCCTGTGGAAATGCAGTGCTAACACCGGCCGGCCACATATAGATCCATTTACCTGACAGAGCTACGTCAGGGGTATCTTGCAAAGCACGGACCGACACCCAAAGGGGCTTAAATTAGATTAAATGAAAGGTATCCGCTTGATTAAAGGAGACCTATTATGCTTTTTCCTTTCCTTAAATGTTACATATGGATTCTTGTGCATATAAAATATCTTGGAAGTTGGAAAGGTGAAAGTCTGCATCAACAGAAGCTCATCTCTCCCACAGAAAACACTGCTCCTGCAACGCCTCGTCAGTAGTCCCGCCTTTTGATTACATGACTTTGATTACATGACATCACTACATCACCATGCCACACATCTGTATAATTTATGGCTAGTTTGGCAGATGAGAATTGATTTAGCGCAGCTGCTCTGTCGCCGTTAGCGGTGCTGCCTCAGGCGTGTGTGAGCTGACCAATCAGAGCCAACTGGGTCTTAAAGAGACAGGAGCTAAAACAGAGGCAGCGGCAGCAGACAGTATGAGAAAACTGATGGGTTTTTTGAGCATTAAAAGCATGTAAACCTAATCTAGTAGAAATAAATAAAATAAAATTATGAACATGAAAATGAGCATAACGTGTCTCCTTCAAATCCAAACAGGCTGCTAAATAAAAAGAGGGAAAAGCTTTAGATTTATTGGTTTCACTGTGTCACTCCGAGTCTTCCTATTTTTACAACCCCGTCTCCAGCTGTGCTCCCGATTGTTAATTTCTCCAGTTCATCTCCTGATTTTTTGACACAAATCAAATAGTTTCAGCTGAGAAAAGGATGAAAATTGGTCAAACGACGAAGAAAAATGCCTCCAAATTTCACTCCAACTAGTGAGAAATCTTCAAGAAGATATTGTACTTTTCTTTTTTTACTTATTTTACAATGAGCTAAGGATGTAAGACAAATTAAAAGTCACTTTGCTATCACATCCTTGTATTTGTTCTATCAATCTTCGGTGTTGGGGTGCCAGCACCCCAGATAATCTCCTTCTTCTTCACAGCCTAATGTCGGAAGTCAACTGTGATGCCAAAATCCAAATCAGGAAGGAAAGGAAAGGAAACTGCACGCTGAAAACTGTAAAAGTGTAAAAAAAAAATGGAATTGGATTTGCTGAGTTTTTAACCGTGGACAGAAATCAAATGCAGCATCGATGCTGGGAATGAAATGACTAACAGGCAGCCGTATTGATCTAAAATAACTCAACCGTGAAACACGTTACAGTGGAGAGACTGGTTCCCTGAAGTCACCGCTGTGTCAATCAGCTGATTGTGGTGTGGAGACGCTTCTCTGAAGACGGAGGAGGCGACTCCGAGGTGGGGAGAGACCAGGGGGGGTCGGATCCGTTGGGGAAACAGAGCCGTGAGCGGCGCGGAGCAGAGGTGGGCCGTCCAGAGACGACTGGAATGTTGAGATAATGCATGACATATCTCTCTCCAGGTGACACCGAGCCCAAGGCATCCAGGGAGAGGATGAGTGTGCGGAGGGGGGGGGGAAAATAAAGGATGACGAATGGATAGACAAGTGCATGCTTGTGAAGTTTTGTTAGAGCCCTTTCTTTTTTTTGTTTTTTTGCTTCATCAGTCTGCGAGGAGCTGGAGGTTCACGTCAAGTTCAAGGAGAGTCGCTTCCTCCCTCAACCGAAGACATCTTCACCCACAGCTCCTCCGTCTGTCTGTCTTTGCGACTGATCCAGTGGAAATATGCGCAGGTTAACATTCCATATGCTCCTTTCCCTTTACCTTGACATGTACATGCACACTAACACACACACACCCACTTGGGAACAATGTCGACAAGTGCTGTTATCACATGCCCGAGTTTACCCAGGCTTTGCAGAAAAGGCACAGGTTGCTAAATGTAGATCAAACCGGTGTCACTCACAGAGGAGTGAACCTGACAGCCGAGTTCATCGCGTAATCCCGCTATGTAAACACCAAACACCAGCCCTCTATATTAAAACATACCAAGCGCTCAGGTGCAGCTGTCGATCCCGAGAGGGGGGGGAATCATTAATTACCACCTTGACAAAAATGGAGACCTCCAAAATTAGAGGTAATCAACAGTCCCTGGGGGCTAAGTGGGAAAGATGGCACCAACTCCTGGAAACGGAAAGGTGATAATTAACCCATTATGACTGATTTATTCGCAGTTAATCGCCTCATAATTCAACCAAACTTGTTACAGGCGTAAACTACACTGCACGCTCCTTTAACGGGGGGAAGCAGAGCGCTGTCATTACAAGGTCACTGTAGCACTCGTACTAATTTGAGAGCAAAAGGAAGAAAAAAAAAAAAAAAACTCCTCTCACAGTCGACTTTCACTTAATTTGCACTAAGTACAGGGTGCAAATCAAACATGTCCGTGCACATCCTGGTATATAGGCTGCAGTGGTGCTCCCATGGAGAGAGGGGCTGGGAGGTGGAGGGGAGGGTGAATTCCTTCATAGGAGAGGAGAGGAAGGGGAGGAAGGGGAGGAGGGGGTGTCCAGGGAGCTAATAGACTGGCTGGAGATCTTTTACTTCATGCTTGAAAGGGAGCGGGGAGGGTGAGGAGCAGTCATGTAGAGGGACATAAAAAGGTTGGTTAACTATGACCTGCAGTTGGGGATCTTTACAACACTCATAACACTTTATAGTTAACCAGGTTTCAGTTCTGGGTGTGATTTATAAGCCTGGATTCACGAAGGGGGAAGTAAACTCATATTCTGAAAAGGATGCTGCTCTGGTTTTGGATGAAGGTGACAGCTCCGTGCGCACGGACCCCGCGCGTAAAAAAACACCCAAAAGAAACAACTTCCACAACTTACTTGTCATACTCCGCGTTGTCCTTGTCGCAGCGCGCGTCCTTGTGCTTCTGCCAGTCCTTGCCGTGCTTGCAGGTGGTGAGCAGCACCACGTCCTCCGCGTTGTGGACGTGGTGTAAGGCATTCCTGGTGTCCGAGCCGATACCCGTCAGGTAGCGCTTCCCCTTGAACACCAGCATGTATTTGCGAAAAGGCGGGATGGAGTTGTACTTCAGGTACCCCCTCTCCCCGCCGGTCCGCGGGTGCTCCTTGGAGAAGAGCGGGATGGACACGTCGAAGTTGCGCCTGAAGTTCTCGGTGCTGATGCTGGCTTTGGCCAACATGGCCTGGCCGATGTCGAAGCCCAGGTCTTCCGTGTAGTCCGGCCACGTCCCCGAGTACAAGTTAAATATGAGGTGGTTCCTGCCGTCGTTCCACAGGGGCAGGTTCTGGACCTTGGTCTTCAGGTTGTGGACGTATTGCGGGGACAGCTGGTCCCGGTCCAGAGTGTCCAAACTCAGGACGAACAGACAAGCCTGTCCGGGGTCCGAGGTGTAAAACCTGGACCCCTCGATGGTCGATAAAATATTCTGATAACTCTCTGAGATCTTCTCGCCCTTCTGCTGCGGGTAAACATAAACTTTGAATCCGTTCTTGTGGCACAGCGAGAAGTCGAAGCAGGAATCCATGCGGCACCGCTTGCCTTTGTAAACACTCGTGTTGACGTCCCTCTTCTGCCTCGGAGAAATGTGCAGGTTGTACTCCTCGGTGTCCGTCTCATCCCACGGCAGGAAAAGGTGTAACGGGTCCGAGAAGTGAGGCCAGGGCTGGTCGGGCCGGTACCCGTTCCGGCTGCGGTCATGCCGGCTCCTGCTCGCCGCTGGAAGTTGAACCCCTCCGAGGTAGAAGAGAAGCACCAGACATGCACCGGCGGAGAGCAGGATCAGGTAGCGTTTTTTGGCCTGCATGTGTCCTGGGAACAGGGGCGAGTTGTGTAGGAAGAAGAAATGTAAAGTGGCCCGAAGTTAGGCTCTCACCAACCCCGGCTACACCGCTCCATCCTCCGGCAGCCTCCAAGGATCCCCAACCCCCCTTCTGCGTATTCGGTTCCCAAATCCAGCAAGTGATCCAGTGCATGTGGGCGATTTTACAAGTAGTGTCCCGTTCTCCCTCTGCTGAAGACTTTTTTCACCATATCGCTACAGATCCGCGCTGGCCGGACCCTCTTCTCTCGGACAACAAAATCACATGCAGCGACTCTCTTCTCCTTCTTCTTCTTCTTCTTCCCCTGCGCGTCTCCACAGCCTCATTCAGACTGGCTGCATGGGGCTATTCAAATGGTAAAAAAACAAAACAAAAAACTGTCCGACAGCCGTCTGGGAACTCTCTCCCCCCGGCTGAACAGCGGCAGGGGTCCCCGAGGCTCTCCCAGACGGAAAGGTATGCCCCGGTTTGGATGTTAAACTCGGTAACACATTGACCGGGGGAGTGCGAGAAAGCCCGTCGGTGTGGCCGCCGCTCGGATCCAAACGCCTCGGGGGTGAATGCGTCTTATTCCCCCGTCTTTTTTTTTTTTTTTTTTTTATCCCTCCATGGTCCCGTGTGGAAGAGAAAGCCAGAGGAGAAAAAAAGCCTGGAGGAAGCGTCGTAGCGCAGGAGCAGCTCAGCGGTGCAACTGTAACCTGACGAATCCCTGCATTTCTCTTCTTATTTATCACAACCTCCCTTCATTCCCCTCATACGCGCCGATAGAGAATAAAAGCCCGGTCGGCGGGAGCCCCGCAGCGGGCGAAGTTCTCCGGTCGACACGAGGCGGACAGACGCGCACCTCGCAGCCGGTGGGTCGCTGAGAAAATGTTCAAAAAGACGGGATTCCTTGATCCGAGTGTCCAATTACCGACTGCTCAGTTGTTCCGATTGTTAGTCGGTAACATTCCAATCCCGACACGACGGCAGCTGACGTGACGTCCCATCGATGCGCATCGGCGCCGCTGATTGGTCGGCGCGCGGGAGCGGAAGAGGCGGGACTTCGGGGAATGCACCCATTCATAACCGGAGTCCTCCGCATGTGCAAATTATCTAATTGCGAGGCCGATGGAAGAAGTGTGGAGAGGAGCCAGAGAGCAGAGCAGCCTCAGAGAGGGAGGCTGAGGGGTTATGTACCGATAGTGTTCAGTGTCAGGAGGCATCAGAGCTGGAGCTTGGTTGGTTTTATATACTAATACTACTGATAATAAGTTTAATTATAATAATAAAATATAAAAATAACTTTATTTGTAGAGCTAATGTGTGCTAAGTGCTTTGACAGAATAAAAGCAGGAAGATAATATAACAGGATCGTAACAGTCAGGCCAAACTATAATCATTTCTTCTCATATATATATATATATATATATACAGAGTTGTGCTACCTATGAGCTGAATATGAGAAGAACTTATTATAATTTGGCTTGACTGTTAAATATTATTATTATTACTACTATTAACTTTAATTTTATATATTATATATGTGTGATGTATGTTTTGTATTTTGTATGCTACTGGACACTTGGATTTCCCTCGGGATAAATAAAGTATCTATCTATCTATCTATCTATCTATCTATCTATCTATTATTATATGATCTTCCTGCTTTTCTTCTGTCAAAGCGCTTTGTAAACTCTGTTTTTAAAGGTGCTCTACAAATAAAGTTAGTATTACTATTATTATGGAAGTGACAACAGGAAATCTTTCTTAGAAGTATTTCTTTTGGCTCAGCCACTGTTGGTTTTTATATAATATAATAACAATATTAATAACCCTATTTGTAGAGCGCCTTTAAAGACAGAGTTTACAAAGTGCTTTGACCAAACAGAAGCAAGACACTGAAGAAGATAATATATCAGGATGCACAACAGTCAAGCCAAACTAGTTGAAGTGAAAACAGGAGGGCAAAAAATACAAAACAAGAAAGAAAGCACCAACAACATGCATGTGTACATATGTTTTATTAAGTGTATTACATGTATCGTCTTATTTATTTATATACCAAATTAAATTCAGGACTAGTTTTCCTAATTTGTTTTTCATTTCTCCATAAAGCACTTCAGTTGTTTATTATTTGTTGCTCTATATTTCAAAACTCACAATAGAAATACTTTATTGACCCCAGTAGAGAAATTGTTGCTCCTTCTTGAATAGAGATATCACAGCACAGAGGAATTTTAATATGTAAACAGAGAAGACAATAAGAAACAAGAGTAAGTAATAATAACACATACGAGCAATAAAATAACTGCAAAACATTTGTTTGAGCATTAAAGCGGCACCATGTAGTTTTGGAGAAGATATTATAATCAGATCTTCATTGACTGATGTCTAAACAAAACTTAATAAACGAACTCTCTTTGTTTTCATGACTGAATAAACAAACTGACCTTAAAGGACAACACGATTTCATAATGTTTTCTCTTTGTTTATATGTGGCGGACCCTGCCACCTTTCTAGCTTCTTTATGGGAGTGAGTAGATGGCGACTAAATGTGTCCAATTTTGATTGGCTGGCCACAAATATTGTAACAAAGAGCCCTGAAATGCATAGAAAAAAACACTATTCACTTATTTGTCAACTTCCTCTTTCTTTTGTTCATTCCCACAAAAGGCACGGTATAATAATTCATTTCTTTTCATATTCAGCTCACAGGTAGCACGACATCACAGAATATTATTTACTTCATTATCTGAATTATTAACTATGTTGTTTTTGGTCTTTCTTTATTTGACGGTCTTAATTTCTGCAGTTTTTCTTTAAAGCTTATTGTCTCACGCTAACATACCAAGTGTTTTTTTTCTTCTTGTGGACAGCTGTAGAGACAGACAGGAAATGAGGAGAAAGAGAGAGAGAACGAGAGAGAGAGAGATGATATACAGGCGAGGTTCAACAGCTGGAATCAAACCAGCGATGCTGCGGTCACATGGTATTGTGTCTAAACCACCAGACCACCAAGACGCCCGATCGGAGATTTTTATTTTATTTTCTAAACAATGGCACATCTGATTTGCATTCTGACAAAGTTTTTCTTGGAAATCCAGAATCACTCACTCACAGTCCTCACAGCACATACAAAAGCCACAAAAGTAAGATAAGCCCTGTGCTATTTGCCTGTGACATGTTGTAACACTGATATCGCCTACAGCACTCAGCATCCGCTCGAACTCATGTCCTCGTTGTTAACACGCGCCAGAAGAAATGCAGTGAAATAGTTAAGCTATGGAGGCATTTAATGAGAATAAGTCGTCGAAGTCGACCCCGGACTAAAGTTTTCCCGTATCCACCAACAAAACCAAAGTGACACAGCAGAGGCCACCCGCTTGACAAGGAAATTAATAGCAGAGGAGTGGTTCTCGCTGAGTGTCACCATGCCTCATAAGCCCGCATAATCCTCCCCACTGCCATTTGGTGGCACAACACTCGGGCTGGGTGAAGAGGCCATCCTCATTTTTTATCGGCCAATTAGCTCAGAAGAGGGGGACTAATTAGCAGGGCTGGCTGGGAGACAGGCCAGGATCCTGCGGTTGGCCAGCGCTCATCGTCGGAGTATGCTGGTGATGAAGAGGCCTGGGTGCTGTTCCAGAGGGCTGCTCCTGTCTTTGTGGCTATCGCACTTAATCCACAGCTAAGCAGTGTGTGTAGGAAAGTTTTGTTGACTGCGAGAAAATGCTAATCCTGAATTGTTTGTCTGTGGCTAGTTTGGTAATTTTACAGGTCATTTCCCTCAAATTAGAACAATAATCACCACTAACATTATTTCATAATGATATTCTGCTATTTTCCAATAAGCGGTAATTAGACAACGGACATTTCCAGGAAACTTTGAACTGGTTTCTGTCTAACTTCCCCTCAGCAGGCCACTAAACTAAAGTGAGTAGTTGCAGATTTAGTTTCTGTCCAACTTCCTCCCCAACTTCTGCAGGCCATGAACTGACATACACTTTTTAACAATTTACATTCTCACCAATTCAGCAATCAACAATCAGGCTCTGTCGGTCTTTCCTGTTATTTTCTAATGAACTGCTGACTCAAAATATAGACAGAGTGACATTTAACTTGGGTGGCTTGAAGACATTATTATCAAGTTATCTGTTGGTAATTAGCTATTTATGGTGACTAACTTTTGAAAAAATGACATTCTTTTTGTTGCATCTTTACGTTGGTAAAGGTCACGGTTTGGCTTGAAATACCTGTTTTGGGAGATGGTCCAACTTCCCTTGAAACATGTTATAGTTGGCACAAAAACAGCTGGAAACACCACCAGGTGTCCTTAAAACCATCCAGGGGTGTGACTCAAACTGTGGTCGGCTGTTTGGCAGCCTTGTTGGCTTGTATCAACCCAACCTGACCTGCAGAAGTTGGACAGAAACTAATTGAGCTGCAACAACTCACTTGAACTTAGCGGTCTAGTGACAGTAAGTCAGACGGAAACAGGAAGTTTGAGGTTTCCTGGAAATGAATGCAGGAAATTACCAGCATTTATGAAACTGCATTGAAAATACAAGAATTTTATTTTGGGGGTTAATTTCAATGAAATCTGAGGTAAATAATGTGATAACTTTGAGGTAATTTTAAAGAAATTTCATTGTTATTGCTCAGTAATAACCACCTATTTATCAGGAAATGTGTTACTACCATGTTTACACCCTATAACAGGCTCTTCTAGCCTTTTATTCCTTCAAAGTTTCTTCGTAGCTCTGAACCCTGATGGAAAGGCCACACAACTGGCAAAGTTACCACCGCTACATCTCCTTAGAGAATCTTGCTTTTGTTTATGCCTGAGGGACTTTGCTCTTAATTGCTTGCAACTCTAATGGGACTAATGTCTGGATGCTAAATGACACTTGAAACCAGAATTGTGTTAACCAGAGAAGATGGTGTAATCTGAATAGAGCTGTTCTCTTGAAAAATGCTCGTGTCTGTTTAATGCATTGCGGCGTTGCTCACATCATTAAGCATTTGTCTTGATTGCAGGTGAGGAAGAGAGAGGAGCTCGAGCAGAGACTGCAGTGTTAACTGCTGCACCATCAAAGGCACCATATACTCCCGGTTTATCCTCAATAAACCAGCTGTTTTGGAACATTTCGGCGCTGTGTGGTCTCCGCACGACGGCGGTGAAGACTGGGAGTCATTCCAGTGAGCTTCGCCTCTCTCCACTCCTTCATCCTTCCTTGTGTACACTTCTAATATTTCCACCCCAGAAAAATTCCCCTCTTCAATCACACACTTTGGTCTCTCTCCTTCACAGGAGTGTAGCAGGTCTGAGTTGTGAGAGGATGAGAAATCCCAGCCAGCTGTGAAACCTTAAAAGCTGGACTGAGTGAGATTGTTATGTAAAACACCCCCTTTTAATCTGCCAAAATCAAACAGTTGGGTTTGATATATAGAGGAGCGGATCTGTGTGCTGTAGATCCTCCCTTTCTGCACAAATTAAATCCTGGTGTCAGGATGGGTGTGAGTAGGAAATTGCCCCACTTGTGGAGGTGGAAAAACACAGGAAATGACTAATTTTTGCACAGAAGGAAAAAGTAAGAAACACTCACAAGTTGTGCGATGATTAGTTTTCTATTACACACAACCGCATGTTGATGGCACGCTAATTTTTGTGGTACCTGTAGTTTCTGTACAAATATCTCCCAGTGCCAATGTGAAGAGTTAGAGTTGAAATAAATAAAGAACTAGCAAGAGTAAATAATCACAATAATGCCCCAGTTTGTGGCTCTTGCGTGCTACCGTTGCATTTGAGTCACAGAGCTAAGCGTTCAATTAATTTTGTATTTTGTTGCTTTGAAAAAGCGAGAGGGTCCTCTAACAGCACTTACCGCTGTTTTGAAGATATTTCCGGATTCCTCAAGGACACTTCAAACCGTCAGGAGGAAAAAAATATTCTGTCTGTTATGCACTAAAAAAGATTTTAAACTGGTTTCCTAAGTTGTTTTTCCTCCTCCAAACAGAGACGGCGGCCAGCTCAACACGAACTCAAATTAAAAAATCCATCTACATTTTCAGACACAATAACGTGCAAATATTTTGTTTGTGTTTTATAAACAGAGCAAGGAGTTATGTCATCTCCAACTTCCTGTGTTCGGAAATAAAGCTGCAACTTGATGAACAGGCTAAAAAAAAAAGAAGTAATTCTGTAGTGCAGCCATCCCAAAGTTTTCAATTAGTTTCAATGAGGCAAAACATCTTGTCGGCCTTTATGTGAAATCTAGAGGAGCATTTCTTTAACACACAGTACCGGGTTTTTAAATGAAGAACAGGCCTCATTTTTATCTGTCGACAGCGTCGTAAAAAGTTACCAAAAGTCATATTAAATATTAAAAGTCACACATTTTAATAGCACTTGAGTAAAAGTCTTAAAATGTCTGATATTAAATGTACTTACGTATCAAAAGTAATTTTCTGGCAATACATTTAGTTTAAGTATTAAAAGTACATCATAGTATAAAAGTCCCGATCTGATATTCATATTTATTCGTAAGTATAAAGTAGGAAAAAAAATTGAATATTCAAGTAAAGTACAAGTACCTCAAAATTGTACTTAAGTAAATGTACTTAGTTACATTCCATCACTGCCTGTCGGTTAGCATTGATGAGGCTCTGTATGTTGGCATTAAAGATCCAGTGGTGTAGTTGCAGACTGCAACCAACTGAACACCCCTCGTCTCACCCTTCTCTACCTGGCCTTCTCTATAGGCAGTGATTAGTTTGTCCGCTCTGGGCTACTGTAGAAACACGGTGGTGCACCATGATGGACTCGATATTAAAAGCTCATTCTAAGTCTCAGGTGATTATACACAGATTTAATCATAATTATGAATATTATTTTCCATTTCTACAGATTGATTAAAAGATAAGACCGTAACCAGCATCAGAAAACACAATAAGTTTAATGGTTCTTTGTCCTGACTGAGTAATCAAACCAGAGAGTTGTTGAAGTAAAGATCCGCATTACCTGTGGACTTGCTTTAGTTCTCCTGGCGCTGATATGAGCATGTGTAAAGCACTTCCCCTCCGTGATGGCAGGCAGCCACGATAAAGACTTGCAAATTCAGGCCATGGTAAACAAATACCCACGGCTGGAAGGTAATCTGTGGGTTCAGGGAGTTTCAGGAGAGAGGAAGACAAAACAGCCTTTGAGAGTCTTCAGGCTGCTGCTGATCAGTCGCTGATAAACTTCCCTGTGGATGATGTAACGAGCCGGGCTCCTGCAACGACAAAGGGCATGTGTGTGTGTGTGCCCAAAAAAATACTGTATCTCAGGGTGTGCGTTCGGGTCCGTGCACCTGGCTTGTGCATGCACTCGAGACTCTATTTTGTGGATGCGGTGTGACTACAGGCCGCAAATCCAATTGAGTTTAGTCTTTTAAAGGCTTGTGAAGTTCCTCCTAAAACCTGAGAATAGAGTTGCTGTGATGTAGTGTGTAATCTCACCTGCACAGTCTCAGAGGGAGTGTGCTCTTTCTTTGCCGCTTTTATTTGGAAAATTCACAAAACAAGACAATGGTTTTCAAGTATTCATGGCCAGTTTTTAGTCTTGTCACCTGCGTTGCTATTTCCCAATGCTAATTCCTGCAAACTTTGAGAGGTTAGGAGTTGAGAGAGGGACACAAATGAAAACATACTGTAATGAAATGCCGGTCAAAACACTGGCCGGGCCTCGACCCGAGGCAATGAATTAATTCCGTGTAGTTGTCTCTTCTCAAAGCTGACAACAACAAACGGTGCAATGACAAACAGGCCCAGAAGTTTAGCTAAAAGAGCAATGTGACTGATGTAGCCATGGCAAGTGAGTGGGAGTCAATCTGGACTTGGACTTTCTGTTCTCAGACTGCCAGCCTCATGGATTGCTTCAGGCTACTGAATGCTAAATGGTGTAGCCTTGGCTATCCTTTCAAAGTGCTGCTCACTCCGTGTGTGGGATGTCTAGTGATCTCCCCATTCTTTATTTATTTAAAGTGACCTTTCGACTCCCGAGCTGAGATTGCTTTGGGCAAACTGAGCTGGGTTTAAATGTTCGGGGGTGTGGGAGGGAGGCCATCGTTTGTTGCCAGGGCCCAGAGCGAGCGGCGCTGAAACTCCACAATTTCAACCCCAGAATCCTACTGGGAAGTGCCGGCTGGCAGGCAGCAGCAAATGAAGCGTTACAGGTTAGATGTGGTGATAGGTTTTTGTCCTCATTAAAAAAGAAATCCCTGCCACCGCTTCCTCATTTGTAATCCACCGCAATTCATTCGAGGTGGATTTTGATTTGAGGGGATTTGGATGGTGTAAGGCCACTGAAGCCAGGAGGGAAAAGAGTGTATCTTGTCGTCTCGTCTTACGCAAAGCCCTGAAAGAGCAACTTTACATACACTCTGTCCTCACCCACCTCAAGAAACTTTGTGTTAACCCTTTCAGGAAGGAATTATTTAATCACAAAGTATGATTTTTGTTATGGTTTGTTTTCGACTCTAAAAGAAGTGAAAAACCATGACAATAATAATAATAATTTTGAAGGAGTTGCATAAATGTCGAAGAAGCTCCTCTCTCCCACAGAAAACACTGCTCCTGAAACGCCTCATCAGTAGTCTCGCCTTTAATTCTGTAACTCTGTGACATCACCATGTCATACATTTGCATAATTTATGCCCAGGGGCTTGTTTGGCGCGCAAGAATTGATTTAGCAGAGCCTGCTGGGTCAGGCATGTGAGAGCTGACCAATCAGAGGAGACTGGGTATTCAGTACATCATACTTCGATGTTTTGCGGAAATCAGTTCAGTTGTTTTTGGCTTTCGGGATTCCCCTTCTGGAGATTTGGATATGGTGTTTCAACTTAAATGGTTAAAAATGGCTCACAAACATCCGTCCACTGTGGGCATCATAGTGTTGAAGACAAAACCTCCATCCTGTCTGAACAGAACGAACGTATTCGTACCCGTGAACACCTTCTCTTAAGCACACTTGCGGCTGAACGTGCCGCTCGCTGCAAACGTCGGCCCCACTTCAGGGAGCAGGAACATAATGAGTGTCAGTATCATTAAATCTACCGTGCTGATATTAAATCAGCATCAGTCAAAGGAGCCTCTGCCGGTATCATTGCTTCAGAAAGTGCTGATGCTGCTGTGGGACCTGCCGGCTACAGTGCGATAGGATTTTGCATCCATTCAGAGATTCTCTAATTCCCTCAGGGACTATACTGCACAGTAATCCACTTAATTTACAATTACCCATGCAAGCCACACTCATATGGAATGATAAATGGACTCATGTAATCTCACTGATGGAGCTGAGGCATGGAAATTAGACCATATACACTATATATGGTCTGATCCCTATCCTTCCATCGTTTGTCTTCATATATTCAGCATGTTGTCACACAGATATCAACTGCTCACAGTTTACACGCACACACATGCACACATATTTACAAATATACTGTATATAAGCTGCACGTACCCTATGTATCTCCCCCTGTGCATACTATATGAGCCTCGTCCGTGTCTTTGAGGAGACGCAGGGGTAAAGCCTGGCTGTGCAGGGTGAATGTTAATGTTTTAACTCCCCTGCCAAAGATCAGAGCTCTGCCGGCTCTCTGCGGCCCTTTGAACTCTAACCCACTTCTCACTGTATCAACCTCTGTCCTCGCCACGTCTGTGCTGCTGGCTGCCGGGTGTTCGGTATCGAGAGAGGATTTCTTGGCATGAGGATTGCCAGATAGCCGCGCACAAGCGGCGGTTCTGTTCGTCTACCTGTGGCTCGAGTGTGTCCAAAAAGCCATTCTCAGGGCTGTTGGAGGGGTTGTACTCGGGCACAGGTGGTGCTTTGAGAGTCCAAATTCAGTTAAAGGAGAAGAAATTCAAATAATCTCATTGATATCTAGTCATGTTGCTCATTTTATATGTCTAAATATGTCGTTATTTGAAATTTGGTTTTCAGCTGCCTTTAAAAGGAGCATTATGTAGCTTTGGAGGAGAAACTCAGAATTTTAATATCTACAATATTAATGAGGTAATAATACAAACGCTGCAATATTTATGTTCCCCATAACTGAATAAACAAGCTGTTCTCAGAGGAAAATAAGGTCCCCAGAACAGTGTTTGAAGCTAGAAAGGTGGCAGGGTCCGCCAACTGTAAACAAAGTAAAACAGCATGAAATTGTGTTGTCCTTTAAGGTCAGTTTGTTTATTCAGTCATGAAAACAAAGAGAGTTGTTTATTTAGTTTGTTTAGACATCAGTCAGTGAAGATCTTTATCTTCTGATTAAAATATCTTCCCCAAAACTACACAGTGCACCTTTAATAAACACTATTCTTGACACTGACATGCGTCTGGGGTCATCCTATCACAGGTTGACAGCTCTAATAACAGGTGTGAACACACCCGAGATACAATAAAAGACTCATTAATACCCCATCACAGATCAGACCCCATTTGGAGGAGGTCACATTCTTTAAGCAGTGTGTAAACAAACCACCTGGGACCACCTACTCAACTGACATCCACTGCACATCAATGGCATCATATCAAAGTGCAAAACAAGAAGATAAAGAAGAAGATGTCATAACAACAGACAAAAAGGCCTTTTGTGGTTGATGTACATACTGTATGCTGTCTGACTGCCATTTGGGCCAAAGAGTCAAACTTGCAAGCTTCTTCTTCTTCCCTGCCTGAGACCTTTGTAGGCCAAACGGCACAGCTTGAGAGATGAGGCAAGACCACTGGCAGTAGGCTCAGACATGTCATCATCAGGACAGAGAGGAGCAGAGCTTAAAGCTGAAAAATTGGTAAAATTAACAGTCAAAACCAAGTTATGATGAGGCAAGTGAACCTGCAGTGCTATGCCGTTATACTTTCATGGGAGCTGCATGTTTTTCTGTGCTCGCAAAGTAAACACAGTTTAACCTTGATGAAAGCACAAAGGTTTATATTTCTTATAGCAGCTGCTGCAGTGGATGACAAATTGTCTACTTTGGAAGTTACAGAGGCTACAGTCAGGATCTGACATGGCCGTGTTGGTGTTGCTCCTGGATCATCGTAGCAGCTGACCAATGGCTTTTTCTATGTTTTTGTTTCCATTTTTTTATTGCCACAGCTTTGTGACTGGAGGCCAGAAATACATACACATTGAAGAAGTTATCCTTTGCGAAAGTGTCTAACCATGTTTTCCTAAACCTTACCAGGTATCGCTGGTGCCCAAACCTACCTCAAGGAAAATAAAAAGCGTATAAAGTATCATCATCATCTGATCCAATCGGGATACAAACCACAGCTTTGTGAGTGGGAGTCTTACTTTGTTGCAGATGCTGACTCCTCCAGGAGCAACGCCAGTATGAGTCGCAAAAGCTATGACATCACAGCAGTGTGATTGTTCAGTCAACATGAATTATGATGTCCTAGGAAAAACAACAACCGTGCAATATCAGACACAACATGCTGACGTTTAGCAGATATAATGCTTACCACGTTCACTAAGTTCAGGATATTAGCACGCTAGAATTTGCTAAATACTCTCTGGACTAAATTAAGACGCCGTGACTTAGTCCATCTGTTTTGGTCCAAACTGAGCTAAAATACAGCTTAATAAATGAATTACATTACAACTTTATGAATGTTTTTGTTTGCTATTGATATCAGGGGTCATCAGAGTTACTACATTTCATCCTGATCCCTCCAATATTGTTTTTTCTATTGTAAGAAATTTCACTTAAACCCACTAATGTCAGACTCAGAAAAGTCCAGAGATCAACAAAGACGGAGGGCTTCGTCCTGCGTGGACCGCGACTGCCTGTACAAATATTCCTGGCAATCCATCCAATAGTTGTTGTGATATTTGAGTCTGACAGACGGGTATTGTCCTCCCTCGAGCCACACTTTTTAATTCCTTCGCTGTGATTTCTTTCCCGCGTTTCCACTTTGTTTCCTCCATATTGCAGTTTTCAGTTCAAATCGATCTTTAACTCTCATCGTCAAGTCATTTTCTGTGTTTCTGTTTCCGTACAGCTTCCACCTCTGATTCGACTCGTTTGCTCTTACAATTCTCTCATTTTCCTTTCCCACACACATTTGATTGGCCCTTTTTTTTCAGTTTCTAGTCAAAGACACGCAAATCAATCTCCGTCTTTCACTTTTTAATCACTGTCTCTTGCTCCCGTGCTTGTTCTTTCTTTCTCTCTGACTTAGCCTCTTTGACCCTTTGACTCAGTCAATTGCGCTCCCTCTACCTCCGCACTGTCTCTGCTTTGATTCACACATTTTAATTGCCAATTTCCCCAACTCCGGAATTAATGAAATCTTTACCCAGACGGAGATTTATGAAGATTTAGGGAGATGGTAGAGGAATAAAGAGAGGGAAGCAGAAAACGACACAATGTGCTTGTTTTTTTTTTTGCTGAGAACAGATGTTGATAGCAATGATTACCCCATAGCCAAATAGCTCAATCACTCCTGACTAACAGGGAATAAATCACCCTCAACAAAAGCAAATGAGAAACACATTTTCCTCCCTCTGTTCCAAGTATCATTTGCCGTCCAAAGCCTTTGAGAGAGACGCTGTGAAGGAAACACAGCAGATCAAAGCCTCTTTCCCCCCTCGCCCTCTCTCACAGCAGTCCTCACGCAGGAAGCGACAGATCTGGGTGATGAGTCGACGGCGGCGAAAATGATGCAGGGAAAAAGGTTAGAATGACATGTGAGGACATGTTATGACTGCTGCCTTGACTTGACAGTGCAGGGTTAATTATGGATGGCCTCCTCTGTTGGCAGGAGCTCAACACTAAGTCGCAGAGACGACTGAGGCTCGGCTGCCTTCTGGCGATGTGCGCTAGGTCTTCTTATGTTTTATTACTGCTGGAGGTTGCGTCGGAGCGGTGCAGCTCCACTTAGGATTTGAGACGAGCTTTCTGACATGAGAAGTTAACAACTGTTTTCAGCTGATGTTTTATGGCTGACCCATTTTACTCACGGGTTATTAGCAATACACATCCTCTTGAGGACCACAGGGCCGATGTAACGACTTAACCAACCGGACTGAACAGAGGAGCCAGAGTCTTACAGGGGAACGCCAAAATCCTCTTCCTTTGCTGGTTATAAGATAAATGTCTCGTCATGTCTCGTCCTCGTGGCATTCTGGGTTGCTTTTTTGCGATCGATGCAACCTCATGTCTCTGTCAGCGTCCTTATCCCTAGCCAAGCACACAGACTGGAATCCTTTCCACAACTGACTCATTTATTCAAAGTATCTCGTTTGTTTAAACCGATCATAACATGAAACGTAACGATAATTGTGTGTTGGAGCTATTTCTCGACAAGCAACAGGTTATCCCTCAACTAATCACATGGGTCGCCAGATAAGGTTGTTGAGTACAGGTTTCAGTCTCTGTACAGGCACGGTTGTGTTCAACCTGGCAACCTTGCTGTGATGACCTCTCTGAACACCGTCACTTGTCGATTTTACGTTCCTTTTCATCTGCAGGTAAAAAAAAGCAAGATACAATGTGTTAGAAAGCGGTTTTGAGGGTATCGCACTACAAAAGTAACCTGTCACAGTCAGTAATATAGTGTTATAACGCATTTGTTATAGGATGTTGTCAATATTATTACAGTTACTGTAAGAATGGCTGCAGAGTCAACAAAAATCAACCTACTACTCACTGGATTTATAACCTCATGACACAGTTTCCTAAAGAGTTTATGGTCTCAGTGGCTAGTTTCAAGTCTTCTTCAACAAAACATGGTGTTCACTTTGTAAATTTTGGGTCCATTTACACTAAAATAGATGATAAAGCAGGGTACGCTTTAGGATGTGTCTATTTTATGATTTACAAGCAACAGCGTGTCCACCCCAGTCCAAATATGCTCACCTATGGCTTCAAAAACCAAGATGGCAACGACCAGTATGCCCAACTCGAGGCTTTCAAAACAGTAGTAGGCCACAAACCAATGGCTGACATCCCGGTGGGTTTACCCTTTGGTTAAGTGACAGAGAAATGAGAACAGGCATTGAAGGCGGACATTGATTTATAAAGAAGGAGATCAGGATGAATGAGAGCCCTTTTATTGCCATTTCCTCCCCTTTTCTTTACCCACACCCTACTGCGTACGTGCACACATATGTTGTGCGTCAAGTCAAGCCACATATGAATTTTTATAAACTTGCTCAAAGAAAAAAGCAATTTCCTTCCTGTGCTTTATCTCATTCCACTCTGCTTTTCATTTTGCTGCGACATGTTCAATCAATCAGGGATGCCAGGCTGACATGGCTGGCACACAAGCTGAGCTGCATTGATTTCTTAAAGGATGCGAGGCGCTCTGCGGCTGCTAAATGTGCCTCCGAAGGATCTGTTGTGTTCTCACATCGTGGCCGGGGCACCGCGGTTTCATACACATTTGATTGCCCAGATACCATAATAAGCTCTGTCGGGGCAAACAAGCACTCCGAAGCGGTTCACTCTGAAGTGTATCTATTTAAGAGACCTTTTTTTCCGAGAGGTATGGATTGGAATAAAGTGATGTCAGCATGAAACAAAAGCTTGAAACATTTAGTCGATTTACTGTCCTGACCTGGCGAGGGGGAAAGTAGCTCAAGCCAGAAAAGTACTGGATTTGTCTCAATTGTCTACAGAGTGGGAAGTAATTTGCCTGCTGCGTCTATGTTTGGGGAAATGGGGGGTAGTTTTTGCTTTGTCATGGGGAATGCGATGATTCATGCTAAAAGAAGCCTAACATCTGGCCTCATTAATCATTTCTTTTCAAGTCTGGGTTTTCAGGGAATACTTTCCTCTTTTCATCACATTCTCTCTCTCTCTCTCTCTCTCTCTCTCCTTCCTTTCCTCTCTCTCTCTCTCCCCCCATCTGCACTCCTTGTCATCTGTTGACATTCTGGCATGCCTCATCACCCATATCACTCCTCCCTCCTCATTTGCTCCCTAATTTGTTTAGATGGCAGAAGAAGAAGAGAGGGATGAGAATGAAAGAGACTAAGGTGTGGAAGGAGAGAGTGTGGGAAGAGAGGGGGGGGAGAAAGAAAAAAAGAAAAAAGTACGGAGTTGTAAATCAAGTTCGATGAAATCCGTTTGCACGCCGTTTAACAGTTAGGGAGTTTCTCATTAGTCACTGAGCTCTGAGTGAATGCGGTGACACATCCACATAAATGCCACATGCTGCAGTGCCTGGGGCTCACCAACACTCTGATAAGAACAACATTTTTCCATTCGCTGTGATGACAAAGCCCCCACACGCCACTCGTCAAACATTCACAGGGTTTTGGAAATCACTGCTCTCCAACCGAGTTCCCATGACCGCTGTCTTGTCGACTGACATGTTAGTTAGTCTTTATTACATTTTATTGCTCACTTGGCAATCCCTCAGGGACTTGTTGTTCATGCTGTTGACAGAGAGAGATTAACTGTGTGTAATGTCAGGAGTATTAAAACCGTGGATCTCATTCAAGAAACAGATCAGAACATGTCTTCTGTCATATAAGGACATTTCGATCAACTTAAACCTGGGAAACTGGCTTTTGAGTCGATGAAGATTTCCCATGGTTCCTCAATTGATGGAGTTCTCATGGAGATATAGTAGAGCCAAGTCCATGACAAACGCCATCAGCCAAATAAGACCATGAGTTGTTGTTGCAGACAAACATTGAAACTCACAGTATGTAATTTCTGCCTCTAGGGTTATTTTTTATCAAAACAAAACAAAAGACGTTTGCCAAGTTGGGTGCAGAGCTCAACCCTCTGGAGGAATAAACATCTGGAGTCACATCGGATTCTGCTTTGATGCCGTGTGAGGAGAGCTCAGAGATTACTTTAAAACTTTTGGGGTTAAAAAGTCGATTTATCTTCACTCCTATTTATTAACCTGACTGCAGCAGCGACCGGCAGAGGTGACCTCCATTGTCGGGTGTCGGTTATGTGTGTAATGTGGACTGCTGACTGACTGGAGCTGGAGGGGAAATGTTACTTTACTTCATGAACGTAACGTTACAGAGAGGAGAGGGGAAAAAGAAGAGGGATAACCGTGAATTCAATGAGAGTTGACCTGAATTCAAACACACAAATACACACACCATCTATGTGTGGTTGCTTGCCAGCTTACGGCTAATGTACTGTAAAGTAATTTGGCTATTTGTGGCAAATACACACTCGTAAATGATCCTGCGGTCAAAATCGCTTTGATGGTGGTGAACACACCATTAAAACACCACCACTGCTGACAAAAAGCTACCTGACAGACTTAGAAACAAATATTCACAAATGAGGTAATGTTTTGGTTTTATTCAAGTTAAGTTTAGCTGCATTTGCAGGCTAGACATTTTAATGCAGAGTTCAGTTATAGTGCACTTCAGGGGAAAAAAGAAGTCTGCCCTTCATTGCCGAGTTGCAAAACAACATGAAGCAGATAAACAAGTTCTGAAGAGGCTAAGTAATCATTGCCAAAATTGCAAAAAGGGTTCTCAGTGTGGCATTATTTGGCAATTTTCTTTGGCAAAGGGGAACCGCAAGTTGAAAGTAAAAGCTCAGGAACACTTACTGAGAAACAAATGTAAAACACAACACAACTCGAGAATTGCAATGCCGGCAGGAGAGAATCGACATCTGTTTGATGCAGTCGTGAGCACAGAAAAACGTACATTGTTGTCATTGAAAACACAAGTTCATAAAGACGTTTAACCTGAAGTACGGAGGCAGAAACTTGGAACAACGGATAAAACAACAACAATGATAATGTAGTTTTGACACTCGCTCCTGCATCAGGTTTATGGCAGGAAAAAGCCAAATGGTGCTCTCAAACCACAGTCGTCTCCCAGATGTTTGCCAGATGGCAGCATGGTGAAGCATTCATCTACAGGGAGTCATAGGTCTGCTGATCATTTTGTGTGCTTGTACAACAGCCAGAAAATATGCATGAGCCTGTTTTACAGAACCAGAATCAGAACCTCATGGTGCAAATAATACAGACAACAGCAACAAACTAAAAAACTGTTGTGGAGCTTTCCTTTGTATCGCCCAGCAACCTGCTGTCATGCCAAATCCCGCCAGGTCGCCAGGATAAAAGGTTGTCAAACCACTGATACATTCACATTTGTACATGTGATGGGCTACATACCATAGTGACATTTCTACAAAGCCTGTCATATCATGTTCACATTACATGTTTATGATGTGACTTTCAGATCAGGAGGTGGTGCAGTTACAGCTGATCAGTCAGGAGGCTGCGAACTGACCACAGTTCAAGACTGCGTTTCAACATTTGCAAGTTTGAAACCATTTTAAACGAGGGATCATGGCATTTCAACATTTTTAAGCGTGACACTTGATATTTTCAGGGAGAATATCAGGACTACTCCGACCAAAAGAGGTATTTTAAGCCCTGACATGATCTTTTCCTAACCCTAACCAAGTGTTTTTTGTACCTGAACCTAACCAGAGCACAAGCACAGCATTGTCATGAGATAGAATTGAAAACTGAACCTATAGAAACATCAAATTGCAACATAAAGAAATTTAAAGTTTAGACAAACAACACTGTGGTTCGTAGTATCGTACATTGCCAACCTTTATTCTGGCGATCATTTTGGCTTGCACGTGATCCTCATCACCAGATGGAGTTTTCTCATATTTCACGGAATATTGTCCAAAGCATTTAAAGACCACTCGTCTACGTTGGCAGCTGAAAGCTCCAGAAGAGCTATTCTGATAAATGGACATTATGGTGAGGTTATGTGTTGGTGTAACTGGTGTTTTTTAAGGTCAAGGAGGATCTTTACTCAGCGATGATTCTCTCAAACACTGCCTCAATCAGTGAGACTCAGATCCAATAGCAGTGAATCAATCTCTACGGAAAGCTCCGCAGTCAGATTTGAAATGTAAAATCTTACGCAACCCTCAAAGAGCTGGACAATTTCCTTCTTGAAGAACCGTCCATTATCCACTAGACACAGCTCCAGACGTTAATAACAGCAATTCATAGTGGACCGCAAATGTTCTCAGGAAAAAGCAAAGCTGATTGGATACTTTATATTCACACACTGTAAGATATCGCCATCATTTGTTTCCACGTGTGACTAAAGCACATTCCTCAGAAAACCTGCCTGCTCAGGTTATTTTCAAACTTGGTGTGAAGACGATGCCATCTGTCTGTCGTGTGATGTGGGGGAAAACAGTTTGAGTCTTCCATTGTGTGGCATATTTATACACTTACATTCAAAATGGCCTCTGAGCTTTCAGAGAGGGTAGAATTTGCTTGTTTTTAAAAGCCGGAGCTTTCACAATGACTACACGCATTGTTTGTGTAATACTTGAGGTTGTTTTATATATTTAAATATAGACCAAATGGAGTCAGCATCTATACAGTCCATTACACTGAAATTAATTCAAATCAAAGCAGAGAGCCAGGCACAAACATGCAAACACATATTCACACACACACACACACACACACACACACACACACAAGGACATGGAGTCATCCAATTAAGTGAATTTAATGCAATGTGCTGAACAATAGCCTGCGTCACAGACAAAGTGCTCTCGTTGAAGCCATTAGCACTTACATAACGGTGGTGTGTTTGCCAAGTTAAAACAAACCTCAGTTTGATGCTGCAGTGCAGCGCGTCAACCTCGATTTAAAGGAGCTGCATGTCACACGTGGATGCAAGAGTAAGAGATATCGTCAGGCACTGGCTCACTAATGGCCTCTGCACTTGAGGTGATAAATTATGAGTTTGTTTACTTAGAGCTGGAGGATAGTTGTCTCTGCTGCAATTTAAAAAGCATTTACAGCCATCTTAAAATCATGTTGAGTTCAGCAGTGAGTTAAAACAGGTCTTCAAATCAGTTAAAGATTAGGTCTTGACATGTTAAACAGCAGCTGTTAAACATTTTCAAACAACTCATGGAGTTGGCACTAGTTTAATAATCTAGCTAGCTGCAAGCAGCAGTTGTCACTTTAGCGGCCTGTACAAATGAGAAGCCTGCTTTTGTCTACTTCTGTCTGGTGCCAAGGACTGATTAAAAAATGACTAATAATTTCATGTGGTAATTTTGCCAGGGTGAGTATTATAAACTGCATGTGTGCTGTGCAGAAATGCAAACCTCCACAGGCCTTGCAACAGTAACTACAGGGCTTTTCACACTGCATATTGTTAGCCCAGGGCTATCCTTCCACCTAGCCTAAAAGTTGACCTAGGGTTAACTTAGCTCCTTTTCCTACACAGATTGTTAACCCAGGCTTAACCTGGGTTAAATGGCCGAGCTAGTTAACTCAGTAGCACAAAGCACACAGCCCCTTCACGCAGTGCAATAACAAACATAACGTAACGTACGTTACTTAGGTAACATACGTATGTTTGTAACAGAAGTTACAGAAATAACAGTGATTTGAACACAAACCATGATGTTTTCCCGAAAGCTTACCAAGTAGTTTTCTTACCTAAACCTAACCAAATTGTGACCGTACCATGAAGGACGACGTGGTATGTGTGTTGCTGTTACGCTGCAACGGCCATGTTGTTTTGGAAAACTGTGCTATGTGTCATTTATGTCGACTCTGACAAACGACCTATTCAGTCTTTTTACGTATGAGGATGTTTTGAACAGAGCTGTGGTGGCAGAAACACCTTCCGTTAGCAGCTAACGTTAGCACAAAGCACACACCTACAGCATTAAGGAGTAACTGTCACGCCAGGTAACCATTTTTTCTGACTGATATGTGTTTGTGATGGCTATTTTTCTCGTGTTTATTGTTGTATCGGACTAAAAAAGCTAAGAGAGCTTGTTGCGCGTAGCGGGCTAGCTGCTAACACATCTCCCTGCTGGCCAGCAATAGCTATGGGGCAGTAGGTATCTGTGTAGTCAGGCGAATGAAGAAGTAGCTCGGAAGAGGCCCGAAGGGACTCAAACTTCAGCTTGCTCTTGCTGGGTTTTACAATCTTACCAACTCCGGCTTTAAGTCCGGCAAAAATAAGGACAAACTGTAGAGAACAGATGAAACCCCTGATTTACGAGCCAGTCAGAGAGCTTCTCTCAAACTGTGTCCTCCACCAATTCAACACTCAAGTACTCAAGAAGCTCAAGGACGATACATTAGCTCCCAACCTCTGACTGTTAGCTTGGTTAATCAGGGCCCAGAGACACACACATCAAACCCTGTCACAGCAATTTCTTGTGAATATTATCCAGCAGGCTATTTGCTAAAGACTGTGGGTTGCTGATATCCAACCTCCAGCTGTTTCTTCCGTTCTCTGGCAGAACAAAGGGGGGGTCTTCCCGCTGTAAATCACCTTAGTCCACTGTAAACCTCTATGAAATTGGGGCTCATCCAAACCTGAACATTTGGTGTCGCCTTTTATCAAAATGCCAGATGAAAACGGGGGAGAGGAGGGGGTGAGAAACACCAACAGATAATATATAACGATGAAAGAGGAGAGTGGGGAGAAGAGCGGCAGTGAAGTTGGACAGAATTTATCTCCTACCAGTCGGGCCTGATTGTCTGAGCTGAGACTTTTGTACAGAGAAGAAAAGATGAAACAGTGAGAAATTATTGCAATTGTCGTGTGAACGTCTTAACCAGGTTATCTTACCCCGATAAAGGTCGGAAGAAGAGTAAACAAGACTTAATTAAAAGAGCTGAGAATCTTGCCAGTGTCAAATTTCAAATATCTCTCACATATCATATCGTATCTCACTGTTACACTGTGACCTGTGTGGTCTGCCGTGTCTTCATCCTACATGTAATATATCTCAGATGAAGTGTTTGCAGAGGAATCTTCACAGTGAGGTCTGTGGGTTTTCTTTCAGCTCACCCAAAAACTTTAATTCAAATTCAAAGTCATTATCTACTCACCTCCATGCTGACGGAAAGTCCGGGGAAGTTTCGTAGTCCACGAAACATTTCTGGAGCTTCAGTGTTGCAGCATTCACCTAAATGACTGAAGTAGATGGGGACTTTTTCATTTTCATGCAGCTGTATGGAGCCAACTTGGGTTTTCTTTCAGTTGTTCTTTACTTTTTAAAACAAGTCCCCATCTTATAAGCTGTATAAGGTGTATATTGCGATGAACTGCTCCTTTAGAAGGGCTTTTGCTAGTTGATTTTATTGTTTTTGCTTTGAAAATAAGTGAACAATCACCTGAACGGGACCAATTAAACCAGCAACATGATGAAACCCAAAAAAATCGACAATTGTGAATACAAACATGTTAAACTAGGATGGCTCTCAGTGGAGCCGGACCCCCGCCAAGGCCCAACAGTCCCCTTTAATTAAATCGAGCCTAATCCAAAACCAGATAAAACATATTTCAATCCAGTAGATGCAGGTTTTTATTTGGATCTGGATCATATTGTAGTCACACATAGATACCAGCCACCTAAATACATCAAGATCCATTCACCATCACCTGAGAAATGAATGAAAACATCCACAAATGCCCTTTCTCGCAATGTTAAAGAAAGTGAGAGCTAAAAAATGGATCTGGATGGATCAAAAACAAATCCCACATCTCCAACAAGCAGGCCCAGCCTTTTTTTTAACGAACTCGTTCTTCCTGTTCCAATCATTGGCAGTAATACTGTTACCCTGACATACAACAAAATAAAGTCCTGTTGCTATGAAACATGTGAAAGCACAAATGGGCATGCCAGGAAATCATGCAAGGCACATCATTTTCAGGCGTTTGAGTGCCACACGATGTGGGGTCTGAGGGCGAGACAGCTGGACTTATTGTTCAAGAAAAAGGTTGTGCAGCCGCGGAGGACAGAGCGTGTCCACGTTTGCTCGGGTAACAGACGAGGAAGATGCTCCGCGCGCTCGCTTCTGTGCATGTGTCTCCTTATCTCAGTTTTTAATACCAGACGTGTAACTTTATCCACAGTACATTCGTCAGTGCAAGTCTACAGAAATTTCCTCATCTCTGTCTTTTTCCGTCCCCTCTCGCCGACCCCCTCCTCCTCGCCTCATTCTGCTCTGAGTTCGAGCTTGCCTGAACGGCTTGGCAGGTCTCGCTGTCGCACATTCCATCTACCAACAGCCCCGCAAACTCACATTTCAAGGATTTCCAAACTGATTAATCCCTGACAAATTGTCAGAATTGAGTAATGTAAGGCTCGCTCGAGGAATCCTGTCAACTCATGCAGTGGGATTCAAATTAAGGCTATTACGCATCCTTGCGGCACACGGCCCAGTGTGAGGAAGAGGTGTATGAAACGTGGAACTAATTCTTTTTTTACCTCCGCTGGGAGCAAATTGAGGGTAAAGAAAAGACAGACGGGTCATGAAATGCTGCTTCTCGTGACCGTGTGCGTGACCAAAGCAGGTACAGGAAGAACGACGGAGAAACAAGAAGAAGAAGACAAACTGTATCGTTGTTTGAGAGTTTATAGTGTGTGAGAGTGTGCGCCTAAGGCTGGAGGGGGGGGGGGGATTCCACTGGGGGAAATGAATTTGAGGCTGGTGCTCGCACTAAATGAGGAAAAACAAACAAAAACATATTACGACTGACTGACGGTGGACTCATAAAGAGCAGCGCTGCACTGGAAGGGATGAGAGTGAAACAACTTATCGAGCATTTGTAGCGGTTTAATGACCCTGTCGTCTGAATTTAATACTCAGAGTCATCCGCGGGAAGGCAAACAAAATGCTAATTAAGGTGAAACTGTGGAATGGAATGTAAACTGAGCTTATTAATGGGGTCATATCTGATATTATTAACAAAAAAAAAACCCTCAGCAGATTTGCAACAACAGGAGTTTCACTATTAAAACAGCAGGACTGTGCAGTCATCGTCGTGCCATTACTTCTTGTCAAAGCCAAAATCCACTTCCCCCAGCCGGGACATTTAAAGGCCAAAAGGGAGTCGATAAGAAGTTTCCACAAAGCTTATAACTTATAAAGCAGATAATTGACTTGTTAACTGTCACATTTTATGAAGGTTTTTATATCTGAATTTTAGAAATCCTAATAAAGAGACAATCTGCAAACTCAAGGCATAAGAGGGACTTCTGAAGACATGCGTGTTAGAGACTTCTGAAGGCTCACCGCATTTGCAGCTATGAATGTTAATGTGCAGTCAGCAGCAATCAATAAAGTAAAATAATAATCAGCCTGGTGCCTGTGGCTGTCGCAGGCCTCTGATCAGCCCGTCCAATCCTTTCAGTCGGATCGCATGAAACGTTTGGATGGCCTACCTGCTTTTCTACCTACAGTACGCACCTGCCTAAGGGTTTGGCTTGCCTAGCGCAGACTCATTGCGTAAGCTAAGCGAGCTAGTCGAACAGGAATAGAAGTGAAAGTGCAGCCAAATTTTACTAACACACCTGAGTTATAACTTTAGCCATGTTTGTTGTTTAAAGGTGCAATTCGTGATTTTATTTTAGTTGAAAACAAAACAAAATGTTCAACAGAATGTAAAAAAAAATCACAGTGTTGACATCATCACTTCCGTGTGATCAGTTGCAGAAATATCTAAGTTAGCATGCTAACCAGCTAGCCCTGGAGCAACGCTCGACTGTGAGCTTCCACACTGGACTGCTAGCTGCACGGCTAACTGAGCTTACTAGCTACAGTTAGCAGCAGTTAGTTGTTCTGGTGATATGCTGCCCCCTATGTGTTTCTTACATATTGCACATTTAAATTTACCATGATCATGTTCTGTGTTTTCTTACAGGAGGTAGTTGTGGTTAGCGATGACAATGCGGTTGCTGCAGTGTCAGAATGTGCTGTGGCTTTTTGTAACGTACCGCTTCTCACAAGCCGCCGCTGCAGCGATCATTTCCACCTCTGATCTATGTCTCAATGTGCCGCGAGCAAATATGGGAAGAGAGGAAACTAATGACCTGTAAAAATAATGTCACTACTGTGTGTGATTGTGTATTTATTCCCCATATTAGCCAGTTGTATCTGAAAAGAGAGCGGGAGGGACGGGCAGACACAAAGGAGAAAGGCCTCCCTGCAGATTATCACACAGCTCTGCGGTCCTTTGAACGTCATTCTTGCAGAAGCAGCACATGAAATAAGCTATAAATTGATGGTTATTACAGAGATCAGCCTTATGTGTGGATAAGAAAAGAGCAGAATTGACAGGCGCAGAGAAATGTGCTTCTGAATGTAGGCTGACCCGTGGCATTAGTGAGCGAGCGAAAAGCTTAAAAGACTAAATAATGACTGGGCAGCAACTCCTAAAAGAAAAAAAACAAAAACACGTTTCTGCATTTCTGGAGCAGGAACATATTTTTGGAGCTGGTCAGGCGCCAGGTGCAGCGTCGCCCCGCTGTATCTCACAGTAAGTAAACTAAAAGTAAACTTCCACATATTTTGGGCACGTCAAGGTTTTGCCACCTAATGTTTAAGCAGGTACAACACGACCTACATGCAGTAAATAGAGCGCTTCTTTGTATCAGCAATTAATCAAAGTGAGTGCGAACAAAGTGCTGCTGTCCCGCGCACTCAGATAAAGGAAGGCACGAGTAATTATGATAGGTGCTGTATGCATACATCGCAGCCTGATATTCCCACCGAGGGTTTTTGTGTTAAGGTGGGAGGACGCTCACCTCTCTGTGCATTACAGCTCAACCTGAAGATAAAGGTTCATAAATAATGCTTCATCTTTATGTGTCAGTCTGTCATCCAGCCTATCAGCTCTCCTGGCTCAGCCTCGACACAAGTTACAGGTCCCAGCGCCTGAAATGAATTCATCTCACCCGTGCTGCACTTACGTCACTGCACATTTCCTCTCTCACGGGCTTGTATGTTGCGTTATTGTTTCTCTTTGCTGTTTTTTCTTTTTTTATTCCGAGGCCTGATATGCCATGGTGCGTTTGCACAAGTGTTGTCACAATGCATGAGGGTTGAAAGTGAATGCGCGGGTGGGCGTGTGAAAAATGAATGCCATTTTGAATGCATGAATGCCGCTGTGTGCGAGTTATGTATCATCGAGAGGGGATGGCCTGAAATGTTGATCTAACCCCGTGCCCCAGCTGTTTTTCATTCCCTATTCAGTAGAGTTTAATATTGAGGGACTCGGCGCTGTCAAAACATATCACAGTCATGACGTGTATTCTGGTACAATGTGCTCGGCTGAGGCACATTTTTCCATGTCGGAGGATGCGTTGGGGGTAATATCGCTCGCGCTGGATGGATGAGTGGAAAGATCAGAGGTGTGTTCCTATCTAACTGAACAGATGGTCACTTCTTGTTTTCTCCTCTTGTTCCTGTTTCTTTTCCCCCCGCTTCTTCCTCTTTCAATCATACGCAGCTTCTCAATTTCCAGTCAATAGAAAGTGGTGGCCAAACTTTTTTGAGTGGGCCGTATGCAGAAAAATTGAAGGGAACAATAGTGAATGTGGAGTTTAACACTGCAAAAACACTGCCTTTCCTGCTCTTAATCCATATTTTTGGCGCTGTTCTTAGCTGAGTTTATTCTGGCTGCTCGTATGTCTGTTTCCTTGATAGGTTTTAGTTTTTAGTGTTGTATTACAAGGACGGCAAACGATGCACATTGAATCGATTGCACTTTATTTTACCTCCATGAGTTGTTCCTGTCAAATAATCCAAAACATAAATAAAGTTTGACATTACGCTAGTGGAGTAGACATATGGACGTCTTTTGATTCTTGCATTTTCTCTGCAATTCTTCTTCTTCTCAGCTGAGATAATTATTTTCATCGACTGTTAATCATTGTTGGTCAAGTAGTAAAAAAAAGTCAGCGACCTCTAGTGTTTAGTCTTAGAAGTGCAATAACAGGGCTCGCCAGCAGTTCAAGATGACAACGACAGCTAGTGTGTAAACCGGGACATGCAATGTACATCCCCATCTTGAAATTTTACATTTCTTTAGGTTCAGTTTTCAATGTTATGCCACGAAAAGGGTGTCTGCTTAGGTTTTAGGCACAAAACCACTTGGTTAGGGTTAGGAAAAGATCATGTTTTGGCCCAAAATATCAGTTTTGGTCGTCGCAAACACAGCTGGAAAACTTCTTACCTGTAGCTCCACCTCCTGACATGAAAGTCACGTCCATGATATGACATAGAAATGACAATCTAGTGTGTAAGAGTAACAACAGAAGATGCATTCTGGTAATTTTGCCAAGAAGGGGGGATGGCTTACCAAATCGCCCAAATACATCCAAACAGCCTTAATAGAACTTGAAAATTGGTGGTGTTTCCCTTTAATTGAACCAACAGCATTTTATGAATAAAGGATTCAGCTCAAACACCAGAGCCAGCCCTGTCCGACTCAATGAAAAGTGTTAAAAAGGATAACAGAGTGTAAAACTGCATCACATCCTGACTCAGTTCTTTTCTATTTTGAACCGTTGCTCGGTAGCCAGCCGTTACGGAGTACACTGACAAATGAGGCGAGTCGGACAGTCAGCATAAAAAAACCTCCAAGGTTCCAGCTCACCTCCGCTGTTCCCTGATCTACTCCCATTAACCTCCCTCCCTCCCTCAGCGGCTCGCGGCAGTCTTCGACCTCCGTGACATCAGCCACCCAGCGTTCCAGAAACCATGTCCTCATTTTCGGCTCCCCGATGCCTCGAACCACAACCTGTGAAACCGGCGCCTATAAGTCACTAATGTTTCCTCTGTGAGTTTGTGACTGCAATGGCGGCACATTTAACGTTAAGAGAATTATGTGCTCATTATATGAATTTTTGATTTTGAGAAAGCAGCAGGGAAAAAATACGCTGAAATATATCTTAATCTGGAGCAGTTAATGAACTGAAAATACAAAGCCTTGTAGCCATGAAATGCAAGGACACTACATTAAACATTAATCTGTGCCTTTTTCTGTTTAAGCGTATTTAACACTAAATACTTTTTCTATCCCCACAATAAGAAATTTGTCCTGTTTCCAAAGCGAACTGCGGTTAATTTCTTCTCTTATCTGCGTACTTATTCACCACCCGCTGAAATGGAAATAGGAGAGTAATTCAAGAGCTGCTTAAACTCTGGGATAAAAAAAACTAATAATATTAGCTGATTAAGAATTTTAATGGACACAAGACATATGAAAGAGAAGTGCGTGTAACAATAAAAATAAGGATCCAAATGATTGAGCCATGCTGAATGTTTTGTTCCTGAAGAGTTCAAGTCTGTTGCCAGACATGAATGTTGATAATGGACCATTCTGCAAAACCCTGAACCTAACGTTCAATGACAACGTGTTTTAAAATAGGACACATGCATGCATTTATGATTAAATCTTTATAAAACTCACTCACTTAAAGTTATGCATAATTAGGTGCAAGGCTGTTTTCGAGTGACAGCTGGCTGAGAGCTGTTTGCGAGGCTTCACCAGCAAAGAGACGGGAAAAAGGAAAGACACCGGAGGCCGACAAAAGAGAACCAAAGGTCTCTGGTGAGTGCTGACGTTAGTCAGAAACTAAATTGAACACAAACACAGGAGCAGACATTGCTGAGAACATCCGACTGCGCTAATCAGCTAATTGCTAACTTTGTCTGCCATTCGGTGCGAGTAGCATTAAGTGTGGTTTAAGAGCGAATTCGTTGAAAACAGCTGTCTGCTATACTACGGTATGCTTGAAAACAATGAGCTTAAAAAAGCTATAAAGGAGTACTGCAGAGTTAGAGAAAAAGGACATGAACTCCAGTCTCCTGCATTAAAATACCATGGGATACGCTGCTGGATGGACAGATGTAGAGTGGCAAAAACTAAAATGTACCAAAAAAATATTTTTCACGGGCGGCTGAAACATCTTCTGCTGTGTTTGTGGCGACCAAAACAGGTATTTGAAGCCAAAACATGATCTTCTCTTAGGCCTGACCAAGTGTTTTTTGTGCTTAAACCTACCCAGAGCACGCTTACAGGGTCGAACATCCATAACACATCCCACATGTGTTATGAAGAATATGATATTGAGCCGTGCGGAAAGTTTTTGTTCAGTTCATCTCTGTTTTGAGAAACTTTCCCAAAAAGTTGATGAAAACCTGCCTTTCACACTCATCGTCTGTACGAAAGCAAGCGATACTACAGTTAAGTGAGAAAAAGCTTTTTTGTAATTTGGGTGAACGAACCCTTTAACAGCTACTTCCAGGCCTAAATCAATCCTGCACAAAACTACTTCCACTTCTGCCGACGGGCTTTTCCTGAAACTACATCCCATCTCTTGCCTCCCATCCGATCCTGCGTGTCCTCCTGCTGTGTGCATGCATTTGTTCGGGGAGTTGTGTCTTGGTTGGCACCCAGGTCCCAGCTGTCGCAGTGGAGCGAATTTGCGCCAAGCCGGATACCCACGGGGCACGCTGGAGCCAGAGGCTGCCAGCTGGCCCTCCACTCTCCTCCCCACCTCCCCCAACCACTCACACACACACACACACACACACACACACACAATCCTCCCTCTATCTCACACCCAAAAACTCCTCCATTGACCTCTCAAAACTTGCCCACCACCTCCTCCTCCTCAATACACACATTTAGACACACTCAGGGTGGGCGCACGCCCAAGTCTCGGCATGTCGGAGCTGTAAAGGCGACAGGAGTGTCAACAACATCACGCCGCTGCTACATAATCCTCCTCGTCCTCTCCGAGCACGCCAGCGCAGACACTCGGCCGCAATCAATAAATCAGTCCTCGCACTCAGCACGTCTTAAGGAAAAAGAGGCGAGCGGGAGTGTTCACGCCGCCGGGACAGAAAGTGATGTCATCCTTAATTCTGGTCGACTGTTTATTATAATCATGCCAGATGATAATAGCTGAGATTAAGTGGTCGATTTGGAGATAAATATGCGAGTGTAATGTGCGAGGGAGAATGTAGGCCAGCGAGACAATCGAGACATTTAGGCGTGGCCGAGGGACGAGATGAGAGCGACTTCTGTTCCTTGATTTGTTGTTTATTCCCTGTTTTGTTGCCATAGATCCTAAACTGCACAGTCATATTGAAGCGGTTATTGTTCAGCGTTATTTCAGCCCACACATTATGCAAATCGCGGCCGAGCCAATCAGCTGCAGAGGCTCCACAGCGCTGGGCTCTCAGACTCAGAAGAATACTTGTCATCCTGCGTTACCGTGCTGGATGCTGGTGAGAAAGCTGGATGTGTCTCGCCACGTTGGGTTTGGTGCGACTTCAGTCTCGGAGGTGTGGACGGGGTGTCATCTCCTTTGTTGCTTTGACTGCGAGGAACTGATGCCAGTTTGTGCCGGTGTTTGACTGTTCACACACACAGAGTCTCAAGTATGCACGCCTTGATGGAGAGACATTTGTTCCTTTCATACCCACAAAAGGCACACAAACAGAGACGCAGACAAACGAGTCACGCAGTCGAGCTCCGAGCGCAACATCGGGTCACTCGTTGCAGCCGTCATGCCTGGATCTGTTGACGTCAACACAGAAATGCCAAAATATAAACACGTTTGAGTTTATACAATAAAAAGTTCATTTAGCAATATTTTCTACCTGACAAAGTTTTGTCAACACAGAGGTAAAATTACAAATCAACACGGTCGTCTTCCAACATTTTCAGGCTCGCATGTAAAAAAACAGGACTCTCTCGTCTGTCGTTATCTACTCACCGGCATGCTGATGAAGTTTCGTAGCCCACAAACATTTCTGTAACTCAGAATGATACATGCTCTGAGTTTGACAACAAATACTCGTCCGCGTTTGGTACAACTCCATCTGGGTCAGCACACAGCCTGCAGGATGACAGGCCGAACCTTGTAAATGTTAATCCTCAGTGCAACGTCTGCTGTTTGTGTAGTGCCCGATCCCACAGATGTGGATCGTGGTTTATAGATGAGTGAAGGATGACATCAGCCGTGTCTTTTGATGTGGGGTTGCATGAGGTACTTATCCCTAATCAGTGTGTGCAGTAGATGACCGTCACCTCTCCCTGTCTGAAGCAGCACGTTGCAGGAAGCAGAGCATTGTACTGCAACCTAAAAATATATATATATTTTTACCTTGCTTTCAAACGGCCTTTTTCTTTGGCATTACATTCCCTCTACCGTACAACGTAAATATTCCTATGCACAAGTGGAATGAACATATACAACCCCTCATCAGAACACCTGAACTACCCAAACATTAACGAGTTCCCAGTCGGCAATTTCAACTGGAACGCCCCCTAAGTCCAGATTTCTGAGTCGGATGCACCTCACCAGCACTGACATCGAAATCCAAGATGGCTCCTCCCATTATCAACAGCTGTCAAAACTGTTGAATATACTTTTTATTTGCACTTCTGTCTTGTTTGTATCTGTCTCAGACACAGTATGGTGCTGCTTCTAGCTGTGAACACATTGCTTCGATGTTTAATACTGGTTAACACGGTTGGTACTGCTAACAATGATTAACAACTGCTAACCCGACTAGAACTGGTATTCCGACTAGTTGTACTGAAACGCAGTCAACACAGTATTTTTGGTTTGTACTTTTGCTTTTGTTCTTCGAGTTCTTGAGTCTTGTTTCCTGCCTTTTGTTGCTTTTAGATTTAGCTTTTGTTTTTAAAGCTTGCTCATGTTTAGTTGCTCGCCTGCCTGTGTGTCTGCGTTTGGGTCCCCTTTGTGAAACCGCAACATGTTTTTCATAAATAGCAAATTCAAAGTTTGACCTCAAGACGGCACGAGGAAAAATTAAGCAATCACCTTATTCACAGGTTGTTTTTTGGCTCGGCTTTGGTGCTAGAACTATGTAGCGCTCCTTCCCCCTTAGCTTCTGCTTAGGAAAGATTATCATTTGGTCACACAACAGAAAAATGTGCACATGGGTTGTTTTAAAAATGCAAACAAACGATCATTCTGCAGGTTTTCTGTTGAATCTTGTGCCTAATTTGACAACAATCACGACAGACTTACCATCTTGTCTTCTGGACACAAATGTTGCGCAGCCCCAACATTAGAGATCTATGACTATTAAGAACAAATCAGAAAAAAATCAAATGCATGATGGTCACATTTGTGTAACACTGTTTTGGAAAACGATTGCCTAACAATTGTGAGAGTCTTTATCAGAGGATCTCTGGTTAACCAGAACCCACATACAAGGTTGCACAACAAGGTAGGAGGAATGTTTCTGTTTGTTCCAAACACCCATCTATTACCTGCAGCTGTCAAGAATTTTGCATAAATAAACTGCGAGAAGGTTCAATTTTCTCCGAGAATAGATGCAAGCAGGCAGAACTGAAACACAATGAATGGATTACAAATTCGTCCTGGTTTCGTGTGGGCGAAGGTTTGCTGACCGTAAACGTCCCCTTTCTGTTGGTCATCGACCTGTAAGACAAATATGACCCGTGACAGACAAACTGCGTCTGTCTCAATAACAATTCTGGTAAAAGAGCGAGTCAGGACACTGATGTTAATCATTCACCGGGACAGAAATACCCTGACACAGACTATCTCCTGTCCAGGTGGGGAAAACGGAGAATGAAAAGCCTCTAAATGAGTATTGACTCATACACACAGCGGATGAAAGTGAGGAGGCCATCAAACAGGCCCGTACTTTAAACCCCTCAGGATACCAGCGCCGCCACGCGTTTCCCTCTCCCAGTCCTGTGCCACAGTGAAAACAAAAAAAAGACGATTTCTCACCAAAGGCAGCGTGTTACATCACTTCTTCTGTCTTTTGTTCTTTTTTTTGTTTGTCTTTTCTCTTTTTTTCCACACGGTTATTAAGCCAGAGTGAAGCCATCAAGCCAGTCACTCACACACCAGACAGATCAAGGCCCAGCAGTGTGAAATGTGTCGGCCATTTTGGCTCTGTCAGAGCTGGTGGCACGCAGAGCAACTGCTCATTAGAAGGCGAGTGTGACAGAGCCTCTCTCCCCTTCACCAGACGGGTTCGACTTCCTCACCCAAACAGAGTGAAGGAGAGGGAAGAGGAGGGGAGGAGGGAGGAGGAAGGAGGCAGATGGCGGCGGCGAATGAAAGAGTAGGGAAAGCAGGAGCGGGAGGAAGGCTGGAGGGGGAGTGAAAGTGGAAAGAGAGGGAGAGACGGAGCGCGAGAGAGAGGGCAGGGGAGAGGAAACGTGCCGGCGGATATCATTAGGGTCGGGAGCAGGGCTGTTTAACGAGCGAGCTCACAGCACCCCTCCATCCTCGGTGGCGCCTGCTGGCTGGAGGCCCCCAGGTTCTGGCTCCGCAGTAGGGGCTCCTGCCTGTTCCATCACCGCCGAACGCGGGGGGGAGCTGAGGGTGGAGATTTATTTTCTCTCACTACCTGTGGAGCAACCAGCACATTTGCACAGACACATGCACAGACTCAGAAAACAACCCGAGAAACATTCGCTCACATACACACACACAGCCTCGGGGAGGAGAGGTTTACCGCATGCGCTCTTCCCTCTCTTTTTGCTCCTGTCAGAGGTATAATTGACTCAGCCTGACACATAAACATAGTGGTAATAACTCCGGCTTCCCCTTGAAATCGAGTGGCGGTGCACGCAGCTGTGCGAGGCGCTGGGAAAAGTCACCGGGCAGCGGGCGCCTGCTAGCTTGTAGCATCCCTGCCGTGGCCTGTTCAACTGTGTGACCGCGTCGCCGCCATGGGAGGCGGACCAGACAACATTTGCCTGTAGACCTGGAAGAAGAGCCATTTCGTGTTTGAATACATCAGAGGAAAGAAATGGAAAATGGAAATCACAAGGCTGAGAGGTTACGTGACACAGGCAGAATCGCCAGCATAAATGCTAAGGTTAGGTTGAGGCACAAAAACCACTTGGTTAGGGTTTGGTTAACATCATGTTTTGGCTACAAATACCTGTTTTTGTCGCCACAAACAAGGCTGGAGATTTACTGTCAAAAATATCTGACTTATCTATATTTCATCATAAATCTCCAAAATTGTTGGGACGCAGGCCTGAACAGCGGTCACTGGCTCGGCAGCCTTGTCACCGCCTGCAGCTCCACCACCATCCCCTCCACCTCCCGACATAAAAGTCAGGAAATAAACATGCGATGTGGAAACTGCAAACATTTTATCCCGCTGACTGGACTATAAACAAAGAGCAGGGACTCTTAAAAATAAAATTAAGTAATAGCTGTTAAGATAAATTAAAATCCACAAATGTGTTGGCACCACGGAGAAAAGAATAAATAGATATAAAGCTTCACAAAAATATGACACCTACTAATTGGTTGCACTGATGAGTCTAAACACTGCATATTATCTCCTTATTAAGATGTTTGCTATTTGTCTCTGCAATTAAGTCCAGCTGCTCGGTGCGGTTATAACATTTTTTGTGATAGTCTGCATGTTTCTAGTTATCAAGAAATCAGACGACCAAAGACCAAAAACTAACAAGTATTGTTAACAACCCTTTACATATCCCATTGCTCTGTGCTGTTGACCTCCTCTGTAGTCAAAAACAATTAAAAACACATTAATGAGTCACACTGTTGACTGCACTGGCTGACCTGTTGCTAGGCGCAGTAGTTTATTTGGCTCCTCTGCCGTAAATACTCATTAACCAAATTCACAGCTTAAAAATTAACAATCTGCTCCTATTTGAGTCACATTTCATGAACACGCCGGGGTCAGGCCGATCCATCAAATAATTAAACTTTATATTAGAGACTCCCTTTTATAAACTTACCTGCATCTTTAGCAAGAAACAAAAGCGAGACAGGGAAGACGGAAGGTGCTGACAGACACACTGACGTGTTTTGATCTTTTCATGGTAGCAGCACAGACAAATTTCACACAAACGCGGGTAAAAAAGCTCTGCAGGATAACAGAACATTTAATGTCCTGGTTTCTTTTAGCTAGGCCTTTATTTGCTGGCATTAACGGCACATGTGCATGAGTAAAAACAGTCTATTCACAGATCCAGCAGATACGGGTCAACGTTATCGTTCATTAGTCGTGTTTCTGGCCACCTTGCAAATGTAAGAGCAACGTTCATTCTCCAGTCAGTGCCCTTAACCAAGGCTGGTTACGCTGGCTACCCCCCAGGGTGACCAGACGTCCTGAAAAATTCAGCAATGCAATGTCCCGATCCACGAATCCACTGCTCCTCCGGGATGGTTTAAATGCAGAGAACCAGTTTCACTTCACGTTGTGCATTTGATCTTGTTCTTCTTATTTGGTGCTGGCACAGTAAAGGAGTATATTAATGAGAACTTCAAGAAAAACCTGCCCGCTCTTGCTGGGAACTGTCGATGAGAGCAGTGAGAGCGAACCAAAACATTAAATTTGCAAAAAAGGTTAACTGAAAGACACCAAAACGCTCCGCAGAGCTGAGGAAAACTGCTGACTTGGTTATTAATTATCGGTAGGTTTGTCTATCCAAGCGAATACTTTCAGATCTGACCCTCTGCATTTCTATATAAATATTGATCCGTGCAGCTTTAGGAGAAGCTGAACTGAATGTAAAGGTTTTCAGATGAAACTTTGCCAGTTTTCTGACCCATTGCTCTCGCTCTGTGTGCACACTGCGGTTGTCCAATTGATTCGATTTTGCAGTCTTCTTATTTGACCTGAAAAAGACCCCTTAAACTTTGAAAGGTTGCCACAGTAAATCAGCGTAACGGAAGTGTGCATTATCCTCTGCAGTGCTGACACTGGTCGTGGCAAAGCTGGCAAAGATAAAACCCCTTAAAAAAAAAAAAAAAAAAAAGTGGCCACGGAGCGGGGGACTGGGAGTTCACGACCGGATGGATGTCGGCTCGATCTGCACTGAATCAACACCCAGCGAAGGTTGATAAGAAGGCTTAAACCCCTCGGCCGGCGAAAGACACTCTCCTGATGCCAACTTACATGCGTGTAAAGAAACGCTACGTACATACAGCGTGGAGAGATAACGACAAACACGGCCCTCCGAGATCCCAGATGATCCCCGGCAAAATAAGCGACATCAATTGCTTTGAAAAGGTTTTCATATCAGTCGTTTTGACGGGATCAGTGAGAGACGGATGAAGAGGGAGAGGATGGGTTTTAGATGAAAGACAAAGAGGGACAAAAAGCAAAAGGAGATCAAAAAGAAGAGAGAGGAGAAAAGTTAAATAAAAGCTTAAAAATGAAAGCGAGAGGAGAAAACAGCGGGGATGGGCGGAGGGGGGTAAGAGCACGAGAAAAACAATTTTGACACAAACCACTGGTTGAAAACAACACGTAGTGAGAAATCAAACAAGATAAGAGAAGGGGAGAGATAAGACGGAGGCAGAGACAAGGCGGGCGTGAGAAAGTGAGGGAAACTTTTCTTTGGCAACGCTTTAGCGCTGAAGGAGGCTTCGTTCCTACGACAATAAAAGATGAAGGAAAGCAGATGTGATAACCCTCGCTGCTCCGTGTGATACAGTGTCAAGCACACTGGCAAACAGTCGCGGTGTGTGGCCAGAGCCCCCCTATCTGAGCACCAGTGCTCATCCTGACACTCCAAAGGGGCTCAGCGTGTGCACCGTCTAAGATGTTTAATTCATACGGCCGCCTGCTTGTGCTCGACATGAATGTGTGACGGAGGAGGATGGGAATGCGGAGAGTTATGCGCAGCAAGCCGGGGCTGCTGAGGATGATGCAGAGACACAAGAGAGGGAGGGAGGGCTATGTAAATATAGAGAAGGAGAGTGGTAAGAGCCAGGGGATGAAGAAGAAGAGAGGAATAAAAGAAGGTGATGGAAAGAGGAGATGGTAGGTGGAATTACAGCAGCAAAACAGAAAGAGAGAGGGGATTCAGGACGGGGAAAGGTGCGAAAGAGTGGAGGGAAATTTCGCAGACACACACAAAGACATAAAAAAACCTGTGGAGATCTCATCCAGGCGGGCGGTGGGAGCCCAGAGTGCTGAGGGTGTGTGTTGCAGGTCTCACGAGGGGCAGGCCGGGGACTGAGCGCTAGCGATTTTCTGTCATATCTCTCTTTCTCTTCATCCCTCACGCCTGTTATCCTCCTCCTCCTCCTCCTCCTCCTCCTCCTCATGCCTCACCCCAACCTCGCCACTGCAGCACGTGTAGAAGCAAAACGTACTACAGCATGTGTGGTGTTTGTAGGCATCAATTTCAGTTCAGCCAGAGGATCGATTTCATTGTGGGATTCGATAGTTGGCCTCAATGTGAGTTTCTCTAAGTTCAGAAGCTTTGACTTTGAGAGACAAACAAGATTTTAACCTAAATTTTAACGTAATGTATTGTAGATTATGTACTGAAATCATCATGCTAACCAGTTAACCTCTTTCTCCCAGTGGTAAAAAAAATCAACAAGTCCAACTTTCTGGCTAGCTGCACTGCTAACTGAGCTAACATGCTAAAAAGTAGCTAAAGTCGTAAAGAGAACATGATCAGCATCTGGTATTAATGTACATTGTTTGAAATATGAGTTCAAGAGGTCGTCAACTCTTACATAATGCACCTTTAACTGTTTGAAAAAATCCCTTTCACCTGTGTCTTTCTGCCTCCAGCATATCTTGCCTTTCTAGCTAGTTCTTGTTACTGTTCTTTAAAGTATTAATGAATTCTTTATTATTAAAGGTATAGTTCAACAGTTTGCTGTAATACTTATTATCTTGGTACCAGAAACATGTCTGTCCTTTCAATAGAAAGCTGAAGTGAGCAGGTTCGTAGCTTAGCATACGTTGGGAAACGGCTAGCCTGACTCTGTTCAAAGGAAAAAAAAAAACTGCTTTTCAGAAACTTGAAAACTCACCGATACTTGTTTCACTTTGGACAATAACCCACTCACATCTGGCTTTTGCCAAATGACTGCAGTAGACAGGGGTGTTTATCTGATCGGCAGTGATGGAAATCTTACACCGTGGTGGACACGCTAACTGTTGCCCGTTTGTCTGCAGCTACGCTATGACAGACGTTGGCACGTTAATCTGTCTCCGTTCAAGCAGCGATCAAACATCATTCAGTTTCTTGATCTTGACAGAGAGACTGAAGTAAAATATTATTTATTTTAAAAAAAAGTAACCACCGTAACATTTCCACAGTCTTTATGCTGTTTTCTACTGTTCCCTGTTTTTCTGGCCCAATCGTGGCATCGAACGTGTCACACCAGAAAAAACATTTAGATGTTATTTCTTAGTCTTAATCTTAGATGTTAGTTTTGCCAGGCTAGCCATTTTCCCTGCTTCCCTTCCTTACGCTAAGATAAGCTAGCCCTCCCCTTGCTCTGGCTATACTGAACGGACACGTGAGTGGTATCAATCTTCTTATTTAACTCTCAGCAAGAAAGAAAAGAAGAGCTCAAATTCTCAACTGTTACTTTAACATCATTGTACATTTGCCTTGCAGCAGAAAGTCAATACACCAGAAGACATGTTGCAGAACAAAAACACACTAAACACACACAAATTAACACAACCTTCCCTCCTAAAAAACAAAACATCAAAAACAAACTAAAGCCCTAGAATTAGAGGGCGGACATTTTGAATTCACAGCTTTGAACAAACAACATGTTTGCATTTGTTGCTTTAAATTCAGGGCAGTGTAAACGACAGGTTCATATGTTTGGCTGATTTTTTGAAACATTAGTTAGTCCTGATGCACAGAAATGAAGTCAGAGGTGAAGAACGCCACGTCGCAGCCAAACAGAGACGACTTCTGCCGCCGCTGCTCCTGTCTGCGGGAAGGTGGAAAACCAACAGCAGCATTTCAGCTCTGTAAATACTCACCATGCGTTCGTCATGTCACTGTGAATACACGAAAGCCCAAAAAGTGTGAGCACTCGCAGTCCTCTACAACTGCGATCTGCAGCGTCTCCTGCAGGGTCCCAAGGTCCCTGATGGAGGCTGCTGCGTGCAAACCGAAGGAGACCTGACCCCGAAACTGCAGCTCTCCCACCACAACATCTGTCACATCTGTGCGGTAAATCTTTTTTTGAAAATCTACATCTGCTGCGTGTGAGGAGATTTACACACACATCAGTGTGCGCAGCAACAAAAAGAACAAACAAGACACACGGCGAACACATTTTACATGAAGATTAATCTGTTTATTATATTTACTCATCATGATATCAATACCATCATTAATATCCATCATTAGGCACCTCATATGTAGATAGACTGGGAGTAGAGACTTGGTCTGCATGCCTGTTGGTTACAAAAACACTCAGAACAGAATCGAAACATGCTGTCGACACGGCAGAAACTAAACCCTTCGATTTGTAGCCTCCTGTTGAGATTGTGTTCGAGGCGTCGCTCGCGTGTTCGCTCCAACACTTGTTTATGCATAACTAATGAGAAACCTGTGAGCGGCTGTGCCTGTGTTTACTGTTAATTTGTTGAGAAATGTGTGCGTACATAGTGTCACCGTGTGTGTGTGTGTGTGCGAGTCCTTTTTTTTCTGGGTTTGTGTGCATTTCTTCCTGTGTGCCAGCATGTGTGAAAAGTTCTTGTGCAATAACGTCGTGTGAGGGTTCAGTCTGCCGTTGTGAAACTGTGCGCTGCGTATCAGCATCTACGAGTGTGTGCCAAACCTCTTACAGGTTTCTCTGAGCCAGTCTGGGCAAGTCCTCGGACATTTTGGCACGGTTGCCAGATCTTGAGCTGGTTAAACCTGGATGTCAGGGTAAGAAATACAGTGGAAAGTTTCCCTCATGCCCCTGGAGGGAAATCTATTCCCTCACTTCCCCACCTGCAAGCCAGGAGCGAGCACACACTCTGGAGAGAAGCAATAAAGAATCAATATTTTACTGCCTACACCCAGGGTTATTACAGTGCTGCAGCCAGGGATATGGATCACTTAAACACACTGCTACATTTGTTAGTTTATAGCCTGCATGTAAATGGAGGTCCTGACCCGAAGTTTAGACTGTCTGCATGAAATTTGAGAAATTTTAATTTCAAAAGAGGCTTAGAGAGAACAAGAGTACAGCACTTTCAATAATCCTTAACAGGCACACTAGAGTGCAGACCTGCAAATTTAGCTTGAATACAGACGCTACTTTCTTTACAGGGCCACAATCAAAAACATGATGAAATTCAATGCAAGTGGTTCATATACTGTGAGATCACAAGAAGTCAGCCCTGTGTCTCCGTTCCCTCCGGATTTTAAGAATGCATGGTCCTTAGTTTTGTCGGGCTCTTTTGTGCGCGTCTTAATGCTTCAGACCATATCCGAGCAAAATTTTAGGATTTAACCAAAAAGGAATAGTTTGACATTTTGTGAAGTGTGCCCTTTATCCGTCTTGCCGAGAGTAAGATGAGAAGAAATATACCTGTCTGCTGAATCTGAAGCTTGACCTAGCATAGAGGCTGGACACAGAGGGAAACAGTTAGCCCGGCCCCGTCTAAAAGGTAACACACCCGCCTTTCCGCACCACTAAAGCTCACTTATGAACATGTCACATCTCATTTGTTCGTCAGTTTTTGTACAGCTTTATCTGTGGTGGTGGGCAGATTTTGTTACCTTTAGACAGAGCAAGTATAAACCAGTCTGACTTTATGTCATCTACATATTGTGTTGCAGAGATATCTACTGAAGCAGTCACTCCCCTGGTGCTCCAAGCTCCCAGCCCAGACCGCTAGCTGCATGGCTAACTAAGCTAACTAGCGAGGACAGCTACAGTTAGCTGTTACTTTGGGGATATGCTGCACTGTATTTGTTTTGAGAATGAATTTGACAGGCAGCAAATTCCTAATAAGAGCCTGACAAAACCAAAGGTACTCCCCTGGTTTCCAGTCTTTATGCTAAGCTAAGCTAACATGAGAGTAGTATCAATCTTCTCATCTCAGTGTGTTTTCAAGTGTTTACCCCAACTTGCCAAACTCGTCCTTTGATGCCACCTGGAGGTTATACAACAATATCATCATCAATATCAGCTCATTTTATTGATGAAAATAGTTAACGATGTCCTGCTCGGGGCCGTTTGCATAAATTTAACGAGATCTCAAACTCACCAACCTTTCGCCAATTCCCCACCCATATCTGAAACTGAGCGAGTGGACGAATCCCAAACTTAACGGACGCTCCAGCTCCTCTCCTCCCTCCTGTGGCCTTGACAGACACGGACACGGCATCGGCACCCGACCGTGAAATAGCCACTTGTGTTTTAGCCCGAACAACTCCATCCCTATGTGACTGTCAGCACACACTAAACACACACACACACACACACGCGCGCGCACTCACACCACTCCTCGAGGCTTTTGTAATCCTGCCGGACCGACTGTATGTCCTGAAGAAATGATCAATACTATTCAATCTGCTTGCAGGTCTTTGCCGCATTAGGCTACAGCTGCTATCCAAACAATGAATGGCCGGACACAGAGGGGCCTCGTGTACAAATGAAATCCCATTAAAACGCAATGGCTCTCAGGGGCCGACGCTGACCCCATGTCCCCCCCCCACCCCGTGATCCGCTACTTTATGCTCCACCTGATTGACAGCTCCGGTCCAGGAGAGGAAAGATGTTGTTACCATGACAACAGCTCATGCTACACCGGCGTGGATGCGAGCTTTTGATAAATATCACTCCAGAAATCAGCGGCGGATAGTAACAGGTTGTTATATACTGGCTACAGGGTTTTCATAATGTATTTACACTCACAGACGTGGCGGAGGAGATGACGATGATCCGAGTTTACAGCGGCGTTGTTTCGTGACGGACACATGTGCTTCTGAAGTGCAGTTAAAATACCTATAATATCAACAGTGAGAGGCCATTATTCACATTGACAGAGATTGGAGTTCCTCATCAGAGATAAATAGAGTACAGTGTTATCTTCCTAATAGGCTGACGGACAACATTTCCATGATGAGCTTTTTTTTTTTCTTTTTTTTTTTGCGCACAGCACATCTCCTTTCTACACTATTTTCAATATATCTCATCTAAAAATAGTTTAAAGCAGACAGAGCAATAAAGAGTCGGCGATACAGAGGGGAGGAAATGAAAAAAGGCTCTCCTTTTGTTATTTCTTCTCTTCTTTTTCTCTCCTCATTAGCGTTGAAGAATTTCAAGTCGGAGTCTCTCTCCATTTGCTTTTCCTGCTCCTTTTCTTCTTCTTTGTTGTTTTTTTCTTTTTTCTTTACACTCCAGCCACTCCCTTTCCCTTCGCTTCAGTTTACCTACTGGCAGCTTTTAGGGACACCGAGGGAATTTCCTCCATGCAGTTCATCCCCCTCTCTCTCACGTTCTGCTTCATCTCCCTCAGATTGCTTTTTTCGCAACGACGTCGTTCGTTTCGCGGCAGCCAACTTAACCGTACCTAATGTGATGCCAGGTTCGGTGTTTATTCCCCGACTAACTGTTGGTTGTTTTCACAGTGAAGTTCTCTCTCGGTCTATCCTGAGAGAGCGATCCACAGTATGGAGAGTTGAGGAGGGATACGGACACTTCACCGTTTACAGGATCTATGCACAGAATGAGAGAGAGAGAGAGAGAGAGCACAAAAACATGTGGTTGGTGTAAAATGTCTCCTTTTTTGCAGATATGGAGGAAGAACAGGGGTAGAGGAGGTGTATACTGTGGTGGTGGTCTTGTGGACAGTCATTAAGCAGCCACTACTTAAAGTCTCAGTGAACCACAAGAGTGCTCATGGGAGAAAATACACATTTGAGGGCTACGATGAAGGAGCTAACATGCCACAAACAGACCCAAGAAGTGGATTATAGGTGTCACTCTGTACGGTGAGGGTTCCCTAAGAGCACATCAGCGCACACACACACAGGAAACCACAAGGCAATGGCGAGAGATCATCTTCGTGTTTAAATGCTTTTAGGAAACCCAGCCAAGCAAGTGTTTAACTCTGGGTAGATGATGGCGAGAAGGGCTTGGCTTTCCGAGGGAGAGGGAGAGGGAGAGGGAGTGGGAGTCGTAGCGTGAGAGCTCTGGTGGAAGTTTGGCGGCAAAGGTCAGAAATGACGGCTCTAACGGAAAATATTGGTCAGACTCCAGGAAGCGGTGAGGAATTGTTTGGACAGCGAGAGGAGAGACGGCGAGTCACAACTCGTGGGAGCGTCGCAGGAGTGGCTGGGAAAGAAGAAGGAGCATGAGTTTTTTTTTTTTGTTGTTTGTTTCCGGATCTGTCTTTGGAGGAGGACGGAGACCGAAGGTGTGAGACGGAGAGATGACAAAGAAGTCCTGGTGGATGTCGGCAAAGGTGGTGGGCGACCGCGTCCTTCCTGCTCTGTCCGGCTACGGCGAAGACGGAGTGCACTCCAGAGAGGCTGCGGACAAAACAAAAGAACAGAAGATTGGAAAAAGTTAATAAGAGACAGATAGAGGAAAAAACACTCCTGTAGGAAAAAACAGGGAGAGAAATGGCAAGAAAGAGAAAAATAAAACACAAGAGCAAAAAAACAATGACGACCATCACAGGAAGAGCGGGGAGAAGGGGGGTGCGAAATGAAACCGAGCGGAGTGACGTAGATGAGAGAGGAAATTAAGAAGTTGAGATCAAACAGGGGGAAAAAAAAGAGAGAAAGGGCCGAGATAACAAGCATGGGCACAGTGAGGCATAAAAATGGATCGGGGGGGGGTGGAATTAGAAAAATAGAAGAGAGAGGGGGGAGAGATAAGAGAGACAGGATAAAAGAGAGTGAGAGGGGGAGGACGAATAAGAAGAGGAGAGACATAATTATAAAATGGCACGAGAAAATCAATGCGGTGAGCGTCATTGTGCTTGCAGGCGCCGTACAAAGGGAGGTGGAGAGCAGCAGTGTGTCCATCAAACAGCACCACCGCATGTCGGTGTCACACACACACACGCACGCACGCACACACACACACACACACACACACACACACACACACACACACGCATTTCGAATGCAGAGTGAAGACAAGGAGGATGAGTCAGGCAGATGAAGCGGAGAGAGACAAGTGACATTTAGAGCTCAGTCGGAGCATGTGATGACAAGGCACAAAGATACATGCCAGCGCCGGCTCTGACAACAGCTTGTGTGTGTGTGTGTGTGTGTGTGTGTGTGTGTGTGTGTAAGTGATCGTGTGTGTGTGTGTGTGGAGGCAGAGCTCGGTGTAAGGAAACAGATTTTTTGATTTTGTATGTCTTTTTCTATTCGGCTGAGGGCAGTCAGCCAACGCAGAGCCCAGGATTCATGTTAATATTTTGAAACTTGGGGCCAAAGTAAAAAGATGTAGTGAGAAAAAGTCTGCAGATACTTTTTTTTTTACTCTTTACTTTATATTTGTGGTGGAAAAAGTATCCAGATCATTTCCCAGATCATTTCCCAGGGAGCTTTTCTCAGTTGAAAAGACGCTTAAAAAATGGTCACTGATTAAAAAGTGAAAGTTTTTCCACAATGTTTTTGAGAAATTTGCATGTGGCTTCTCACTCAGTCCCTAAAATAACAGTTGTCTCTTTTTTTAGCACTTTGTCGAGGAGAATAAAAGCAAATGCCGCAATAACAAACGCTCGATCGATGGACGGCTGCTCCACCTGTTGAGCCATCTACAATCCTACTGCGTGAAGCCTCATATTTACTTCTGCAGCTTGTGCACAAATCCCAGTTCGCACTAGTCAGAGCTGTTTGTGTGATGTTTTGTTGACCCATCCATCCAACTCTACTTCCGCTCTTCTATTTTTACCATCCTTCTTCATTCGCTCTTGTCATAACGGATATGGATGCTACAAGTCCTCGTCACTTGGACATAAATGTATGTACTTTTATACTGTAGGTACTGTAGCTATAGCTTTCAGGTAAATGTAGTAGTGTAAATGTACCCCATGACATGTTTGTCTCCGCAACACATGTCCGTAATTTAGCTGTGTTCAGCCTCAGAAGCTTGAAATAAAGTTAGCTGGCTAGCTATACCGAGGAAGCTAAGCTCTGAAAACGCAAATAACAACTGTACAGTGAAGAGAAACACAACAAAAGAAGGAAGAAACACTGCTGCCACCAAGGTAACCAAGTGTATTGGGTTCAACTGGGCATGTTTACACGGCGGCCATTTTCCTCTCATGTCATACTCAGGGTGGGAAGCTCGAATGGTGGGATAAAGTTATGCTGCTGTGTTCCAGGTTGCAAATTGTATAAATGTTGGAAATCAGAATTTTCTAATGAAGATGATGGATGGTGAAAATCTGGAGGGACACGGGCCATATTTCAAAGGTAAAACATCATATTTAAGAATCTGTTAGCTATCGTTAGCATTCAACTACATTCCTACGATATCGTGCAACACCACCAAACAGTTATGTCAGCTAGGAAGAGACTGAAGGCTACCATTAGCTGCTGTCTAATGGAAGCTTACAGGTGATCAAATGTGTAGGTTTTCGACTATCCATCGTTTTTTTACTGTTGCACCACGTTTGATCGTCCCACGCTGAGCGTGACATTGGAGGAAAATGGCCGCCGTGTGAATAAGGTCTTACAGAAAATAATAAACAGGACACAGAGACAGAGAGTTAGCGAAATAAGCAGCGACACCTCTTGTCTTATGGTAACTCTGAGGTGACACAGCACTTGATTGTTTAAATCACAATGCTACAATGATACAGGGCTTAGAGCTTGTCAGCCAATCAGTGCCCTAATATGTATTTAAATAAAGAAAGATTTCCCCTCTAAAATGTGGAATTGACATATAAAGCAGCATAAAAATGGAATATATGGTCATGTACCTCCAAATTGTACTGAAGTACAGTACATTAATACATGTAATTAGTCACATTCCACCTTGGCTTGGCTGTTATTACACACACACACACACACACACACACGTACAGCCATGCAAATTCAACCGCGTAATATTCATCATCATTATTGGCAAACACGGCGATACATCAAGCTATTTCTGCTGAGAAGCATGTAAACACCATGTCAGCCCACACACGCACACGCACACATGCACACACACACACCATGTTAACTGTATTAGTGCCAGGGCTTATCAGTGCAGCGGGACCACACACCACAAAAGGCTGAAATTCATTACAGTCGTAGGAGGGCCTTGACAAGCTGTCAGCGTGTTCGAAAGAATCTTCAAACCCCCCCTCATCTCTCTGTCGTCGACAATGGTGAGAATACTCAGAGCTCGGATACCCGTCTCCTCACACACAGTACACGTGCGCGCACACACACACACACGGGTAGTCTCCTGGTCGACGTCTTCATTTCAAGGGTAGTTTGAACACGCAGCCACACATACACACCGACACAACAACGCAGAAAAGTGTTCTGAGTTTTAATTTCATGGGTAGTTTACAGCGACTCTCTCCACCACACACTCGCACACACATGTACACACACTATTCTGAGGTAGTGCAGAATGGAGAGCAGGCCCAGAGGTGCAGTTCAATGACATACTCCGTATTTCCAATTTATGCCCGCGTCACTACACTACACTACACTTCACACACACGCACGCACAAACACACCTAACGCCGTGCGTCCGGGGTAGTTTGCCGTTATGGCTGTGGTTACATCGATAGGAAAACATTTTCGGATGATCAAGGAGATTATTATTGCCATAAAACAATGCAGACCAATAAAACCCCGGATGCCTTCACAACCTTTATGTGAACATATTTTCCAATCTGGTTGAACAGTTAAGTAGCAGAGTGAGAAAAAAAAACAGGAAAGGGAAAAAGGAGGAGTGCGATCATCCTTCAGCGGGCGACGTCTCAGTCTTCAAGGACGGAAAAGGGCAAATTACTCGGGAAAAATCTTTTCTTTAGCGTAATTACTATAATCTGCCAAACCTAAATTAAACAGACCAGTGTGCGAATGCCTCACTGACATGGAGTGTGTGCGTGCTGCAGCGTCTGACAGAGAATTACAATTTCCAATGTTTTAGTGGTGTGTAGTTGTGTGTGTGTGTGTGTGTGTGTGTGTGTGTGTGTGTGAATGAGAGGCACAGAGCAGTCGGTTTGTCTCCAGTTATTAAACTAACCAATTACAAAGCCCACTCATCACGTTTACGTCGCAAACAAAGGGAGAGTTGATCTATTATTAATGTACTGTTCCGCAGTGTAATTCACACATGGATTTGGTCTCATGCGTTCACACATGAATGCACGCACATCACACCCACACATGCACACAAATAATGCTCCTTGCAGCAGCTCGCTCTCCCCGTGCCGCCGGTACGAATGATGAATGCGATTTGCCGGCATTAACAGATGAGCGGCTTTTCAGAGACAGGTAGTAAAATGTCTGGATCATCAAAATCTCTCTCTTCCTGCCATGCTTCACTCCTGTCTCCATATCTCGTTCCCCCCCCCCCCCCCTCTCTTGTTCATGGCTCTCGCCCATGCATTTGTAATCGAGACCTGTCTCGCTTGTTTAAACCGAGCACAGCTCAGCGTGCAGCCACATATGCCTCCCGCTCTGCCGTGCGCCATGTCTCGTAGTAAAGAAAAACGTGCACGGAGACTAATTTGCACTGATTCTGTCCATCCAGCTTTGAAGTCTCGCTAATGTAGGCTGGATCCAGGCTTTACCTGCTGGGGTATCCCTGACAGGCTGGCTGATGGAAACCTTCAGATGTAGCTTTTAAAGGATAAAACTGCCAATACGCTACATTTTTCTTTCTTGTACACAAATGCCATGAAGAAAACCCTAACCAACATGCTAGTTGCAGCATTATGAACTTTTAAAATGGAGCATTTAATACATTTTATTGCTGTTACAATCTATTCAATGTGTCTTTAAAGGTGCACTATTTAGCTTTGGGGAAGACATTTTATCCAAAAGAGAAAGCTCTTTATTGACAGATTATTTAAAGGCCTTTTAGGACAACACAATTTCATTACTGTGTTACTTTGTTTATATTTGGCGGACCCTACCACATATATATATGTACACACATCGATCAGCCACAACATTAAAACCACTGACAGGTGACGTGAATAACCTTGATGATCTCATCACAATGCGATGTTCTGCTGGGAAACCTTGGGTGCTGGCATTCACGTGAATGCCACTTGACACGCACCAGCCATCCAAACACTGTTGTGGACCAAGTACAGCCCCACATCACAACAACACTACCTGATGGCAGTGGCACCACAGCAGGACAATGTGCCCTGACACACCGCAAACACTGCTCAGGAACAGCTCGAGGAACACAATACAGTGCCCAAGGTGTTGATTGGGCCTCCAAATTCCCCAGATCCCAATCTGATCGAGCAACTGTAAGACATACAGGAGCAGGTCTGATCCATGGAGGCCCCACCCACTAACATACAGGACCCAGAGGATCCACTATAAAACGCCCTGGTGCCAGACACCACAGGACACCCTCAGAGGTCTCAAGTCCATGTCTTGACAGGTCAGAGCTGTTTTGACTGCACAAGGGGAACCTCACAATATTAGGCAGGTGATCATAATGTTATGCCTGATCGGTGTATATATTTATATATATATATATACACACATATACATATAAATTGTGAGGTATGAAATGATTCAACATGAACACAGAGGTAGTGGCATGGATGTGAAGATACAAAGGCAGCAAGGTCAAAAGTAAGTAGCATAGGGATCAAAACAAGAAACTGCATCAAAGGCATGAATAAGAACATGAATATAACACTTATAACATGACATCAGTGACCTGCATTTGATTATGATTATGTTGGTTGTTGAAGGTTAGCTTTTATATGTCAATGCATGTTTATGTTTTTGTATGACTCACACTCTTATAAAAGTACGTTTAACATGGCTGTGGTCTCGACATTAATGACTTATCAACAAGCCATGATGGATGCTTGATATTCTTGTATATATTGATTTACATAAAAGAAACAACCTGAAATTTGCAGCTTCAATGTCATTTTGATGGTACACTGAAAAAGGAGAATGGTAACTCTGTCATTCTCAGGCTGCACCCTGTTCTTCCACTATGTAACTGGGCCACAACGGCTTTTGGCACAGCGTCACAATCCAACTACTGGATCATATTTTATGGTCTTCCACTTGATAACGTCTGGCTGCTACGCCTCACCTCTCTGTGATTTATGGAGTTTCCCAATAGACAGACGGCTTTACTTACTAAAGTAACGGCTAACTCCTGCCAACCATAGCAGTTAGCGGTGCTGTTAGCTGACTCTGTCCAAACCGGACTGGGAGCTCGGAGCACTGAGGGAGGCTTGGTGTTTACACTTAACACCAACATGCCGGGGCGAGATTTTCAGGCCCAAATCAGAGAAATGCCAATTCTTTCAAGGTGTTGCTTTAAATGCACAATATGTAATTTATGCCACAAGGGGAAAAAACAAAAGAGCTCGACCTTCTGGAGGCATAAACACCCACAATCAGATTCTGCTCTGATTAACATCTCTTAACTGACCAGAGGAGCCGCTCTGAGATTACTTTTTAACTTCTGGGATTCAAAAGTGGATTTAGCTTCACTCCTATTTATCAACCTGACTGCAGCAGCGGTTCCTCGGAGGCGATCTTCTTTGTTGGATGTTCTGTAATGTTGACCGCTGAGTGGAGCTAGAGGGGAAATCCACTTTACTTTGGGAACATAACGTTATAGAGAGGAGAGGGGAAAAGAAGGGAGAACCAGAGTCTCTGGTGAGTGCTGAGTTCAGTCGTTGGCCTGAATGTGAACACACAGATAGGTACAGACGCTCTGTGTGTCGTTGCCGGCTAGCTTACGGCTAAATTACAGTTATTCAGCTGTTCATCCAGCAGGTAATGTTTTACTTTTATCACGTTACATTTAGCTGCATTCATGGACCTCCTTCCTCAAGTCTCAGCAACAGGTGACCAAATGAAATACACCATCACCTTGACTAAACTGGTGGATTGTTCTGGGTTTGAACATTGTTGGAAAAATTTGGAATAATGTAAATACACAACTAAAAAAAATACAATGTAGAACAAAGGTGTAGTTGTTTTTAATCATTTTAATGCAGAATTCGTGCCTATTAAATCTTGAAGACTGCTGTCCGTCTGACTAAAAGGTGTCCAGCACAAACCATAGTTGTTGAAACCGAGGGTTTATTGAAACATACGCTCGCACATGCCCGATATATGTAGAGTTTTGAGCCTCTGTGCTGCTCAGATAAGGTTTACAGAGCCTTGTCTCCCAGTGTGTGTTCAAAATAGGTCATCTTATTCTGCGACTCCAAGCAAGCACGCCTGCTTCTGTTCCCTGCCCTGATTTTCGACAACATAAACAACTGACGAGAAGTTTCCCCCCTCTCTCCCTCTCTCCATCTATCTCTTTAAAGCGGAGCTCCTCATCAGCGAAACCCAGTGAGGTTAAGTAAATAAGTCTATTTTATGCAGAGCGAGAGACAGTGGAATGGTGGTTTCTCAAAGTGCTTGTATTTTTGGTATTCTGACTTAGATTTGTTTGTTATTGTGCTTTTTCCAGTGCCACCTGCCACCACCGACACACACGCTGACACACACACACATTTCCCACACACACACACACACACGTACACAGACCTTGCCTCCATGCTTCCTTTACTTGCTCAGCGGGGGACTGTCAAACTGAGCTCAGTACCGTTTCTTTGCTGCGCTGCTCTATCATGCAGGATATCTCTCCTGACACAGAGCTGTCACGGCCTTCAGGGCTTAAAGATGGCAATGCAAAGGAGCAAAAAGTGGAACAGTAAAAACAAGCCGCTCATTTATTCCAGTGCATGTATGCTGATGTCTGCATGTATCTATATTTGTATGGACGTCATAGCGGGTAAAAAGCATGGTCTACGTGTGGAGATCTGGCACATACGCCTTGAGATGATTCATGGCGTTGAACAAGGAAGCACAATACCCCTGGTTTCACTATGATGCCATTACGGGTGAGATTTGCCCGAGGCTTAAGTAACATCTGTGGCGGTAACTGGTTTGAAAACATGGCAGAGGTCAGAGTATTTCATCACGATATATTACAAGCTGTGACACAACATTTATATCACAGCTCTGAAAAGAAAGTTTATGAAGTTTATTCTAACTCAAACTTTTGCAAAGTCGAGAGATTTCTTAAGGGAGTCTGGGGACTTTCTCCACGGGGGGGACGAAGTAGTCGCGTATATTGGTTACTTTTTACTTTTTTGTTAAATTTGACACGTTTCTCATTAATAACACGGCGTCTTCTTTCATAAATTCATTGTAAATAAACAGGTGCTGGATGTTGGATGCGCTTTAAACTTACAAGCAGTCGGCTGGTACTGCACTGACGTCTTTCACATGGAAATGAACAACTTCTCTTTTGCATACAATGAGGGAATTACAAGAAGGGACAGATGATTCAGAACTTGCCGTTACTGTTTCACAGGGTTTTTTTTTTCTGAAGTTCCTCTTCACTCAACAACTCTCGAAATTACGTGACTCCTCAGGAAGTCTGTGGATATTCCGGTGGTGAGATTGGCTGAGAGGGACGGCGTGTTCACAGACTGCTGCTGCTAACATCGGAGAGCCCAAACATGTAATTTACATTGCGATGAATCACATAGAAATCAGACAGCGTGTAATCCATTCTGCCCGTTGTTGTGGCTGCTTCTTCTTCTTGATTCGCAGAGGACGTCAGATGAGCAGGAGGTCCTTCAGTGTGGCCCAGGACGCACGGCTAACAGTGTGGTCTGAGTGATCGGATCTCAAACGCGTCCTAAATGCGTCTTGAGGGGAATTAACACCTGTGCTCCGGACGCGCCAGGTCTGAATGGGGCCTGAGACGGAAAAAAACTATGAACTACCCTCAGCTCTCAGGTCCCTGCTGACACCAGCACCTGAGCAATGGGACACAGTCGAGAACTACGGCATCATTAACCTTGTGAAACCTCAGCCCGCGGTGGTGATTAACGACATCCCATTATGTGCTATTAAACAGCAGCAGAGGAGGGTCTCCTCTCCCATACCAAAACAGCACAATACTGCCAAAGGAACAATGGCTTCTTAGAGAAACTTTCCCTGGAACTGACAACACTCTCCCACAGGGACCAGAGTATAGAAAAATGCAGGCCTTAACATTACACATCAGCTATGAAAGATTTGTTTGCAAGTTGCAGAATGACCCACTGTGGCCTAATATCCTCTGACTGCTGCTTCTTCGGCGTGCCACTTACATGTTTCCCCTCCCTGTCTTGTTCAAAGGCCTGTTATTGTTTATTACAATAGAAGTCGACGGAGTCCCCACAGAGGGCTCAGTGATAAGCAAAATACTCTGACACAGAAAGGAGGCTTTTACCATATGAAAGGCAAGGGGAGAAAAGAAAAGAGAAGAACGAAGAGAGAGGGGAACGGGAAACGGATAAAGCGAGGAAATACAGAGAGATGTCGGGAGTGGAGGATGTGTGAGAGAAGGAGAGGGAGAGAGGGAAGAGAGGCCGGGGCGGGAGGGGAGGGGGAGATAAAGGCAGAGCTGTATTCCCTGATGTGGCTGCTGTGTGTTGGCTCTTCGCAGCTCCTGCTCCAAGGATTACTGCATTTACACTTCAGCTTAAAAATAGCCCCCGTGATAATTTATTTAGCTGGAGCACGCCATCCAGCATTGTGTTCCCGGAGAATAGTTTTTTTTTTTCTTCTTCTCGCCAGAGCCTCTATGAGATTCGTCCTCTCTCTCTCTCTCTCTCACTATATTTTAGCTGTGGTATTCTCTTCCTCTTAGTATCTCTTTCTCTTAATCTCCCACTCCCTAAGAAACTTCTCTCTCTCTCTCTCTCTCTCTCTCTCCCTCCCAAGAAAGAAAACAACAAATAAACAAGTGGCTATGTTTAGCTGCACAAACCTGGCAGCTGGTTTTTACTCCTGTCATAATCTTATTTGCGTGGCTAAATTGGTTACGTGAACCTCCGATATCCTTCGACTCAGCCCGACAGTCCACAACGCTTATCCCTAAACATCCTATCGCAACGTTGCTGATATTTTCGTGGGGTTAAAGTTTGCACAGACGGCAAATAATAAAAAAAGAGCAAGATGCTGTCATGATAGTAATCTCTTTATAACAATAATCCAGTCACCCCAATCTGCCAGCAGATGCATAAAAATCTGTGCGTGTGTTCACAACTAAAAATAAAAGCACGAAGACAGAAATGCACCCATTCTTTTCTGTCATATTTATAGAGCTGTTTGTATTCATGGTTCTTGTTGTGAATATAAATGTGAAGCTGGCTCAGGCTCAGGGGATTCATCACTTCTTATTCCACCACAGGTATGTTAAAAATGACTTTTCCCGCATGACTCACTTCAACAGTTTGCCATGGATGTGTGCACGACCGGCCCGTTCTCCCTCCCAACGAGTCAAAGAAGGCGACCAGTGGTCTGACACTTCTGAGTCTCCCTACGGAGACCAGGGTTCACGTTCTGTTAGTTACCAAGAGTTAACACTGATTTGTGTTAATGTTATGTTCAATAAAAAAGTCAACTGTAAATGACGGTGCTTACATTACTTACATTACATTATGTGACGTGACTTATATAACTTGTCTTATGTTACGTACGTTACAATGAGTGATGGTGGTATTTAAACCCAAAGCATGATCTTTTCCTACACCTAACCAAGTAGTATTGGTGCCTAAACATAAACAAGCATTATTGAAGCCTAATCCCAACCCAGTAGTTTTGGTGCCTAAACCTGACAAAGTAGTTCTGGTGCCTAAACCTAACCAAGTAGTTTTGGAGCCTAAACCTAACCAAGTAGTTTTGGAGCCTAAGCCTAACCAAGTAGTTTTGGTGCCTAAGCCTGACAAAGTAGTTTTGGAGCCTAAGCCTCAACGGCTCTTTGTAGAAATGGCTTAAAGTACCTGTGAGGTGCACACCTTCTTTTTGTTTTGACTGTATGTGTATGTGTTTTAGTTCATTTTGTATAAAAATATCATCCGTCCCATCCCCATGACAACATTCTCGGTCAAAAAGAGAAGATAAGAAAAAGGAAATAAACACGTAAGTTTAAATATAACAAATAAATAAGTAAGGACAAAGAAAAGTCAAATTGCATAAATACATTTGTAGTATATGTTTAACCCGCTTACGCCAACAATGTTATCACATTAAGACGCGGAGTTACTTTGAAACTCTCCACGCGACACGAGCGATATTAGCATTACCGCAACGCTCCAGATTTTCGGACAAGCTCTAGAGCCAATGATGTACAGCTCAAGTGAAGAAAGCAAGTCTATTACCACAGTGCTGTTCAGTTTGCCCTTGGGATATGCTTGTTGAGTGTACTTTGAGCATACTTGAAGGAAAAGATCCCCCTTAAGTCGCTCAGCTGATACGACCGACTGGAACAGGGGCATGTTCAAAGTCAACAGCACTTAAACATAAGATATGAGAGGCCTTCAAAGAGCACAGACAAAAAGGCTCGGTTGCTATTTTTGAAGCAAGTGCTTCAGTAGCCGAGGTTAAAGGGGATCATCAGTCTTCGTGGCACAGCGAATCTCATTTTCCGCAGAAATGTGATGACTCGACAGTAGGGAGGACAGCAGTGATGGTAGACGGTGGGTGCAGGGGAAGTGGGGCTCACACTATAGAAAGGATGGCAATGCTTTCCACTCAGCGTTTTCTCTTTTCCGTCCGTCTCACTTTCCGTGTCTCTCACAACAGCAACCCTGAAAGCTGTTGGTGAATAATGATGACCTCACATGGCGCCATGGCTCACAAACACTGACAACTCTTATTTCCCTTCGCGAGCGTAGTAATGGGATCTTATTTCTCTGTATCAGGTTTCTGCTCTTCTGCCAACTGTGAGCAGTTCTGTGGTGAGAGGGCGGCACTGCATGTTGCCTTCTGTCCAAAACTCTGAGATCATTCGTCACAAAGTTAGTGGCAGGGGAACAAAGATGCTTCCTGGAGCCACTACGTGATTTGTTTTGCCAAAAAAGTGATGTGCTATTTTAACTCGTTTTAAATACTGTACACTCATTTAGATCTGACACCGTTTGCAGCACTGCCATCTCCCCTCAGGTACTGTGGCTAAGCATGTCAAGCTCTCCATGGCGCACACAGTGCGTCGTTTACAATGATATCTGTAGGAGATTAACCACTTTAAATTTCATAATCATATTTTAGACAAGAGCAGGCTTCTCATTTCCAGCTAGCAGCAGCTGAAATGACTCTCTGGTTTTATTTGTTGTAGCTTGTTAGCTCCTCAAGCTCTACAAGGTTTAAGTTTCGGGTTTCGGTGCCCGTTCAAGGAGACGATGCCACTAACACGACTGTTGGCTGTGTAGATTTGTCCACAGTCTTGTATTTCATTAGTTTCATAATAAACTGTGACTTATTGACTCGGAAAATTATCTTTTTAAATTCACTAACAACATATGTGTAGCTCATGGCTCAATTCAAGCGGAGTCAAAGAACTTATCATATGTATTTTTGCCAAAATAAGGTCTCATGGTGGTCGACCGGAGAGGGCATGACCTTTGCTCTCTATGGCAGAAAAAAATCCACAGAAGAGGATCAAAAACACCTTGAGGAAGAATCTAATAAAACATATAAGCTGGAGAACGAGGAGGGCTGGCAGTGAGGGTGGGCATTGAACTGAATAACTCATTGTAGACTAATGAAGCTGTTTTGGATTCATTATGCTGGTAGACAAACAGCCTGAAAACAATCTAATCTGGGTTGTTTTGAGGCGACAGCAAGAAGACATGATGGAAAAAAATCAGTCGCTGCAATTTAAAATGTATTTTGCAGTTTTTATTGAATGTATTTGCAAACCTTTACAGATGCGAACACTGTGCCGCTTTTATGAAACAATTAAATGACTCGTGCTGAATTATCATAAACAAACTCCCGGGAAAGAAAACCCACGACACCGTCTTTGTGTTTTTCCTCAATTTCCATTTAATCTGACTCGTGCATCCGTTCTGTCCCTGAAGGCACCGTTGCCACTGATGGCATCACAATCCTCTTTCACTCAGCGTCAACTTAAAGAAGCAGCTTCGGCAGTCGGATGCATTATTGACAATAAGTGTTCCTCTCAATCTAACCTGTGAAAGAGACGCATTACAGAAGTGATGTTTGAGTTGTATCTGAGCTGACACTGTGTACGCTCAGAAGAGAAACTTGGGTTTATCACAGCGACATAAGCAATCACCAAGAAAAAGAAAATTTCATTTTCCTCTCTGCTGAAAACTTTTGGAAACACTTTAATTCCCCATGAGTGGCTCTGGGATTTCAACTTTAAGCTAATTTTCTTCTCTGGTAATTCAATAAGAAGTCAATTCAATAAACAATTGGTTCCGCCAGTGCATTTAAGCTTGTCACACTTGTTCAAGTGTTTGTGAGTTTGAGTGTGGAGACGCTCCTGTGTATGCATGCAGCATGTGCATGTGTTCAGGCTCTGAGTGTGTTTGCTGTGTGGGTGTTGTGAGAAAGAAAGATCGCCTTCTTCGAGATTGATTGCAAATGTTTTTTTGTACAAATGTAGGCACACCTTAATTTATTCTGCTCTGTGCTCGAGCCATTAAAATGCACGATTATGAGACACTTGTTACATGAATAATGCAGAAACGCGTTGATAATTTTCACATTCCTGCCGCCTAAACATTATTTAAAGCTACTCGCACATCTACAAAGCACGAAACCCGAGGACCTCAATCTGCGGTGTCATCGCGAAGACGGTCTTGAGTCGCTCTGTGAGGTAAATATTTGTGTATGTGCTTATTTTTCCTTGAGATGAAGGTGCATTTGATCGCTCGAAGAGATAAAACTGATTGGATGTAAACTCTCATTGTGGTTTATGGAAAGCTTTAACCTCGGATAAACTCGGCATCTGTGATGAAACCGTTTCATCTACCTTTTCTGTGGCTTCTCCACTGATTCCCCACAAAGCATTTGAACAGCACCCAGAGAGCAGGAGCAAACTTGTTGCATCCAATTGGTGTGGGAGGAGTGTGCAATACAGATAATGATAGCAACAGCATAGTAACTGCAATAGAGTGAGTATCTCCAGGCAAATAAGGGCAGCATTATTTCCCTGACTCGATAGACACGATGTTTTGTGGCTGCAGTGCCGCAAGACATGTTGTCTATTGTCGGTGGTGGTGGGGGAATGAGTAATTGGACTCTCTTGTAAAGTTTCCCCAAGTACGATTGCTGAATGTCAGCACAAAATGCTGAATCTAGAAAAATGCTTTTGCCCTTAAAGCCGCACCAAATCAATATTTGTTATATAAACAATGAAAAATGAGAATGTGTAATGTGAAAGGGTCTGTTTGTAGTGACAAACCCACAGATAATTGTTATCTGACTCTGCAGTTCCCTCCGGTTAGAAGGAGCGTTTTAGAGTCTTTCAGCTCAGTGTTTTTTTTCACCTGTGTTTCTCAGGGAATAATGCACAGAAAAATTCAGGCATATCAAGGTGGCTGGCATCTATGAGAGAGTGCAAACTAAATACTTTACCAGCTAGAAAATCTGAATTATATTCATCAGGTGGCCAGAAAAAATGAGCCCGATATAAAAGCTAATGTTGCTCCGTCTGCTGAAAATGCAAATTCATAAAGACATTTGCCGTAACAACGTTATACAGTGGTGAAACGTCAGTGTGGTATGTTAAATACAGAATTATATTCTGAGCATCAAAGTGAGACTTTTACCAGTAAAGGTGAGTGGAATAAGGGATAGTTCAATATTATGAATCACCAACTTTCAGTAAAATCATACTGTGATGAAGTCACACTATTATTTATTCATTGCTTTTCAAAATCCTCTTCCAAATTATCAAAAGAAGTTAAATTAAAAAGCAACAACATTTGATTTTCAAATTAAAAGTTTGTTAATGAAAAAAAATTCATTCCAAATTAGTATTTTGCTTTTATAATATATGAATTTATAATAATTGTTTATTTTAAAGTTGCAGCTGATGTTTATAATATTTTGTAAACACTTAATATTTCATAGTTGATCTATGGACATTATTTGGATGGACATTATGAAGTTGCAACTGATGTTTTTAAACCTTTACAATTGCTTATTTTTTATATTTTATAAAGCATTTCATTGTTAACAGTGAAATAAATATTAACTCAAGTTCAATTAACTATATTTTTACCATTTATCAATTAAGCCATATTGTGATATATATTATGTTGATATCAGAAAACTATTATTAGTAAAACGGTATTGATTTCAACCCTGTGCTAAATAGCACAATATGATACATATTCATAAATATTAATTTATAGAAACTACATAAATTGTTATAACTGCTTTTTTTGACAAACATCGAACTGACTAGACTGTGTGAGACCATGAAATCATCTTAAAAAACAGAGGTGAACAATGGCAAAATACAGCCTCCAGCAAACTTTCTTTCTTTTAATATTTTATTTATGTAACATCTGGAAAAAAGCTGTTGCAAAATGCCAACTCTTCCCTCCTCACTGGAGTACAGGCTTATCTTTCATACAGTGGCAGCCGGCGTACAGCCCTCATGTGCTGACACTGAAAATCTTCCTCCCGGTCCCTCACACCCTCGCTACGCTTCAAACGAAAACCACCCGAAGTGATAGTGTATTCTGTGCGCGCCGCCCGCCCCTGCTGACTCTGTAGCATTAAACGTGTATTTACCAGCTGGGGGTCTGAATACACGACGAGGCTCCCGGATTCCCAGCAGGATCGTACCTGCCACCGCTACACCGCATCGCCCTTGAGCTAGACACCTTAACCTTAGCACAGCACACAGTCGAGCACGCATCGCATCAAGAGGACTGTGTGTAAATGGATATAATGTTAGTGTCAAGGTGTGCAGGTCCCAGTGGGGACATAGGGGGCATCTGCAGGCAACGGAGGAACCATATGATGAATATTTATCATCATATGTGCTCTAGATCTCGGGGGAGACTCTGGAGATAGTAGTTAAGTATTACCTAGAGGGAATCTACTATATACATTCATTAGCCATCGATAGTGTCATATCTGCTGCTGCAACAGGCTGCCATGTCCCAGCATGCCCTCTAGCCAGAGCTTCACATGTGCGTGTGTGCATGTGCGATAACAGCGTTCCCTACTGTGCGACAGGATAGCTATGCTAGTACGGTGTGTGTCTTTGATGACACACACTCTCCTGTGCCTACCTGTAGCTTTATAATACATCTGGGTCAACACGCATTGGTAACACAGAGGGAGGTTAATGTGAGGCAGATAGTGTGTCTACCTCTCTGCTGGCAAACATCAGCGTTGTTTGCGAGACGCATTAGGCACACAGTCAGCGAACGACGCGAGCTGCAGCATCCATTTGGAGATTGTTTTCAGACATCTGACACACTTGAGATGCGATCTGTTTGGATTGCCTGATACTTGAAGAACTTCAGAATTGGGAGTGCCTCTTGAAATCAAGCACGCTCTTTTTTTCCCCCACTGAATCTTAATGCCTCATCATGTCTTTTAGCTTGAATCTTAGGGTGTGTGATGCGTTAAGCTGAGCAGAGGATCAGATCTGGACCTGCAGGGAGGGTCAGGCAAATGATCTTTAGGCTCCGTTCTTATCCTGAACACAGTACATGAGCAATAAGCAGTAAGATTAAAAATGCTCCAGTATCGTCTGTATATATACATATTTTTTAGCTTTTTTATCAGGATGTTATGTTGTTCACATTATTAAATTAAAAAAATATTTTATCAGCGTTGTATCACGTTCACATTACATGTTTATGACCTGACTGTCCTGTCAGGAGGAGGAGAGGATGGTGGTGGAGTTACAGCTGCCAAGCGAGTGACCACAGTTCAAGGCTCTGCTTCAACATTTTTACTGCAAGTCTGAAGCCACTGAATATTTCACTGTTTTTTTTATCACTGATGTTTTATATATCCTTCCCGCTCCTGTTTATTTGTTGCTATTCATCTTGATTCTTTTCTTTCTCTATTATTTTACTGCTTTACTGTCGTCTATCATTTTTGCCAGACATGTTTGCACTTATTTGGGCTCGATCGTGTCTTTATTGTTATTACCTTGGTTGGGACCATATCCGTGTCATTTCTAGCCTGAGTGAATGTGAATTCGGGGTATTGCTGTAATGCTCTGTCAATTTTCAACCGAACAAACGGTGGTTAAATGAATCAAAAAAACCTTGGGGCAACATCAATCTGAGTTTGTGGTGAGAAAAAACAGGTGTTTTTGCCAAGACCTTGGAATATCTCCAGCCTTGTCCGTGGCAACCAAAACAGGTATTTTATGCCAAAACATGATCTTTTTCGAACTCTGATGAAGTGTTTTTTGTGGCTGAAACTAACCAGATCATAAGCACAGCATTGTCTTAACATGAAATAGAAAACTGAACCTAGAGAACGTAAAGTTGCAACATTAAGAAATGGTTTACATAATCGCACATTGCCAACATTTATTCTGGTGACTGAGTTGCACCGATACAATCTTGTGTCAGACAGTTCAATAATCTCCGTATGCAATGCTATAGGAGCAGTTTAGTACAATAAGAGTTGCAGTAAAGAGCTCTGCATGACCTAAAACATACATTTGACCTATTAAATGTGCACAGATTCCCTTTTAAATGGGGTTACTGGGGAAGTTTTCCTCTACAGACAAAAGCAGAACTGTAGTAGAACAGATTACTGTAGTAAGTGTTACATGAGTACACTACACACAGGCTGGACTCAAGTGCTCCTGCCTGATTCTTCCTGCGTGGAGTGAGTGAGACGGTTATTATATTCATCTGTCCTCCATGCTACAGTAAGGCTTGAATAGATAACTGCAGTCAAGTTGTGTGGTGCAGTCTGCTGGTGTAGGAGTAAAAAAACGACCGCCGGATGCCAAAGTACTCGAATGCAAATGTGTGGCAGCAATTTTTATTTTAAACCAGGACCGGTCTCTTTGGGAAGTGAAAGTGAAGAGAGGGAACATTTGCACAAATGATGACTAATCGTCAAAGCCTTCTTCGCGCACGCCCCGCAAATAAACGTGTCACCTGTTTACACCGCCTACTTGACACTGAGTAATCGCACAGTGAGAGACATCTGCCATGTTACTGGATGGCGCCGTCGCCTCCTACATCCATCCCAGCCAATTGGGAAGGAGGAACTGAGTGCCACAGGAAGTACTGAGGCTAGGAGTGACCCCTGTAACACCATGGGAAGCATCAGATGTTGCACAAAGCTTTTTTTCTGGCAAGCAAGTGAACAATTATGTGGTGTTTCTTTGCAGCTGATATCAACGATCCATCCTTCTTTATTTCAGCGCCTTTGGAGGCAAGATAAGCAACATTGCCCTAAATAGTTCTCCTCATCTTGGCTGCGAATGTTATTGTAGTGAAATGTCAGGTATAAGCCCTTCCAGCCACGCAGGAGAACACCTGCTATGGGCTCCAATAATGTACTAACTGTTTGCCAAGTAGAAAGAGGAGGAAGAAAAAGGAAGAGACAGGAGGGCTTTGGAGAGAAAAACAACATCAGGACAAAAGAAACAGTGCAAAACAGACAGATGGAAGCAAGGGTGGATGGAAGGACCCAGAGACATGAGGTGAAAGAAAGTATGGATTGAGCAAAGTATTAAAGGACGGAGGCAAAGTGGGAGGCATACAAAGCATCAGAACAAGAGAGCGGACTCAGTATAGCATTTGAAAATTAGTTGAGCTAATATGTGTGGCAGATGGCTGGGGTAAAATTAAACAACAAACTGAACGCAGAAGACAATCAAAGGAAAGTTCCACAATATACTCGGTGCATATTTCTGCATGCTGTCGCAGTAAAACTCCACCCAGGTTAAAATAAAGCCTGAATAATTTACTGTGCCGTTTGACTGAGGCTTGCAGGAGAAAGTAAGCTCTATCAATTGGATCGGATGAAATGCAGGTTGGCTGGATAAGAGCCAGAACTCTGATGAAGGGCTATCATACATCCTTCTGTTAACAACCCGGGCTTTTCTGCTTCTCCAAGTGGAAGGGCAAGTCTGCGGAAAGCTGCCTGAAGTACTGACAGAAATGCAAATCATTTTTCTTTTTTTCTAAAGCACCCACTGTATGATAATCGCTCCTCTCCACAAGAAATGAGGCGATTTTAGAAAACCTCAGGATTCTAATTGCTAACCTGAGGAGGAAGGTAACTAAATTACAGTGGCCAGGAGCAGACGAGAGACGAGAAGAAAAGTTTTTTCTTCCATTTTTATTCGTGTTCACTGATTTTCTTTTTCCCATTGTCATTAAAACTCAGCATTGGTCGCATTCTGGCCATATCTCTAAAAATGATAATAACTGGACTGGATAGTCTTGTTAGTATGATTCTCAAAAGTGAGGTCAGAGTTTAAAATAACACCTAGGTTCTTGATAAGGGACCAAGAGAAGGCTGGATACTAGAATGCAGATTGTCAGGACCAATGAAATATCCAAAACATATCATTTCAACCACAAGGAAAATTTTAATGATATCTTTTCAACATTCATTGACATCAAAGTAACATCCTTACAAGGTTCAAAATGAAAGTTTATAAGCCGTCATTTTCGACATCTTTTCAGCTTCAATTACAGGCTGTCCAAGGTTGGACGACCAAAACATGGTGTTCAATAAAACCAATTTTAGCAAAGGCATTGTGCTTGCTTGTGGACGACTGTGCCGAATTCTTTCATTTGGTTTTGTAAGTGTTTTACAAAGAATCCAAACTTTTCAAAAAAACATTTAAAAAAAAAAAGTTTTTAAAAAACTGCAGAATCTGATATCAATTTTGTTTCTTTTTGTCATCTAACCTTGGAAAAATAACTCATCTGATAAAGGTTTGTTGAGCAAAACATGGTACTCAGTGAGTCTGATCCTGAATGAAGATAAGATGGGACTCCGTTAATCATTAAGGACTTTTGAATTCAATAATTATGATTAAAGTAGTGAAGCTGAAGAGGTACCCTGAAGAGGTACCCCAAGGTTAAGGTTGGAGGTTTTATTTTTGTTGAAGTGATTCCAAGACAAACTTAATAAAAACTTTAATTTTGTACCACAAGAAGATGTCCTTCATTCTGTAATTGAAGTTGAAAAGATGACGTTGTAGAAACTTTCATTTTGAATCCTGTAAGGATATCGCTTTGACGTCAGTAGTGAATGTTAAAAAGGCATTTAGAGAAGACATCACAAAAGTGGATGTCTTTTTAATGTTAGAGAAATGACCTTGAATTAATGTCTTTTAGAAATGTTTTGCTCTGTGGGATGTGGCAAAGTGAATAAAAACTGGTCCCAGTATTGACCCCTGGGGGACTCCAACAAACGATTAATTCTAGTCCAACGTTCACCCTTCGTTTAGCTCTGTTTTGGTCTCCACCACCTCCTGAGAAAAATATCTTATGTATTAGTTGCTAAATGCACCACTATGTTCATCAGCAACATGCTAACTTTTTCTGTTCAGGCTGTTAGACTGAAACAATGAGCTGAAAGATGCTAACAGGCTCCGTTATTAAGCTGAAGGGAAGAGCGTCGGGTGATAATTCTTTGTGGTTTCGTCACCATGAAGGCATCCGTCATGTGACCCATTGCTAATATAAAGTGCAGCTTCAATCAATTATTTCTTCTTCAAGTTGGAATTATGTTCATATGGAAAAATGTAAATATGTACTTCCTAGATGCATAGGTGTCTTACAGATATGGGGATCGAGTTTGCGACCTGGACTCGTGTCGGACTTATGGCGCACACTCAGTGACTTTAGACTTGACGTGAGACTCGCCCTCAAAAGACTGATGGTAAAGAAAACATCTCAGAGAAAAGCATGGTTTTGATGGGTTTCACTCAACACAAACATTTCTTTCAGGAATAAAAGTCAGCTGATGTTTACTGTTGAACAACACAGCCAATTGTTTCCACAAAATGTTTCTGTTCTGTAAGAAAAGGACATCAGATAGCCAATAACTCCAAAGATATTTCATCATGAGTTTTATATTCATGCTAGGAATCATTTCTGTCACACAAAGAGATTTTTGTCCACAAATGGTAGATATCTATTTCTGAACAAAACTGTTCATGTCTTAGTATCACCAGTTTATGGACTTGGAATATATTTCAGGTAATTTGGCAGCAATAGTGTTTTGCATTTAGCTACTGTAGCTGTGTATTTATGTTGCAAAGCAAAATACAGTTTAAATTTAAAGGAAAGCTTTCATTGTGTTTCAACAGCCGGTTTAAAGTGATCATATACCAAACAACTAATCAGTGCTGACAATACTCTACGCTTATAGATAAAGGAGCTAATAGATAAAGGATAAACGTGAGCATCTCTGGTGTCAGACTTATATAAGTGACTTATTCTAAGAATTCCACTAATGTGAAGGAAAAAGGTTCTTAAACAAAGTTAATTACCTTGATATTTTTAATTAGTGGGGATTAGAGAATTGTGATGTGATTCAAAAGCAAAGCAAATCTAATTTGGATGTTTAAGGTACTTTAATGCTGCGGTGTTATATAATTACACCATGTAATTCACACTGCTACTTACGAGGAACGGAAAAAGTTAAAGCGTTTTGCATTCGCTCAGCTCACAGTCTGTACGTCAGCGAGTTAAAATGTTTGTGTTGATAAGCACTTGAAAACACGAGTGTGCATGTGTGTGCGACTGAGATCCACGCGGGGCTCAGTGTGAAAGGCACCGAGCTAACAACATATGCTTGAATGCCTCTTTAAATGAATCATCTGTCTCAGTGAAAAGGGGACATGGCACATAAGCGAAATCTTCTTGGCCTCCTCACGGCGCGCGCAGAAGTAAAGACAATTGTGTGCTAAACCCACCGCCGTTAAACAAAAAGATTTCATTCTTCATTACCGGCGGAGGAGAAAATTAGTTTGTCTCCGTGGATGAGCGGTCGCGAGGGTGAGCAGGTAGCGCACGAACCACCTCGCACCTCATTCAGACAACCACATAACCAGAACGGCTTCAGAAATCAAGCCGAATAACACGCCGATCCTACACAGAGCAAGGCCATCGCTGGCGAGCTAACTGTGATTCAGCCTGTTAGTCAGTTAGGGGGAGTTGATGGAGAAATAAGCATTACAGCCCTCGCCTCTTTATCTCCTTGTTCCGTTTAAGACTGCACCCGTGTGATTGATGGCTGAACGCAGGCCTCGATTCGTAGGAGGTGAAAAAGAGGGGAGTTACAATGCCTGACAAAACAGGAACAAAGGAAGAGGAGATGTAGATAGAATGGAGGAGGAAGGAGGAGATGTGGAGATCCATTGTTAATCCTCTGCAGCAGAGACGGGCTGACATTTGTTGGCGCATTAACAGTACATATATGGTCTTTGTAGAGATTACTCAGTGGCATTCTTCCAACGCAAAGTTACTCATTTTTACCATTTTACAGTCTGTCAAGAGCCGCTCATATTTAAAATGATTACAGCTTACATTTAAGGCCGACCCGAAGGCTCAGATGCTTTGAAGTTTCGTTCGTTGCCATGCCAATCAATGCCAAAATCTGCGTTCCTATGCTTCCTGTTATTGTTCCAGATTGTGTCTCGACATTTTGTCTATAGAGTCTTGAAGACATGTAAGAAATCTTGTGCTAGCACAGAAGTTAACGCACATGCATAGTGTGTAGTCAGGGTCGGATAGTCGGGGATTACATCTAATTTGGTTCATGTCTTTTCCATAGCTGAATAAACAATCTGTCAGAGGAAAATAAGGTCCCCTGTTTGAAGCTAGAAAGGTGGCAGGGTCCGCCAAATATAAACAAAGTCAAACAGTATGAAACAATGTTGTCCTTTAAGGTAAGTTTGTTTATTCAGTTTATTCAATCATGACGAACAAAGAGAGTTTGTCTAGTTTGTTTAGGCATAAAAAATCTGTCAAAGAAGGTTTTTCTCTTTTGACAAAAGTGTCTGCTGGATTTCATTTTTTAAAGTCATGTTTTATGGATAATAAAAGTGTTTTATTCCTTCTTTCCCACAATGGAAATGGAGGATTGACACATTGAGTGAGTGCTCCCCTTGTGCTATGAGAGCAAAGTTCTCCATGTGGACTTGATTTAAAACACAAAAACACATAAGAAACAGCCTCCCTCGTGTTACGGGATACACTGAATACACCTGTAGTTTGTGCCAGTACGGTTTTTAAGGGTAATCTGATTTGACCCACTGTAAACACTGAAGCTGCAAAGTGCATTTTATTACCACCGGCAAGGAGGTTACTGTATGTATCACCCGTTTCAGTTTGTTGGTTGGTTTGTCAGCAGGATCACATAAACTACTGAACAGATTTTCATGAAACTTGGATGGAGGACAGGTCTCGGAGTTAAAGACCACATTAACTTTTGGTTCGGATGCGGACAAAGGGAACGATCCAGGAATTCTTTTAAGTCAAATTTTATTTGGATCCTCAGAGATTATTCTTCCACAGCAAAATGGAGATTATGGTTAAGCAATTATGGGTAGTTAAAACATTTAAAGTGATACAGGGCTATTGAGTTTGACATTGGATTACTCTTGATTGGGCTTCGGAGGAGGTATGCACTCTACTGGGTGCCATTGCAGTTTGTTATTTGTGGAAGTCTAATTATTGCGGTTGCATCCATTTTTTAGTCCACGGTGCAATATTTTCAATAATTGACTTTAATGTAATCTAAAAGTATTTAGATTAGATTACATTTACATCACTTATTCCAAAAATTGCCGTGCCAAACCATGCGTGTGTTTGCAGAAAGAAATACTAGAGGAATCATTTGCAGGAACCATCCGAATTAAAGTTGTGTATATTTTCTGTTTCCCTCAGGGCCTCTCCCTGCCCCGAAACATGTGTCACTGCTGCAGGAGATAAAAGTCTTATACCTCCTAAAATAGAGGAATGAACTTGTCAGAGGAGACTTCTGCTTTGGCTTATAACTCCACGTTCAATGTCATCAGCTGTTCTCTTCCTCCGTCCCCTTCAATTTCTGTTTGCACTTCCTATTTCCCCCAGCTCTTGTTTTTTTTTTTTTACCCACACTCCAGCTGCTATGTCATCATCTTATTTCCTTTCTCTGTTTCCTCTCGTTTTCCCGACGCCTCCCCCTCCTCCTCCTCTCCTCTCCCTGGGGTCTGCGGTGTGTTTAAGACGAGTAGCTGGCAGGTAATTACTGTCACCGCCTAAAGATCTTAATCATGGTGTAGATGTGATAGAGTCACAAGCTGAGGTGAGCGTTTGAGGATCACTTACGGCACACTTCTCGCAGCAGAATCAACTGCGAACACTCGTAAGATTGTGTACACAAATTTCTGTGTGGGTTTTTTTTTTTTTTTTGCGTCGACAAGCACACACACACACACGCATACACAATTAACGCGCACTCCGCTCGAACCCGCAATTACAGAAGCAGCCACTTCAGGCAATTTGAAGGCAGTCGCGATAAACCGAGGTGTTTACATCATCAGAGCGGCGCTGCACTCGCAGGAGAAAAGAAGAGAGGAAATTAGTGTCGTTCATCTCATGTCAAGATTAAGGAGCGCCGACTTGAGTAAACTCCGTCTTTTCATGCGATATTGATGGAGCCCTTCTCTCGGGTTTACTCACGGCACGTTATCATGTGTAAACAAGTGAAGTGGGGGAAGTCGCTGCATGCTAAGGAACAAGGGATGTGCTCCGGCTCGGCAAAGAGAGGAAAAGAGGTAAAAAGCGAGTGAGCAAGTTCTCCTCCATGCAGCGGCGTGGAAAACTAGAGCAGACGAACTGCGGACGAATGTATGTTCAGATCACCTGAGAGTTGGTACGAACACTGCCAGAAAATATCAAGGATGTTCAACGTTTTCTGCTTGGTTGCAAAGTATTAGCACCATTAAACATCACTTGATGGAACAACACTTTGGATTTTTTGTCTTTTCATCACTCTCAGCTCTAAAAAACTCACAGAGCTTTGTTTCACTGTCACATCGAACTGACGCTGCCTCTTTTTTAAATGTGCAACTGCAATCCTACTGTATGACAGCAAACGGTGCCGGTCTCATTGTATAAAAAAAAGTGATTAATGTGCCTCGTGCAAACTGCTTTCTTCAGCAATTTGAGCCACGTAGGTTTCATCAGCAGGTGGTATTTGCTTAGTAGTCATAGCCATAGATCAGTAAATGTTCAGATTCCGATTTTTTCCTAAGCACTTTAAAGCCATCACGGGCGAGAAGGCGCAGAAATGTGAACGTCTGTAATTCCTTGACAAACAGCGGGCAAACGCCAGCTGCTTACGAAGATCATGCAGCGTGATCAAAAGCTCAACAACAGTCACTCAAAGGACTTAGAGGTAAGACTGTTTCGTGAACTTGCTTGCTACCCGGCAGCCATCTTGGCAACGTCCCTGGGCAGTTATTTTGGGGGCTAACAAGAACAGGCCCCTGTCTAAATGAATGGGGAGAGAGCCGTAACTTCACTTCCACCGGGACATTAAAAAACTGTTTCAAAAGTCTGGTGAGTTTAGCGCAAAGTAGTCTGACATGAATCTCAACTGTGCTCAGTCTCAATATAATTGGCTGATATGTGTTTTGCACTTCAGCTGTGATAAAGCAGAGCCTTGGCTTTCAGGGGAAAGGGACGGGATATGTTTTAAACACCCGCATTTAAGATGCTATATGTAAGAATTGCCATTAGCAGGTTAGCTCAGTTAGCCATGCAGCTAGTGGTTCAGACTGGGAGCTCAGGGAGTGCTTGTCCTTACACTGCTGGTAGGATTTTTGGACCAGGATGGGCCAAGGCTAGCTGATTAGCATGCTAACTTCAGTAGATATCGCTGCAACACATTACATAGACATCATAATGTCAAAACTGCTACTCTGTCACATTCTGTTGATCATTTTAGTACATTTTTGAACATTTTCAACTAAAACGCTTGCATATCGCCCCTTTAAAGCAACATTATGTCACTTTTTCACCTTAATATGAGAGCCTCAAGATCATGTTGATGGTACAGTGTAATCAGGTGAATGGTGTCTCTGTCACTTGTTTCTGCACCATGTAACTTCAGTGAGAGGGCAGGATCACATGTTTACTTCAACATACACGTTTTCAACACATTACATGACTCTTACAGACCTTGAATTTGGATTTAAAACACTGGTCTTGCATGTGCGCCCCCCAAAATGCCAGTTTCTACATAACGTTGCCTCAACTTAAAAGGCAGATTTTTATTTTGCCTATTTACAAATCCAAGAAATGCAGAGAAACATGAGCATTCATTGGCAGTCTGCTTTTGGTCTCTACCAACTCCTGAGGGAAATATCTGTCTCTTTAGCTGCCTAACGCTCCACTGTGTTCACCAGCCAGCCAATGACTTAGTCTCATTGTCGTTTCGTGCCTGGCAGGTGGCGTACATTGGGTCTTTAAAGCTTTTGCCTGCCGTGGCTGAAAACAACAATGTGCAACTCACTGCAGAAGTGATCAGTCTTTGTGTTCATCACTGTTAGCGAGCCCTTTCACATTACACATAGTCATTTGATCCATCATTATTACAAAAATATTAATTATGGCCTCTTTATTATTATGTAGGAGAGATCCGTCCTTGTGTTGTTGATCTTGTATTACATTAACATTTATTATAACTGAATATAAATCAGGTAGCACGTCTCTGCTCTATTCCTAGAAAGTACAAATTCAGACACAGAAACATGTAAATCATAACTTTAATAAACCCGAACAAAAGCTTTAAAGCAAACCTTTTAAACCCGGGTCAAAACTGCTGCGCGCTGAGACGTAACCCGTTTACGTCTTCGTGCACGGCTGTAAACATTAGACTTAGACATTAGGTTTAGTTTATGACCTCGGGAGAGGAACCGACTCAGCGCTGCTGCCATGTAAGAGCCATACAAGCTCTCAGCCTAAGTACATTTATTCCCCAGGAGGTGCTGAGCTGATGCCGCACGACAGCGACATTCTGTACCCTCTCTGAGGAATAAGCCGGTAAAAATGAGATGCCACTATGATTAATAACCAGAAAAGCGTATGCACACATCCGACTTGAGGTGGCAACAATATGGACGCCGCCAAGCGCGCGGTGACAGAGTTTAGCAATTCCTGTTCCGCGGGTGCAGCCGTGCACATCGCGTGGTGGCCATTTTCTTTAAATTGTCATTTTCAGCAGGAGCGTGCAGTATATATATATATATATAGGTATTCCTGGAGTCCCAGCAATCATGCACCTTCTTCCAAAACACTGCAATCAGGGCGTATTTAGAAATTCGTGCAGTTATTCAGTGTATCTATTTCCATTCGTGTGTGTGTGTGTGTGTGTGTGGTGCCTGCCCGCCTCCTTCGCTATTTCCCATCAGGCAGTGTGTGCTGTCAGGCGGTGTTGTATATCGTGGAGCCATTCGATCAGTCACAGGGAATAGAGTGTGTGTCTGTAGCGTGGTGGATGGCCACCACTCCTCTCCCAGGAGCCAGTTCACTTTAATTGAAGCTCCAGTGAAACACAAGCCGGAGCAGTACAGTGCCTCACACAGCACCGTTATCTCCAGCATCTCGCTCCCCCACAGAAATGGAATTAGACTGACAGCCACTGGCCAGCAGAGCCGCAGTGTGACAAACACACACAAAGAAATAGATGCACACACACCCACACACACACACACACACACACACACACACACACTTGTAATAAAATGCATTCTCCAAACAAATAAATACACACACTAAACAGCACGTACACAGTGACAGAGACAAGAGTGGCCAACACACACACACACACACACACACACACACACACACACACACACACAGACACACACACACACACACACACAGTGCGATAGAGTGGCTGTGGCTCTCCATCAACTGAGAAATCTCATATTGGTCTGCTTTATATTGGCCGGAGCTGCTGCAAAGGAGAGAGAGACGGAGCGGGCGTGAAAGGAAGGAGACGATGGGAAATGGGAGGATCAATGGAAGGAGAGTGAGTGATGAGAACGGGAGAGGAGAGCAGAAACGGAGGTGAGAAAAAAGAAGCAAAAAAACATGTTCGGGATGAGACAAGGAGAGACACGTCGAGGATGGTGGAGATGAAGAGAGCGGGAGCAGAGGGCGGGCGTGTGAACAGAAAATTAATAGTTAAACCTCTTTGTGGTTTTCACTCTTCAAACCGGGTTAAGGCTGAAGGTTAGAAGCTAATCATTGTTTAAGTCTGTTAACCATGAAAGCTCGGCGCCATGATTTCACACACAGTATAAATGATTAAATAAATAAACCTGTCGACTGTCAGGAAGAAGCTTAAACCAGATGTCTGACTTCCTGTCTTCCTGTCCGACTTCTACAGAGGTAGCCACGAGTCGGACCAGGTAATAACTAAGTATATTTAAATAACTGACTTTTAATCGTAAAAGTCAACAATCCTTCATACATTAATGCTGATAGTAAGGAGCAGCCGCGTAGCCGAGGGTGTGTCAGGATGTGCCCCTGCCATCTAAATCTAAAGCTGACATGCCAAACAAAATCATCAGGAACACAAGTTAGCAGCAAATTTCTTATTTCTTACACTTACACGGGAAAAAATAGACTATCAGAGACTTCGGAGATGAGAGATCATTACTGCGATAGATATCAAAACAAAGCTGGAGAAAGAGAAACTGATAACGGCTGTCAGAAAAAGAGCCATCTGACAGAAAACACCAAGGCTGAGGATGCTCCGCCTGCGGTCCCTTGGTAACATTACAGATCTGTAAGCAACGGACGAATGTGCGGATGTTAAGTGAGTAGGAACTCACCATTTGACATCGCTGCAACAGTTGTGCTATAATGTTATTAGGGAATTTATTGCAGCATTGAATGGAGAAGTTGCAGCTCGCCTCCACCACCTTATTTCTTCAAACTATCACGTCACCCAGCAATAGGGCACAAAACCAGCACCCTGCTATCAATGCGAGGTATAAAACTGAGAACAGGCAAATACTCCAAGTAATGTTTTAATGAGATCAAAGAAGTGTTAGGGTTGATCTTCATATCACTTTTTGCTTTGCTGATGGAAATGGTAAAAACACTTTTTTGGAAGTTGTGAACGTTTAACTCCCAAGACTGATCACCTGTCGCTCCAAAAGTACAGATGAAAGGTAGCGGCCAATCAAAACAGTCCTGATGCAACTTGATGTCATATTTCCATTGCGTTTTCCACATTGTTTGTCACTGTTTGAGGTTGGACAGGCGCTCTTTTAATGATGTCATCTTGTTGCGCCTTCTTCTTCTGCAGTGGACTAATGGTTATCTGACCGTAACGGCGCCACCTACTGCTCATCTTTATGAACCAACACCTGAAAGTGTGTAGAAGCAAGCAGTGATCGGCTTTTTCCTTTCACAATCTTTTTCGACAGCTTCTCAAATGTGACGATTTGATGCCTTTCTCTCTTTTATACGATTATAAATTGATTTTTTTTTTTAAATCCTGCATTGTTGAACAAACAAAACGAGCAATTTGAAGACGTCTTTGTGTGCTCTCCTGGAAATTCAGCGTTTTTACCAGTTTTCTGACATTTAGACTAAACGGTTAATCAATTAATTAAAAAAGGAACCAATTGTCACAGTTTTCTCCCACAGACACATCATTGTCCAATGATTTGCTGAAGGAAATGTCGATGAAGTAGAACAGTGAGTAAACGAGGAGCCCTCTTCATTGTCATGACACCGGTAGCAACAGTATCTCCAAATATTTCAGAAGGTTTAACAGTGTGGGCAGTTTTTGGCTGACGGTAGGCATGCTCCAGTTGATTTGCAATGCCTTTTGATTTTTTACACCACCAACAGCAATACAAAGAAGCATTGAATTATTAATTATTAATTAGCCTCCGAAGCCTCTGGCATTTCCCTTGTTCCACACCACGATCTGAGCTTCTTGCAAGGCAAGGTCACATGGTGCGGGCGGTGGTAACATTCCCATAGTGTGTTTCATCACCCTTCCCCCGAATTTAAAATTTCAGATGGTTCACTAATGTATTCCCACCATTAAGGCTTGCATAATGAGCAACGCTGTTTAGCATGCGGTAAACACCTGCTCGGCCCCCCAAATCACATTTCACTCTTTCTCGTCGTCAGCAAGTCTTCCAGCGGAGGGTGTAGGAGTTGCTCTGTAGAGGACAGGGGGAGCACGATGGGGCTATTTGTATTCTGCTAATCCTCCGGTACAGTGCTGCAGAGGGTAATGGGGGTTAACAGGACTTTCACTTAAACACACGCTGAGCTCCGAGCTCTCAGTGAGTTTCTTAGAGGCCAGAGAAAGGTGTGCCGCCAGGTACAAACCCCTCCATCGACCTGCTCACCCAAGCCTGCCTCTGCTCCCCTGATGGGGTTATGAAGGTGGGGGTGGGTGGGCAGAGGACAGGACTGAAGATGATGGTGAGTGAAGCTGCAGTGCTGGTGGTGAGCTGACATACACAAGATTGAGGTGTTGCTTTGTTTACTTAAAGGGGAATTCTGGCATTTTTAAACCTGGGCCCTGTATTTACATGTTGTGGTGTGTAAATGTTTCACGCTTACCAGAACTTTTGGAATCGATCCAGTAGATCTTCTCAGCCGGCTGGCAGCCACGACACGGCTTTATAGGCTGCAGTGTAATCCTTTGGTGCAACTCCGACTTGTCACTGACAGGCTGAAGTTGTTTTTCTTACATTACCGAAACGATTCAGACAGAATTAGACCTTTTTGTTAAATCGTGAGATCTGTGTTGTCTCGTTCAACGAGTAGTCTCGCTCTGAAATCTGGCGAGAGGTGAGTGGTTAAATGTGTTGCCTCGTCAGGATTGTCAAAATCGGTTAAACAGTCGGACGTGACTTCGAAAATGTTGGCAGTTCCCTTCCACCGTCGTCTTCCTGCAACAACTCACATCTCTCAAGATTTCGGAACGAGACTCTCCTTGAACAAGACTTACGGAGACAAACAGATCTTATAATAATAAACAAAAAGGTCCATCTCTGTAGGAATTGTTTCCATAATGTTGTCAACACTTGGAATAACGACCTCAGCCGGTCTGTGGCAGAAATAAGCACTTTTAACGGATGTACCCTTTAAGGATCTTCGTACTCGTTCCACCTCTGCTCACATGTGCTCACATGTGCTCCTTGGTGGTTCCCCTCCTAATCATTAACTACATATATTTACCAAGTGAGTTATTCATACACTAGTTATCTATCCATCCATCCATTTTCCATATCCTGTCCATAGCTGCAGAGAACTTGCACTGGGCAATAGGAGTTTTACATCATGGATGGGTAACCAGGCAAAACACATCCACACACTCATACCTACAGGCACAGCGAAGAAGAAGAAGGGGGAGAGATTAATTCCCATTGAGTTTATAATTTTTTAGCAGCATATAGTAATATGTACACCGTACACACATTACTTTACCAGAGATTAAAACCAAGATATTATTTAAATGAAGCACTACTGAACCTCTCCCTGTAAATTATTGATTCTGAATGTATAGAACTCGGCGCCCTAAATCATATATTAGTCTTACATTTGCACATCCCATTTACTGATCATGCTTTGGCTTTACATTATGAATTCATTGAGTTGGGGGAAAAGATCTGACCTGAGGCTTGCGGTACAGCCATAAGGCCCATAAAGAGACTATCATCTCTTGGAGAACATGAACTCTTAGTGCTGTCGCCGACGCCATCGCGCTATATTATTTTTATTCACGTTGTCAGTGTAGTAAAGATTCTTATAGTCTCTTATATAATGGGAGGACTGTAAAATATCATCATAATATCCATGTTAATAAGTGGCTCAGCTACAGTTTATTGCGCTGTTAAAAGTGAGGCACGATAACAAAAAAATTACATCTCAGGCAAGTTATTTGAAATTTTCCGATCACGTACTTTAAATAATTTTGAACGCGTCCCGTCTTTTATATGAAATGTCTTTGCAGTGTTGAAATTCTTTTTAAGATCCTTCATTCACAGTAAGTGTTTAAGATCACAATAGAAGAAGAAGAGGGAGGTCGTTTCTCAAATCACTTTTAAAACCATGTGGGAAAGAAAGGTGTCGCAGTAAGCATGAATACTGCTCTTCAACTGACGACTAAGGTCGCAGCCTCCAATGTTTGCCTTCATTCATCTTGCTGAAGTGTGCTTGAGCAAAACAGTGAATCCCTGTTTGCTGCTATTCTCCATGTGACCCTGAACTCTAGGAGCACTGGGACATCTTTTTCCAATTGTGGACATATTTCTGTCGTTTTGTCACCAATAATACAACCCGACGCTCTATTGTTGACATTTATGTTATTTCTCCTTTGTTAGTAGATCCAGTCTTTGATGTTAATGCTTGGTTTGCTCTGCGTTGTTCTTGTTTCATCCACGCTATGATTGCATTTTATTTCTTATTTTATTATAATTCAACGATGCCCCCAGGAAGATATAATAGCAGCCACATTTTAAAACCCTAATGGAGATAAAAAATAAAAAAACTTTTGCAAATGTTTTCACTAAACCCTACCCCTGGGTTAGCCAATCGCTCAGTCATACCACAGTTTAACAACCGTAACCAGGCATTGGACTGTAAAGCTTTTTAATCATGTGAATCATTGAAAGACTTTGGGGATTCCTGCAAAACCAAAAACACGAGGATAACTGTAAGGAATCGATTAAATAATCTGTTTAAAATGAAAACGTCACGGCCTTAAAATACATTTTCCCATAAGCTTACATTGTGAAAGAAGCGTCTGTAAGACGGCGGATGATTTTTTTCACTGTCATTACTTTAGCCATTCAGTCCAATACGTTTGGAAAGTCCAGAAAAGCTGCATGATTAAATCATTTCATCCCCATTCAAGTTAGCCAGGCGCTAAACAGGAAGTTAAGTTTCTAGTGTGCACGCTCTGTGGGCCCCACAACACGGAAAAATACGTATTTTTATCGAACCACTTTGGCTTCATGGGCCACTGAGCAGCTTTCATAGGAATGAACTGGGCTCCGTCTCCATGGCTGTGTCCAGATATAATGAAACGTCCTGGTTATTCCTGCCGGCAAACTTGATGGTTGCTGGTAAGAAGTGTTTTGAAATTGTTTACCTATGTCTGAAATCAAGGAGCTATTGTTTAAATGTCTAATAATCTTGGGTGGTAAATCTGTCTCTGGAACAAACATGCTGAATGATACACAAATGTACATTTAGTAGTGTTTATCGTATCTTCCACTTGAGGGTCTATCTGTGATGGATAAGGTTGTGAAAATGCCTTTACTCCAGATTCACTCCTCTGATGTTCTTGATCGCTCTGACTGTGAGAAGGTAAAGTGAGGACGTTAACAGACTACACATCCTCAAGGAGCCCGAGAGAACAGTAAGACTCTTAAATATAACATGCGCTGCGGACATTCATTAAAACGAGAGCGCTGTCAAAAGAATAGGGTAACTAATATGACTCGCAGGCAGGAAAGGTTGCTTTCAAAGCGTCGGAGGCTTCAAAGAGAGATATACTGTGAAAAAGGTTCGTTGAGAAAGGTCTAATCAACAAAGTACTCAGAGAGAAGCCCACTGTATGGGAAGACCGGTCCATCTATCCCTCCGTACATGAAGAAAAGAGAGTACGCCTATTTCTCTTATAACCACAGACTGCACAATACGAGGGAAGAACCAGTATCTCAGATGAATGGCATGATATTTCAAAGAGACTGAACTCCCCATATGGAGCATTTTATTCTTACTTTCCGCCACCAAGAATGCTGACACCGCCTAAATCCTGCAGGTCTACTCCCTTGTGCTTCATGAGCCGAATTCATCTTCTTCACTACCCTTTTTCTATCTGTGTTGTGGTGAAACCCTTGAGGTGCACAAAAGATACTCGCACATCTCGCTATTTCCCGAAAGAGTCGGTGAAACCACCCACAGATACTTCATCTGCTGTCGAAAAACGTCGCGATAATCTTGAGAGGTTACATTTAAGAATTCAACAGCACAAAATTCTGAGCATTTTAAGGTAAAGCAGTGCTGGTGAAAGTCATTTTGGTTGCACGGATCAGTGACGACTGAGTGACTTTTCATCTATTAGCCTGTAAGATTGACAGAACTGGAGTTAATTTCATGAGCACTTTAACACAGAGAGCGAACATTGCAAGTCAAAAAAAGTGACTTCTTTCAGAACGAGGTTGATTTTGATTGCTGAGCATCAACTACTCGTGTTTTACAAAATGGACGTCAGCTCATTATAATGGCGGATCTGTTGATTGCCTATTTGGTTTGTCATCACCCTCGAATGCATCTCAAAGGACACAAAATCATAAAAACAATGCGACAAAGGTGACTTGAAATGAGACTGCTGTGTGAGATTTTCTGACGACAGAACTGAAGCCGTTACATCCATCTCTGCTCTCTTCAAATCCACCATCGAGTCATTTTACCTCACATGTGCGTTGCTGTTCTACCGCTGCCTCGATCTGTTAGTTTGTTGGGGCTTTGGTGTTTTAAGGTATCAACACATCTCAACGAACCAGATGGACTGAAGTCCCGGGACAGGCAGCTGAGATGAAACTGGTGAATGTGACCTCTCTCTGTACCGGTCAGTAAGCCGGTCGGTTGCATTGTGATGATATACTTAACGCGACAAATGTAACTTCCTGGGGAAAGACAGTTGATTGTTGAGTCTCATCCTCAGGCATCAGGCGGTTGGCATCCGACCCGAGCTGCCAACCCAAAGCATCAGCATTTAACCATCTGAGGATGAGACTCAACAATCGACTGTCTTTCTCCAGGGAGTTAGTTTTGTTACTTTGCATCATTCAACTGTAGAATAGGGTCTCCTCGGTCTAGGAGTCTTAATACATCAACATGCATCTCTCCGTCTTCCTCATTAGAAGCCCTTTGCCATTTTGTTTTAAGAATAAAAGCTCTTTAAACACACTTTTAAATCAAGTAGCCTCCTGATTTATTCATCGATTAAAGAGCTCTACCAGAACAGTCTCTCTCTGGGCTCATTTATAAATGAAGATAACGTTGTTAAAAAAAACAACCTTGCTGCATCAACCTGAACCTTTACTGAACTTTTGTTTCTCATCGCAAGACAAGATGGCACTTTGTCGGTGTCTCTTCAAAAGCTGCTCTTTCCTCTCCTCAGACTCCGCCCTGTATAAGGTCACCAGTGAGCTTTTCAAAAGGTGGTTTGGAGGTAAAGGTCACCTTTTCAAAAAGCACAACCCTCCACACCTCAGACAAGAAGATGAGACCTTCAGTCACGTTCTGTGTTGTCTCTACCGGACTCTGGAGAGTCAACATATTCTCACTGTTTGCCCGCTCCACCCGGTGTCACGGCCTTTCTTTTCAATAAGTCAGTTTTAATTCCATTTTTGGTACTTTTCTATAAAATCAGGTTCTAGCTGGGTACACGCATCCACAGAAACAGCAAGGGATCCGCGCTCAATATCTTTGTCAGATAGTATTGTAATTGTGTGGGGCTAAGGTGGCGGGAGCACAGCGCCTTGGTTTGGATATTGCCTGGTTAGATTTCCCTCGAGCCTGATGCAGTTTAAGTAGTCTCTCTAGGTCTCTCTCACTTGCATCTGTATGTCCCGTCCTTGCTCTTCAACTGTCTCTCTGACTTTCTTTCTTTAGCTGTCTCACATTCTGCAGAAAAAACGTGTCCCGCCTCCTTCTGTCACACATCAGATGGGACATTATTAACCTGAGAAAATGAATGTGTTAAGGCACGTACAGGAAACAGATCTCCCTGTACGCGTCTGCTCTTCTGACTTACTTTCGCAGCAACAGCAGGTGATCCGATTGTGGAGGAAGTCTGTCAGTCTGTCTGTTACAGGAGGGAGGTGATAAAGAACATCTCTCTGTTTTGTCAGTGGAGGGGAGGTTGCAGAAACGAGGATAGATGGTCCATTGGTTAGTAGATCACAGGTGGCATCGTTAGTTTGGACGGATAGAAACCAAAAAATTGAAAAATGCTAAAATTGGGCGCCAGATATAGGCTACCTGGGCGTCCCGCACAAGTAAAGTCTATGTGTGGGAAACACTGGGTTAAGCTTAGCTTAGTTTAGCATAAGCTGGGTGATGTGGCCTTAAATTATATGCAATATATTTAGCCTATATCACTAATTCGACATTATAAATACAACGGCTGGGCGACAAAATCAAATTGCAACAATATTGTACAGATAACACTGTTGCTACATTCACAAAATATTAGCACCATGAATACGTGGGTAAAGGCAATTATTAGAACAAGTCGAACTGTCTGGCAAGATCATAAAATGACATCACTTTACTGTAATGCAGCCTTTTAAACCAGGAAAAGACACCACTTATGCCATATCATGATATAACGATGAAAACATCTAGGACGACATACAGTATTAGCCTCATATTACGATAATGATATAATATCGACATATTGCTCGGCCCTAGCTTAGCATAAAGACTGGAGATGGGGAAACCAGTCCACCAGGTATGGACGTTATTACCACCACTGTTGCCTGCTAATAGGAGACGGGATGCGAGCCACAGCCTCCGCTATCAAAGACAGACGCTGAACGCCCAACCATTCACCTCATCTCCTCCCCAAGAGCTTTTGTGGCGTTTTAACAATGTCGAACCACTTTCACCTTTGCGAGGACGTTAATTATACACGCGGTCGTCAGAGGTTGAATGTCGGGGGGAAAAAAATGTAAACATCTGAACAAATGACCCATGCCGTCTTTGTTTCTGAAAAGGACAATCTTGCGTGAGAGACATCAGATAAACGCTCCCCCTTATTACGGTCTTGTAATGACATGTCAGATTGAACCGACGAGGTAGCCCCCATGGCAACACGAAGTAGAAGGAAGTGGCAGAGATCAACAAGGCACGTGGTGCAAAGAAGAAAAGGGCGAGATGTTCATTGTGCGAAGGTTATGAAGCAGGCAGTAGTAATCTGGTCCAGGGATGATAATGTCAGAACTTTAATCACTCCCTTTTTACACCTTCCTATCTCACTTTCTTTGTCCATTTCCTGGTGGTTCTCCCTCCCTACCTCCCTACCTCCCTCCACTCCTCTCCCCCTCTCTCTGCCTGTTCATTCACACTTGGCTGGAAAAGCGAACGGCTGTGCCTTAATTCTCCCGCTGCAGCCCGGACGAGCCTGCTGGAGACACAGGGCCATTTTAGGAAATAAGATTAAGGGGGAAGAAGTTCAAAAGTACAGGAGCGGAGTTAGACGGCGAGTGACAGTGAGCACAGAGAGAGGGATTATGAAAAAGAGATGGAATGTGTGGGAAGGAGTCCGACACGTCATCTCATGTTCTGCTGCAGAAGGTGAAACACGTGCAAAGATCGGAGAGTCAGACGGATCGGCTTTAAGTGCCATCTCTGTGTACGGTCTGGGCTGTAAATATGGAGGTGATGAATAAGTCAGCGTTGTTGGCTGCTAGTCAGAATTAAAGTATGCAGCTGCATTCTTGAATTTTAACAGAGGCCGGATATTTGAAAAGGTCACTTGTTGATGGACCTCACGCTTCCATCCGACGAAGGGCTGCCAGTGAGGAAAAATCTAGCTAATGCATCTTTACGGCATCTATAAAAGGTTGTGGATGATGGTTTGTAGTTTGAGGGCTTGTGTGTGTGTGCGTGTGTGTAAACGCACGTATAAATGACGACCTCCTGTCATAAAATGGTCCATTGTGATGAACTTTGAAGCATCTGTCTGACATTTGCCCAGCGTTCCCCAATGCGATGGCAAACAAGGATGGATAGCATCCTGAGAGGCGAACATAATAACAGCTGATGACTATCATCTCTCTTGGTGTTGTGTGAGAGATGTGTCTTCCTTGTTGTGCAATTTGTCACACGACTGTGTTTTCTCTTTCTGAGGAAGGGCACCGAAAAGAGTTCGGGTCTAACTCATCAATAATGAGAAAACGTCTGTAAATTGTCTCAAAATTGAAAGAGAGGCGATATCATTAAATGCTCGGAGCTTCATTAAAAAAACTCATTCGAGTATAGAAATAATCGAGATGACGGCTAAAGACGCAATCAGAACAATAATTGTGTTTTTCTTTAACCTTTCGCTCACAAAGATGAAAACTAAATAAGAAATCTGTGTCCTTAAAATGAGGAAATTTGGACTTTTCAATGATCTGTAACAGCTTCTCTGTCCGTCGGCGATCATTATAATTCTTGAAATTGATTCTTCCAACAGCTGATGATCATTTCTTCTTCTTCTCCTCTCTGTTGCTTCATGTAATCAATATGTTGGCAGGATGTAATCACCTTCTTTCCTCCTTAGACAAGCTATTGTTGGTATACACAGATAGATACAGACAAGTTAAGGTCCAATTCTAAATGGAAGGTTCTGGATCTTCTGAGCCAGATACTGACATCGGTATGACAATGATACATCAGCTGACAGTCATTTTTTTTAAACATAAGGAAACAGTCAACATGCTGCTTGTCAGTGCTCTCTGGTGGACAAATGTAATGGTGGCCTCAGACCTAGTTTCACATTTCTGTCGTGCCTTTTCTTATTTTCATCCAACATATACATACTGACGATACATATACATATCGATATCTGAAATAAGTCTCTAGACTGTGTTTCACCCCCCGAAAAAATCAGCCCAGGCGCCCGGATAAAATATCGGCACTTAATGATTCTGCAAACCACATTTCTACGTATCATATCCTTGACATTTCTACAAAACTTGTCAGGTCACGTTCACATTACATGTTTATGACCTTTAAATGTAGAGGTGGAGGGGATGGAGGCGAAGTTACGGGTGAGAAGGGTGCCAAGCCAACGACCACAGTTCAAGACTGCGTTCCAACATTTGTAAGTGGGAAACAACTGGATGTTTTTAAAAAGGGAGAGCTCTGCAGAATTTGTGGCAACAAAAAACTCACATGTAAACGAGAAGTCGGTACATCTTCAGCCATGTTAGGCCGAAACCTGAACTTTCCCAAACCCCAACCAAGTGGTTTTGTGCTTAAACCTAACCAAAGCATACGAACAACGTTGTCACAACATAAAATAGAAATTTCATAGCTTCAGAAATGTGAAGTTGCAACATATCAACATTTATTCTGGTGACTGGGTTAGAAAAGGACCTGGAAAAATGACGTCAAAGCATGACGTAGCTGCATGTTCGTGTTTATTTTCAGAAAAGCTTTTGGAGGCTGGTGCTCCTTGCCTCGACATACATTGTCTCACTAGACATGTACTAGCAATGGAGGCAAATGAGTGGTTAGCAAGACTAAATGGCAATACTTGACAAAAAAACCAAAAAGTTTTCTTTGATATCATTGCATAATTTTCTCGTGCACCTTCATCAGCTGCAGCATCTCAGCAAACCAGCCAGTGTGTGCAGAGCAGAGCAATGATAATATCTCCTGCAGCTACCGTCGTCAGATAAGCAATTGCACTGACACTGCACATTTTAATTTTGAAGAACAATAAACCTGCCTCTAAATCTCACCTTTTAATAACCTGGCAAATTATGGCGGAGAGAATCATAACCAGCTCCTCAGTCCAATACTTTAATTACACCAGCCTTGCTGTTAGAAACTCCCAGAGGACACACATGAGAGGCAAAATGAAGCCTGTGACTAGACGGGACTCATCGGTGAGGCGTCTAAGAATAGAAGCAGTGATGTAAAATATGCTGGATTGTTGGGCCCATGTTTATCAGATGTGGATGTCATTAAATTTAAGTATTCACATACATAAATTTACAACCTCCTGTCAGGAGCATAAAATTGACGAGGAATCCTCTGAAGCAGCACCATCACAAACCAGAGGCGCTGTGCTGATTTAAATCCCGAAACGTCTTGATTTAGCAATGCATGAGAGAGGAGACCCATACAATATTTCTCAGAATCTTCACATCCAAATGAATTTTATCTTCCACAGACTAAAATAGGTTCACTAATCCTTGAAGAATACCCTGGGTTCTTTCATTTTTCCCTGTATCTTTTAAAACTTCTTTGTACATGGCACTCAGACAGTGTGTTTTCAAAGATTATGAAAAAGGGCACGCTCTGCTGCTAACGGCTAACTAGTGACAAACAGAAGCTGTGTGCATACACACACACACTGAGCAACCACATCGACAGAGGATTCATCTGGTTTAAGTGGTGCAAAAAGTTTCTGCTTGGAATCAGTGCTAACGGCCTTGAAAACAATACTGTTGCGAGAAACTTTTCCAGCGGTAGCGGGGAGCATTTTTTAAGCAAAAAAAGGCACCAATCGACAGACAGAGTTAGCGATTAGCTGGTGAAGATAGTGGAGTATTTAGCAGCAAAGAGCCAGATATTTCCCCCAGGAGTTTGTAGGGACCAAAAACAAACTAAAAGAAGAGAGGATTTTGGACTTTCATTTGCCAGGAGGCCAAACATGAATCCATATGAATGCTAATGTGTTTAGGATTTAGAGGGTATGTGGCAGAAATGGAATGATATATCTATAACCACGTTTTCATTAGTGTATAATCACCTGAAACTAAGAATTGTTGTGTTTCTCGCTACCTGAGAATTAACATTGATCTAACATTGTGTGGCCCCAAGAGCGTGTTCGCTAAAGACTTCTCCTGGCTGAGCTAGCTAAGCTTATTTCCGTTTCAGCCCCTGACTAAGTGGTAAAAATTCTAGACTTTCTAAATGTTATCAGACCAACTGCATTGAATTATGATAGTGAAAGTCTTTCATGTCTTTTACAATGTAAGCTTTTGGGAACAAGTCTTTTTTAGCGCCTGCATCACGTGACATTGCAGTTACATAGTTTAGCCACTATGTACAATTGGCTTCAAAGCCTGGCGCTCCTCCTCAGGGGATTTGTCTGCCATGTTTCTCCAGTAGCCTATAGACACACCAAACACTGGCTCTACAGAGGAGCAGTTTTTTTCCCCCACAATTTTAGCTGCCACCATATGGAAAGATGAGACGAGGGGTATGCAGTTGGTTGCAATCTGCAAAACAAAACAGCTACAGTAGATGCCACTAAATCCAAACTGTGGCATTCTTCAGTTGAAAAATTTTGTTAAAGGTGTGCCTTGTAAAACAGGCCTATGTGGCTGTGATGGTGGAGAAGCACACAGAATGGACACTGAATGTAGAATATAGCTTTAATTTATTAAGTTAAAAACACCTCAGGGGCCTTTAAGCTAAATCTAAATTTAGACAAAATGTAAATCGTTATTCCTCCTCTGAGAGGCTTGATATCACAGCATGATTAAGATGCTAAAGGAAACCAGGCCAGTGATCCCAGATTAACATTCTTATTCTGGGAAACCGAAGGCATCGTCCTGTGGGTCCACAGTCCAAATGAGTATGCACAGATCAACACTGACTCACTCACTCCTACTTGTACGATACCTTCCTCCTGACACGTTTATGCAGTTCGTGTGTGACAGGGAGGCAAGGTACCGCTGCTGCAGAACAACCTTTAGCTCCGAGAGGGTTAGCGAGTGAGGTGTAGGCGTGAAATATATGAGATGCAGCGGTGAAGTTTGTGCAGAACATTTAGCAAACAGTGCGCCTCGTATCCCGATCAATATGAAACTCGCACAGGTCAAACTGATGTCAGGAGATATTTATAAAAACAGACCAGCAGAGAAACCTGTGCTGCTAATTCCCATAAAACAAATCCAACCGGGAAACTAGTGTGTGATGTGGTAACTGTTGGATAAGAGGCCGTGATATCCTTCTTTGCTATGATTATGGGTACTTTGATGATGCTTTTCCTATTGCCCTCTCAGGTATTACTGCTGTAGTCAAACACGAGAACCAGAATGTCCCATAAAAGATCACACAGCGGCTGTATCCTCAGAAGGGCGGCCTCCTCTCCGCTGGGAAGTGGTTAAGTAGCAATCTGTGCTATGTCTGTCAGAGTCAAGCAGGCAGAGTTAGAGTTAAAGGCACTCAAAAGTGAACTACTTCCAAGTCACTGCGGTAATGGGCAAATAAAACTCTGAAGCAAAAACAGGAGTTCTTGCGAATGTTTTCAGGCTCTTGGGTGAAATCACACAGATGAGAAAAAAACAGAGCGAGCGCTCGCCTAATATTTCAACTTTTGATTTAATGTGTGCATAATGAAAAATAATATGTCTCTCATAAATATCTGCTGGGTAGATTTGGTGTCATGTGCCCCAAGTGTGCACTGTATCATGATATTGCCGTGCCAGGGTAGTAAATGGCTGGCATAGCCGAGCATGGCCTGCCTGCCTCATTCCGCTTCTTATGGTTTCTCAGCGCCCATTTTATAGTGGCAGCACTTAAAACACTGACGTGCCATAATTCTGCACTTTCTGCAGCCAAAAGCCGTAACACTGATAGCGTAGGAAAAGGTGGAGAGGTGGAGATGGAGCTGAGGAAAATGTGTAAAGAACCAGGGAGGTGACAAAGGGTGTGTGTGTGTGTGTGTGTGTGTGCGAGCGTAAATTCACGTGTGTTGTACATTTGTTTTACAACCAAATGCCTTTGTTATGAGTCACTGCCTGAGGCGGAACAAATTACTGTAAATGGAACTATTAGCGAAACATGGAGGGTGAAAGGAGGAATTCAAATTAAAGTGTTGCTCGCTAGCCACTTACTTTCTCTCCATCTGCATAATTATGGTTAGGACACCAAGCAGTAGTGTGTGTGTTTATGGATCCGGGAGTGTGTGTGTGTTTGTGCGTGTGCACGTTCAAACTGAATATCAGAGGTCACTGAGGTTTCCTTTGATACGCCAAGGTTATAAACACCGACCGCGTTTCCCCCCATAATCAGCGCACACGCAACGATCTGTTTTAATTACAAAGAGCCGGTGTACATGACAGATGAGCAAAGGAGAGGGGGGTCGTCTATACACACATCACTCTATACTGTTTGTTCATCCACATGCACACTCACACACACACACACACACACACACACACACAGATGCTGGGAACTAAAAGCAGTGACCGTATTCGAGTTGGAAAATTACAACTGTACTAAAACAGTCACAGGTGGCCGTACCATTAGATGCCGGCTCATTAAAGAGTCACCGGGTGTGTGCACACGTCGGCAGTGTGTTCGTGCACGCCTGTGATGATTTTACTCAAAGCTAAATGACTCTCTTTCTTGTTTCGACAGTCAAATTGACCTCTCACCTGTATTTCTAAACGGCTAATGCGCTACGCTGAGACACTAGACGCTTTGATGTTCACAATACCGCCGCCTGCAACACCTCCGCTGCCACGGTGTAATATATATCGAAGCTGAACGCAATGCAAAAGGATACATAGGCTGAAAGGAACGGCAGCTATAGCTGTGCAGATGTGTGTTTTCTTCGGGGATTATGAAGGATAATGCATACACGTGTGTTCATCTGTAAAGCACCTGCAGAGGGAGGGTGCCTGTTAAAATGAGCACACGTATAGAGTTTGATTCAGACACACATGATTCAGTCGAAGCTGCAGCGTAGAATGGAGAGAACTCAAGACAGGAAGGAAAAGAGGAGTATACAGTATATCAATACTACTCTGCATTGGTGGGAGCATACATTTCTGCTTGCTCCTGCTGAACTGACAACTTAATGGTCGGCTGGTTTGACACCGAAAGTCAATCATTCTAATGGAGAATGTTTTGATTGGCAGCGGCGGATTGGCCGTTGGTTCTGCTGACTCAGGGCTGAAAAATGTTTTGGGTTTCTCTAAACTTCATCAGAATAAGAGCTGAAACAATTCGCTGATTTATGTATTAGTATTCCAAATGGAAATGAATTGATCATAATTTGATAATCAAAATTGTTTAAGTCATTTACGAAGTAGAAATGCAAAACATTCTCAAATTTGAGGCTTCGCTCCATTTCTCTGTTTTATATATTTGTAAACTGAATGCCCTTTAAGTGGTTGGTTGGATAGTTATTCAGCAGTGGTGGAAGGCATCAAAGTGGCGATCCCACAGTGTAGAAATGCTTCGTCACAATTCTGCCTTTAAAGTTTGGCAGATGTAACAGACGGGAGCGGAGGGACAGACGCTGGACTAACAAGCGACCCTGTTAGCGTTAACCTGCGGACAGCTGCTGGAGCTGTCATGTCCGGGGGAGACAGCCGTGAGCAAAGCCCGGAGCATTAACACCCACAGATGAGGAGAGCACAGATTTTTGTTTCTAATATTTGGGATTAAAAAAAGGTTGATTTATCTACACTGTCTTTTCTCAGACTGTCTGCAACAAAGAGCTGCAGAAGTGCTAAAATCCACTAAGTCTTTTTTATTTGACTGCTACATTTTATAGACGTACAGAGAAAAAGATGGTAAAACAAAAACACTGCAGTATAAACAAAAAGAAACAGAGCAGCTGGTGAGCGCTAACTTTGGTCAGAGACTAAACTTAACACAAACACAAACACAGACCCATGGTGCTGGTTGTTGCTCGCTATATTACAACAAATGGGAGGTAAGATATTCTGGCTATTTGGCGCAAATAAACTCGATCAAACACAGATAGCTCGTTAGCCTTAGGGTAGCTTGGTAGCTTAGTAGTTTAACTTACTAGGCTTGCTTTAGACGGACCCACACTCTTCATTCTGGCTCTTCAAAAATCTACTAGTGTTGTCATGGCGGCTCTGTAGACTATTTTTACAGTCAATGATACCAATATAACATAATTTGTCTGCTGATTATATTTTCTAAAAATAAATAAAGAGTGAAAAGGGCAATATTTGCCTTTGAAATCAGCAGAGTATCAAAATTACTTTTCACCACAATCGGTGAGACTAAACCCATTTGACAATTTTTATACTAATAAAATCATAGAATATGTAATCAACAAGTAAATTGCCAGTGAAAATAACTTTTTACTGCAGTCTAAGTTATTTTTCTGTGACTTTGTGCTATTCAAACTAAGTCCCAGCCAGGGTCATGGTGTATTGTTTCTTTTTCCACCTGATCTTAATGCGTTGTTTCTTATAATGTGATTGTGTGAACGTGTCAGCATTGTGAAAAGTACTATATGAATAAAATGTATTATTACTATAATTATTGAGTCAAAATTGTGTCAATATCTGTATTTTCATTAACAGAATATGATGCAGAAGAGGCAAAAAAAAACCTTTTCCGGACCGTCCTTGAAGCTACGGTAAGAAGGCTGTAAATGTCAGGTATTCCTGCCCATCCCAACCTACCACACTCCTCTGAAGTGCATGTTACCATCTGTGCATTTCATAATTAAGCTTAACTGATGCACTGTGACCATGTTCACATTTTTATTTCCAGAATGTGCTATTTGTCAGGTTTTAATGTCACGTCACAGAGTTATGCTGTGTGATGCCGCATGCGAGGCTGCGGTAAAAACACATTTTCACATGAGGAATTATACACCTACAACTACATCACTGCTAGATTGGCGCTGTTGTTTAGCATCGGCGTGCTTTTCTCCAAAAGACCACAGCATAGGTAGGCACATTAGTCGTAGAGTAAACTTCATTATTTACTGTTTCTTAATATAGAGGAATGCAGCCTCAGGTATGAGCTGAGTGAAACAATAAATCAAGGTGTCAGCCAGCAATGGGAAACACTAGGCGTCCCTCATTAGCTGCAGCAGGAGTAGCGGCTGGCAGACTTGTGCCGCATCAGGGCCAGGCCATCCTGGGGTCAGTCTGGAGGATAATCAAAAGCTGTAATTATATCAGGAATGTCCCTCAAGCACAACGACTGGCAGGGGCAAAAGATCGCTGACCACAGACAGAGACAATGAGACAGAGAAGAAAGAGGGATAGAAAAAAAAAATGGAGTAAAGTTAACATGAAAGAGAAAAAATAGTCTCGAGGAAGCACAGATTCTCGAGCCGCTGCTGGAGGAAAGGGCTGCTTCTTGTAATAATGAAACAGCAATGTGGGAGGAAGAGAAGGACAAAAGTGGAGAGACAATGAAACACATGAGACATTGACATGTAAATAGACAAAACAGACACAAACTAGCTGTGAAAAGAAAATCAAGAGAGAGAGGGAGAGACAAGGGGACCAGCTTGGCATCTGTAGCTGGCGTATGAAAGAGGGTTGGGGGCTGGGGGGGTGGAGGAAGATCAATCATGTGGAATAGCAAAAAGACCTTTCAACAAACTGCCTTTAATCTTCTGACAATGCAACAAACTGGTCCTGATGTGAAACTTCTTCCTGAGGAGCAGGGGCCCCTGCCTCTAATAACTCCCCTCTGTGAACAAGCTAAATCTTTAATGGAGGGCAAGTTCAGCCCAAAACTTCTCTCCCATAGCACGCACATAATACGCAGGGGCAGGAGGCATGGGAAAGTTAAAAGTAAACACTACCTGTTCTGAAACGTGTGTGATTTCATATATTATTCTGTTCCTACATTCAAACATATAGGGCACCTACCTACACACACATGCAGACACTTACAAGTATCATCAACACAAACAAAATGGATCTGTGTAGAGAATTATGTGAGCTATTTACAAAAAAGCCTAATTTATATTTCATCCCTAAGGCAACTGTTGCCTCTAAATATTTATTAAGTAATTAAAATAAAAGTTAAAAAGCCTCTGAAGCTTGAGATCCTGTGGCGCTGATGCGGGTATAAAACCACAGTGCAGTTACAAGCAGTGCCATTTCAAACTATATTTGGGGAGTAAAGTATCAATCATGGGGTCAATTTTAATAGTTTTGCTGGCAGCTAATGCAACCTTAGTTTAGCGTGCTAGTATTTGGTCATTAGAAGGAAACACAAAGTTTAGCTAAGGCTAATGGGATGCCGTATTTGGTCATTAATAACTTAAGTAACGTAGGTCTACGCAAAATTTCAAATTTCATTGTCACAAATGTATTTAACAGTTTGAGTCGGCACCAAAGTTTTTGGGATTGGAGCTGTTGAGAATTTCAGGAGGATAGCGTACTAGCTCTCATCATCAGTCATGGTTACCGCTCATTTGTCCTCATTTGTCAATCATCCATCATCAGAAATGTATAAAATACATGCGAAAGACAAATGGGTTAGCTAACTGACTGCTAACAATCAGTTGGCTAATCCTGTATAGGCCTATTTGATCAACCGGTATCATACATAATGAAAGCCTTGACATTAGCCTAGCTTTGTTTCTGACAGTAGTCAGTCTTAATCAGTGTGCAATGTTTTGTGCACTGTATTCATTTAATGCTTATGCAAACTGAACATTTCCTATTGCTGCAGCTTCACATTAAAAGTATTTGACTGGCAAAGCTCAAGTTACCTTTTGTCACAAAGAACTCTACTGCAATTGATTATCAAAAAAGCTTCTGCAGTGCAAAACAACGGCCCTTTTCAGTATTTGTTGACAGCAAATCAGTTTGAAATATGTCTAGGAGCAGTTTTACACAGTCTTTAGGAGTAATGGACCAAGAAGTAGCCATTTGACAGGCTGCACACCTCCAACTTCTCAGTGATGTAACTGACTCTTTTCCCTCATTAATGTTATCAGGTTTCCTGTTAGCCGTCATCTTGTCGGACAACTCTCTTTACATTTCACATGTTGAGTGAAATGTGCCTCCTCCCGACTACCACAGCACATCTACAGATATCATGATATAACCTACTGTACATAACTAACCAAACTGCTGGCCAGTTTAAATTGATACGGGGTCCTGCCTGCTGGGAATGGTAGAAAATGGTCAGAAAATGGGCTAGACCAGGGTCAGCAGCAGGCAAATACTCCATCATCACACGTCCTCTTATTGACCGATTCAATTTCTACTCTCTCCATTCGTATGTCTGGTATATTGCTGTATACTGTGTTTCAGACTACTCTGTTGCCTTTGCTCAATAAAATGTCGAACATGAGTCATCCAGAACATACTGTTATTTCTCTGTCAAATTTAATAGCTTTCATCATGACCCAACACACAGCGGGCACAGTACTGTGCAATGTTCAGGAATGAGTACCTGCACTGAGGGTGTGCTTTAAAACAACAAGCACCGCTTCGCAGAACTTTCACCACGAGTTAAAAACAAACGATTACAGAAAACTTTTTTTCACGTTTAAAAAAAAATAAAAAATTATGAAGTCACCCTCTTGGCACTGAGACAAGCAGACAATAACTTTTAATTACTGACAGTTCGGGGGGGGGGGACGAAAGAAAAAATGCGACAAGAGGGAAACAGATAGGCTGACATTTTGGCAGGCAATCAAGCATAAAAAGACTAATGGCACCAATTACAACTGATGTGGGGTGGGTTGATCTGTGTTTCTTATGCAAGGCTTGCTTTTGATTTTTAATTTTTCTCCAATTGTGTTTTACAGTGAGTCACTGCCATGTCTTTTCAGTGAATGTGAGAGAGGAGCAATTAGAGTGTACAAGAGTACAATCACATTAATTAGAATTGAAGTATTCCTTGGGAGCAACAGGGCAGCTTTGCTTATAATTTGCCCGTATAGAAACAGATTAAGGCGCTGAGCACTTGCCCTAAAAATGTGCTGTACGGTGTTGTACAGTCTCAAAGCAAATACATTCAATAAAATAATACATATTTATGTAAGAAATAAAGGTAAGTTGCAGACAAGATACAAGTTTCTTAAAGGTTTCCTCAAGTTGTAGAGTATTTTCCATGTTCTCTTGATCCATTTTTTTTGAGTAATCGGTTGACAAATGCCCTTGTTCTTTTCAGTCCATAACCAATTGCAAGCACCGCCTTTTTAAATACTGTGTGTCACTTTTGTGGTAATAACAATTTCAACCCAAAGTCATTAACAGCTCCCCATCAATCATGTCTGCCCCCAAAGTGAGAGATGTTACAATAATAATGGATGATCAGGTGTGGCGCCACGCTGTTGCAGCGTACACCGCCATAAATCCTCCGTACACAAACCATGATCCCGGACTAGCGTAATATACATCATTTCCTTTTATGTACCTACTCGTTGCACCCCATTTCCCTCAAAATGTCCTTGGTAGCCCACTCTCTTTTTTTGCTCAACACGTTTCTCTCACTCTCCTTTATGCATCCTGAGATGATTCAGTGAATAAATATTCTTTTTATGTCTGTCACTCTTGCTCCTGACTTAGATGGCTATGTCTGATTGATGGTCACAAAAACATACAGCAATAAACTGCAAAGGAGAAAGTCTTTTATTAGTTAAGCACCAGAAAACTGAACTTTTGATACGAAGATCTGAAATGTGAATTTACCCGTACACTCGTGGGCTCTTTTCGAATATATTTTCAGTGTCATTACAATATTTCCAATGTGAATGGATCTCCTTGATGCACTGCTGCCTGCCACAACAGTGTCAAGGAAGTTTGTATGAAAGAGCAGAACATTGAATAGAAATACTACATCCTTTAACACCAGATGAAGAAACTTGCAGCTATTAACCTGAGAAGAATTCCATATAATTTGTTGAAGGTCTCAAGAGATAATATAACATAACGGTTAATATGGTAAATATTATAATTACAAGTTAATGCATTTAACCACAAAAACCTCATTTAAAGGTCACATTTAGCAGATTATTACATTATATAGAGATTTTGATGCTTTTTTGATCATCAATCAGGTGTAGCTGCTATGAAAATATTGCAAAATTATCAAAACGTTCAATGAATGATTCAGAAACTGTGCTTTCAAACAAGCCGTCAGGAGTTTTGTGAGGTTGTGATGTCACAACTATACGGTCATCGACGTCAGCCATGTCCTTGGCACAGCAGAGCTGATGAAAAAACACAGCCTGCTCAGGCTTGTGAATGCTGACCAATCAGGGCAGACTGGGCGTTAAAGTGACAGGCACCAAAATGGAGCGGTCAGACTGAGGGTGAAAGCATATTAATATTTTCTAGTACACGCCCAAAATAAACAAGAAAATCAGCATAATATGGCAACTTTAAGTCTAGTCTATTAAGTTCATAAACATAAATATGCAAACAAAGGTCCTTATTTATTCATTGGAAAACAACAAAAAATAAACAATAACAATAACATAAATAAATGAATGTTCTGACTCAGGACTACAAGTCTACAAAAAGTGTCTCCAGGACCAAGAATGTGAGCCAGTGGTGTAAAGTGTGGGGGTGGACATGCCCCTATTTCTGGCTCCCTTGCTCAGACTGCACCCATCTTCCACCTCTGCCTTTATTTTGATTTAAACTAAACACCTGTGTAAGGTTGTTACCTCTCTTCTCCGACACCTGACATAATCTCTTCTCTTCGATTTGCCCTCTCTTTCACTGTGCTTTGCATGTTCTGGGCAAAATAAAATGATAAAATAGACTTGAGCTTATTTTGTGAGTCAACACGTTGACTTCCGACCCATGACTCCTCAGTAGTCATTACTACATTATTACATTCGTAGGCAGTACGACTGGGTCGGACCACACCTGACTTTACACTTGCATGGTTGTGATCCTATCACCTTAACAAAACACCTGTCCACTGACTAACACTCGTAAACCAGGTAATCAAGTTCTAAACACAAACTACGCTAGAACCTTACATAACTGTGCCATTATATTATTTTCAACCGCAAGTACCAGGGAACAGTGCTATATTAACACATTCAGGTGTCTGTTCTCATGATGCATTAACTGATACGCTCATAACGGTTGCCCCGGCAACGGAGTGGGCAAAACAACTTCTCGAGTGCCATATTTCTCTTCTCCATTACCCGTACGTAGAGTAAGTCTGGAGCCAGTGCTCCGGCATGTTTATGGGGTAATGGCCAGTCTCAGAGTACCGTAAGTGTCCTACGGCTATTGATCCAGGTTGGTAAGACCATGAGCGAATGCTGGGAAGCTGAAGGCGTGTGCTCAGGAGTCTGGCCTGTCCGCGCCGTCTGGGCTCCTGGATGTCCGGAGGTGGTCAGGGAGGCTGGAGACGGCAGCAGACTGAGTGGAACCGGCTGCGCTGCCGGGCGACCGATACAATGACTTTTTAATGGCTTCTCATTTCACTATAAACTAATGAATGTGGCTGTGTGCAGTGAAACCTTACCCGCTGCTTCTGGCTTGAAAAGGCATAAAAGAGCAAACTTCTGAGCGCTTGGGTTTCATCGACCAGCGGGGTCGTTTTTGTTCCATAGAGCTAAGGTTGTGATTTCACACCAACATAACATATCTGCAAGATGCACGAACTTCATTAAGTTTACATGACTGACGGGATCCTGACTCTGCCGAGACCCGCCCTTTGTGGCCCGAGATCGCATTTATACAAAAAGCATATTGACGGTTAAGCTCTCTGCAAACTTCCCCTTTATAACAATCACATTCTAGGGCTACAGTAGCCCGACTGGACATCTGGCAGCCAAGGACTCTCCGGAGACTCTGGCAAAAGAGCAGAAGATTTCATGTGATGTCAGTGGACCTGTCAAAGCAATCTGTTTTCCTCTGCCATGGGTCAGAGGCCAGATCACTGAGCACTCACACACACACACACACACACACACAAAACAGAGTGCCGGTACTTCGCCTCGAGCTATTCCACCTGTGCACCTTCTCCTTCCTCTGCCTCTGTTTATCTTTTTTGATTATCTCCCTTTTTTCATGTTCATCTCCCCCTCACACCGCCCTGAATTCTGCCCGCGCCCTCTTTGCTTCAGCTTCATTAAGAGAACTGCACTGGTTGTTCATACTCGGCTGCATCCTGCTCTAGTGTCCTTGAGAGGCAGAGTTGGAGGTAAGAGTGGGTTTTCGTTGTACTCCTGCATCCCTCTTTTGCTTCTCCCTGGGTAGAACTAGATGAAATGCGCTACGGCTAACCTTGACGTTGCTCGACTCCCTCTCTGCTGTTTTACGCGGTGAAAAAAAAAAAGGGAGAAAATGGCCGACTGGCAGTCCAGTGTGAAAGCGTTTGGAGAGAGGAGAAAGTCTGTAATTGGGGGCCCTGAGCAGGGAGTCTTCACTTCATGTCAGGGAGAATTATAGCTTGAGGATATAAAAAGTATTTGTTGGGGAGATGGGGGGGGATTCTTTTCAATACGGCACATTAGTTATGCTCATTTTCCTTTCTCCTTCCTGCCTTTCTTATTTCAAAAATACAACCGGACTCCATTTGCTGATTGAATGAACGCCTTCCCAGCTACAGGGCGCCTGCTCTACCTTCATTATTAAGACCAGTTTCAATTCATTCCTTAATCAAAGGAGCTTTTGCCTGCACAACAGGGGCTGCAATTACTCTCTGTATTTCAAAACATTATCACCATCAGAGGTGGGTAGCTGTATTGTGGATGTCTGCATTTAGGCTTTGAGACCCTGAGAGACCCACAGCGTTAATGAGAAGGGTTAGGGCGCACGGTGTCATCTGAGCAGCGAGGCCATTTGCTCCTAAATGACATTTCCTTTCTAAGAATGAGCCCATATTAGCTCCTAATGTGGAGAGAGTCACCCAAGGCATCCACATTGCATTCATATTCAAAGAAGAGCAAAAAAGGAAACTGCTGCAGACTTTATTAAATGTGATATTACTGTACACCCTATATATCTGCATGGATAAGGGGGGAAAAAAAACATTATTCACTTTGTCAGACACAGGTATTCACTTTGTCTTCACCTTAATCACATCTTTCAGGCACGGAGCCATAGATGGAGTCTCCGAGGGAGGAATCTCGCTGACAGGAAATTATGAAAAAGAATTAATTTGACCTTCGCTTGCAGCAAGGAAAAGAGAGAAAAAGAAAGATGGAGAGGGAGAGAGGACGAGGAGAGGAGGGGCGACAGACGGGGAGGGTGGATAGAAGGAGCCGAGGGAGGTTTAAGGAGGAAGTGCCCCCACAGAGGGCAGGATCCTGAGGAGAGAACTGGGATAATGAGAGCTCTCAGCTCCCCACACACTGGAGCAAGACATCTGATTCAATGAAAAGCCCACAGGAAGGACAGTAGTCACCCTGAGCTCCTTAAGTCTTCAGAGTGAATGGTTTCAATAAAGACTTTGGGGTGGGAAAGATTCTCTTTCACTCGTGATGGCCAGGTTTGCTCAGGAAATGTGGGACTTCCTTCACTAAAGACCCCGGCCGGTCCACACAGCCTGGTGAAAGTGTTTTTTATCTAACAGCAGATCAGATACAGCATGTATTATAAAAGCTGTATCGGCCTATCGGACCTACTGTTTATGTGAGACTTGCAGATGGCCTGATGGTGTGTCTCGCTATCAGTCAGCATATCAATAACTCTGGTTCTTAGCAGCATAAAGAGCCATTGTTCGTAATTGTAACACCTCCTTTTGTGCCGTTATGGTTTCTTAATGGGGAGAAAGGCTGTGAAGAGTTGTAGATATGGTCAGATATGATGCCTTCGTACATTTCTAGGTTTCAATATTTGGCCTTAATGAAGTCAGAGATACTAGAGGCTTGTTTGACTGTGGTAAAAGTTATTCTAAGTCGAATTTTGTTGTTTTAATTTGAAAAGCAGTTTCCCCTAAAACCTCACACATTTCAGGCACAAGTTGGATTACTGTTCAATGATAAGCTATCATATTTGACACCTTCAGTTGTATTTTTTTGTAGCTTTTTTTTTTTAAGCCAAACATAAAGTCTACAAATGTATCTTTCTCAATATTTTGTATTGTTTGCATCCAATATTTCTTGATTTTCAAACAGAACTTGTTCTCCTGAAAAAGAAAATTGTGCAGTACATTCATATTTGAAGCTAATACAAAGGGTCAGATCAGTGCGAGTTTATTGGCTGGGCTGCAGGCAAGTAGGATCAGATGGGACGTGTTTTCAGATCTATTTAGGGCAACTTTCAGATGTCCAAATAAACTGGACGGGAGCCAAGTGTTTGCTACTGCCACCGCCAACCGCCAAGCATAAAAACTTGGTCTCCAAGGCCTTACACCAACCTAAAAATCTGGTATCTATTGCTGAAATAGCGGTTTGTAGTCTGGGATCCAGACGAATTTGCAAGCTCATGTTTTATTTGTCACGGTCATCTGTCTGATAGGGAGGACAGGACTCGAGGAATCAGCTGGGAAAAACAACATGTAGAACCAGAATTAAGGGTAAACTTCAACTGGTGTTGGTGATTGTTTGAAAAGTCGAAAGACTAACAAAGATAGTTTCATTGAATTTTGTTTTATTGTTGATTGGATGATGTGTGTCTTGTTATATTTCAATGGAGTCTGGTGGCTCAGTGCTCTGATTGTTTGGAGGTCTATCCAGTTTCACCCAGAGGCATTTTGGTCCGTGCCTGTCGGTTATCAAAAATGAACCGAGGGGCTGAGAGTAATTCATGTTTTCTAATTGGTATGGCAATGCCAGGCTAGGGCTGTTTGTGGGTTTGGCTAAGTATGCCAGTTATGAAATGTAAACACATAAATTGGAGATATGTCATTTTTAAAAAGCGACTTTAAAAGGTACGCTTCGTGGGAAAGTTGATTTCTGAGTTTTATTCCCAACTCGTCAAATACCAACGCTTTGGGATGGCGACCGATGCAACCTTCAATCCCACAGCCTCAAAAATCAACTTTCTTAAAATTTTGAAGGATAACTAAAGATTTATTTTGCTGACCTTCACTGGTTTGACACTGTGACATCTCTTTTCAGCGTGGTGAAAGCAAAAAGATCCATCGAACAGGTACAGGGTAGGTAGTTCAACGAATCCTGCACAGGCTCACAGGGCGCCTTGCTTCTTCTGAGGCAAGCTGACAATGTCCTTTCTTCAAGCCTGTTAAAAGTTATTGATTCGGCTGCTTGTTATCCCACAACCACCCGACTGTAAAATGAAGTGTTAATCTACCAGCTGGAGAAAGAAAAACATCGAACCCGCCAGTGTGCAACTCTTGCCTTTATTTGTGCTTCGCTCAGTGAAGTTTCTCTAGTCACTCAAGATCCTCATGTCAGCAAACGCTCCATGTTGAACTAGTTAGAAACGGTGGAGAAAAAAAAGACAGAGGAGGACATCCTGTTCAGTGAAGCTCTCTGACTGAAGAGATTTCCTTTATGAAGCCGTGAAGCGGAGGGAGATAATTCATTAAGGTGCCCGGAGCAAAGGAGCCGAGCTCTACTAAAGCACAACAGGAAAGCTTCCTTCATTTACTGCCCTGCGGCCACAGAAGCGCTTTTTTTTTTAACTTTTTCACTCTAGGACCTGAATAAAGAAATTGAGACGATTGTATCTGAAATTCAGGCTTTGAAAAACGGTTATAACTCTTGTTGTCTGGCAGCATTTTTTAATCAGGAACAACACAAACACTGAAGGAATCTTTAACTTGGATTGAAGCAAACAAAACTTCTCACCAACTTTAAACAAATGTTACAATCCTGCCGGACAATAACAGGCACTAACAGACAAAGTGAAGGAAAGCGAAACTGTGAAGCATCTAGGTCTAATTTCTTCCAAAGTTGTCTTCGTCTCCTCTTTTAAATGAGACTCTGTTACAGTAAATGAAGCATAAACAGCGGGCCTGTGTCTACATTCACAGATTAGCACTATGTACTCAGAAAGCCACTTTCGCACAGCTCTGTCAGCTGTGTAATTCAAGTTTCTTTTAAGAGTGATGATTTCACAAGCCAGTAATAGCATATTTACTGGCATAGGGCTGTTATTGAAAACTCTGAAATGGTTATAAGCATGAAATTGAATACAGAATAGAGTAAAATTAGATTTTTTTTGGGGAGGAGGGGAGAAACACGTCAGCTTCACGGCTTTCGATCGCTGTATTAGAGTTAATTCAGAGATTCGGCGGGTTCACCAGAGGATTTTACACACAACTATCTGAAGGCTTTAAATGCCATTATCGAGAAAACAACCTAATTAATCAGAACGTTCTCATTCCCTCTTTCCCTTTGTCTGAGAGTTTGACTTTTTAAGCTGTCAGAGGGGTTAATATGAAGCAATAAGTCACCAGAAGTGAGACAGAGGCTTGAGTTTAAAACCCTGCCCTCCGCATTGTCTCAGGTACAGAAAGATCTTTGTTTGTTTCTATGGATACAAACATTAAAAGCTAAATATAAACTGCGCAACGGGCATGTCTGTCTGAGACGCCGACGTTTACAAGAAAATACATACAACGCCTCGACTAGACAGGAGCTGTTGCGACTAACCCTGTATCATGTTCTGATATCACTTCATAAAACTCTGTTTTATTAGTTTTCTTCTATGTATTGATCTTTTATTAAATGTCCTTCCTTTTCATATTTTACTTGTTTTCTAATATGTGTTGACATTTTATAAAAGCTTTTTCTATTGATTTTATCTTTACTTTTCATTTCCTCCCTTTCGAAGCACGGCTGAACTTGACCCAAACTCTTCAATACAAAACATCTCACCGTTAAAGGTGCAGTCACCAATTCTCGTCAATCCACTAGACTTTTTTGTCAAGATCAGTGATTATCTCCTCACGGTCTGCTACCTGTCCCTTACAGATAACAAAAAAAAGCTGTATTCCAGCCAATCAGCAGCAGGGAAAAGTCACACTCCAACCTCTGCCTCTTCTTTTGCTTCTGCGATAATAAACAACAGATTTACAGACGTCTCTGTTATAATGATACTCTACGGGGAAAATGCTTTTTGGGCCACAGGCGAATATTTCGTTGTAATACCGTAGGTGGCCACCGGGCATAATTGGAAGTAAGGCTGAGCAGCAACTTTGTATCCATGTCTATTGTACTGTATCTACACTCAAGCCTTATACCTGCATTCTTCCAGATGACCAGCAGGGGAGCAACTCCATTGGTTGCAAAAAGAAGTCAGATTGTATGTAAGCTTATGAGAAAATGACCCTACCTCTCACTTGCTTTATTACCTCAATCATTTATATACAATCTTAAAATTGGAAAGTTAAGGATGGAAAGACACAACTGTATATTTTGACTTAGTTTAAACCCGTTTATTGTCATTGAACTGTTATCACGCCGCGCCGCACTACCTCAAATTCAGTTCTTAAATTCGACAAGCACTCACACTTCATGCAGCAGTTGGGCAAAGAGTGCAGAGTTGAGAAAGGAAGCAAAGTTTGAACTCTTTATTAAGCTCTCCCTTTTTTCACGCTTCACACAACACGACGTAGCAGAGAGAGGGAAACGTCGGAACCGAGTGCCCTTTTTGCTTTGCCACTATCTGTCCGTCCACTCAAAACTCTGAAGGCCGCTGTCGTTGTTGTTGTTTGGGTATCACTTTGTGTTTGGAGTGCCTCGGTCCCTTCTCTGTTGACTGTAAGCAATAAGTGATGAGCCCTCACCCTCCACCGTCCCCATGGCAAAGAGAGAGAGAGGGAGGGAGAGAGGGAGAGAGAGAGAGAGAGAGGGGGGAAATCTAATTATTTCCCTCCCATGGCCCAGCAAGCCTTAAAGGTTAATCACTGTCCGTCTAGCTAATTCTGTCTGGGTACACTGCAGTAATTACAACACCTCGCCCGCTCTCCTGCCTTTCTCTCTATTGTGTACCTCGCTCGCTCCAGCGCTCTCCTGTGCACCCTCTCTCTTCATAGACAGTGGATGTCTCTCTCTCTCTCTCTCTGTATCTCACCATGTCCATCCTTCTACTGTATATAGATATAGACCTCTCTCTCTTATCTTCTTCGTCTCCATTAACCATACATTTACATATTTGTACATTATATTTATATATATGTTTTATCATGCTGTAATACGACTGACATTGTGACACTTTAATCTGTTGTTGCTTTTTGCTGATAGATAAACATGGAGGGAGCGCCGAGTTCAGACGCAGTGATGAGACTAATCTGCCGTTTCGTTCATTCAGCCTGACACTGTGTTGGTGTGCTGCTTTCCTGTTTGAAGGGTGGGGCCATTTTGTTTTGTTTTGTCCCAACAGTCCCACCAACGTCACTGAAAGCAGTCGATTTTCTGTCAGTCGACTTCCAACGGCCTGCAGAAATGTGTCAGTGTCATCAACGACAGTGGTCTCCCGGGTGAAAAGTCACGTCTCTGACCTCCTCCCTGTGTGGACTTTTCTTGCTCTTTGTACTACTTCAACCGACTTCCTCCTTTGCAGCTGAAGTAGTGACGGGTCACTAGAGGTCGCTGCCTAACAAAAAATACGGGTCGTAATAAGCTGCTTCCACAGCCGAACTATATGTTTTTCTGATGAGGTCAGGCTGTATACAGGATATTACTACATGAACACTGCGTACAACCATTGTTGGATGCATATTTTGTTTGCCGCTGACTGCATTCTGATTTTATTTATGTTCAACGCAGTGTCACAACTTTATCGGGCTATGGGTTATACTCTTTTTCTGCTTTTGTGCGGCCAATTTCTTGTCACTATTTTTTTTACAGATGTAGCAGATTCACTACTTTTGTTAAACGGTTACAACTCAACAATTTATTCCACTTAGACTGTAACCGTGTGTCAATTTAATGTCTTCCAGTGGCTCAGATGGCATTAAAGCCTGCTAGACTTTTAACGTGAAAACATCTGCAGGAAGTCGCATTTTACTGATGAAGACAAAACCCCAGCGAAGACGAGAAGTTGGGAAAAAAATAATGGATAAAAACAATACTTTTCTGAAGAGGGAAAACTCTCTCTGTGTGTTACGCTGATGGAATAAATGGCTTTAGTTCACCAGGAAACTCAGCCATTATTTGAATCCCACACCTCCAGCTCTATAGAGGAGTTATATTTAGATATTTCATAGATATAGAGATGTTTCTGCCTCCCGTCAAATTTCAGAGGGAGGAGGCTTTCCTTTTCTCACCTCTTCTCTGTCTTACACTGCTTTTCTCATCCTGCCTTCATGTCACCTATTGTCTCCCCCTCTCCCCACTCTTCTCACCATCCCTCCACCTTCTCGTCTTTCTCTCCATCATCTCAGCACCGCTCTCTGCTGCCTCCTCGCTTCATTTCTCTCGCTGGCTCGGCTCCTCACTGGTTACAGCTGTATTCCCCTCCAGCAACAGCTCGAGGAAGTGCGTCTTTGGGCCCGCAAAGCACTCCGACGTCGCTTCTCCTTACAGTTTCTCCCTCCCTGCCAAAAGCATTACCAGAAGCGACAGCTTATTGGGGACTCAAAATACTTTTGTTTCCGTCTACGCCTTTTCCTCGCTGTCCCAATTTCCTCACCATGCCATCAGTACTTTTAGTGATACAGCTGCTAAATACAGGAAAAAAATGGTTATGTTGAAGCAAAAAACATCAAATAAACAAGATATTTTTTTGCTCGTTATTCCTTACAAGACCCTATCATCGCTCACACCAATTTGTTTTTACTCCCTGTGATGAGTTGAAAACATGTACACCCAATTTTCTCAACTAAAAATGGAAAAAAAGTCTCCACCTCTACATCTTCTCTCTTTTATTTCCTCATTCCCTACGTCCCTACGAGTTTTAGTCTATTCTGTCCCTCTGTCCGTTCTCTCCGAGGCTCAGACAGGCTCATCCAACAGGCTGCTTCCTGCTGAGGCCAGCAGCCAGTAGCTGCTAAGGATGGTGGGCTGTCGCCTCTCATATCATCAGTACCGAGGAGACAGAGGAGAGGAGAGGAAGAGTGGCGAAGATGAGACAGAAAGCATGAGGAGGGAAGGGACGGGAGGCTGCGAGTAGCCCTTAGCAAAGCATCATCACTCAGCTAAACTCTCTCCGTCTTTCTCTTTTTATTCTCCACTTGCTAGGGGACCCAAACAGCAGCGGGGGGATGGCCGCTGCTTTATTACTCTCCAAATGTTTTCCAAGAATTTTCGAGGAGTGACAAAGATCCCTCGAATTTGTTTCTCGGTCCCCGCGGCAGAGCCCCGCTCGACAGTCTGTGGGCAGGCGGGTGCTGATGGAAGTGGTGGCGGTGGTGCGAAGTGCTGCTCGTAGCGGATGATGGAGGAGGGCAGCTGCTAGAATGTGCTGAGGAAGAGACAAGGGAAGCTAAGAATCACGGGGAGAGATGTAGAAAGCGAGAAGTGGCCGGCTGTTGTTATAAAACACGCTACAGAGGACGCACCGTGCAAAGTGAGAAGCGAATTTTGAGTAGAGAGCAGAGAAATGAGGTTACAGCAACACACTGCAGGGTGCCACAGTGTGCATGTAGGAAAAGATGATACAGGAAGGAGGACGGGGGTCTCAGAAAACAGCAGAGTTGAATGTTGGTGCAGCGAATGACTTGCATCTTTGATGAAAGGACAAATTAGTAGAGGTAAAAATGTAAATCAGTTTGATAGATATATTGAGCCTCGTGTGAATATATGGCATGTTAAATTTTTGATCATTATGGTTTGGATTTCTACTGACAGACAGAGGTGGAAAGTAATTAAGTACGTTTACTCAAACGCTGCACTTGTTTACACTTTTGAGGCACTTAAATGCACAGTATGTTATTTTCAAAACAAAACAAAAGACGCAAGTAGCGAGGGATCATGGGAGTTGTTGTCTCCAATGTCAAACAACCACCACTGCAGATGAAAATCTGTCTGATGGAAACATTCACTGACGATTTACAATTTTAATCATTTTATGTTTAGTCACGTGCGCCAACATCCTTCCTCACTCGCCGACTTTCTCCCCGGATGTTACAGCGACAGGTGACCAAATGAAATGTAGCGTTACCTTGATAAAATGATGGTTTTTTCTGGGTTTAACACTGTTGTGAACACAACTCAACACAATATAACAAAGTCTTTTAGACATTTTAATGCAGAAATGTTACGTGTTATGTCTTTAAGTATTCCCATATTAGGAAATAATGTCAATTTTTATCTAACCACATGTAACAGGTGTAGCTACTAGTTACTTTTCAAAGGAAGATTTTAAATACAAAACAAGACGATCACCTTCTAAAATATGATGCTTCATTACAGATTTACATACTAACAGTATTAGGAAACATAAAACAGCTTAATGTAATAATAATATTGATCCAATAACATAATAATATTACACTGAGAGGGGCCATTCTGCACTGTAAGTAGGGGGTTTTAATAGAATATTCTTCAAACAGATTAACTGCTTATCTGTGCTTACAGTTACACATTACACAGCCCTGTTTCCTTTTAGTAAGTATTAGTCTCAAAGCATTGCTTACAAAATCTTGAAGGTATTTGTTCTTCTGTCGACGAGCCAGCACTGATTATCCTCGTGCTTGCGTTGGAGTGAAATAGCACCTACACATATTGTGCAGATGAGTGTTTTGGATAGTCTCTAGACTCTACAGATATCCTGAAACATGAAACACCTTCACAGCTCAACATTCTGAATAATCACTTCCCACCCTGGTGCAAGTAAGGAAGAAGTGGTTGAACTTAAAGGCGCCCGTGTTGAGTTTTTGACCACTCGTACTGCTGTGGTGCAATGACTTGCATGTGGACAAATGTAAAAATAACGACCGTCAAAATGGCAGCCACCAGGAAGCGACACTGGCTTATACACACCACATGGGCTAAGCTACATGGGCTACATGGGCTAACTAGCCTGCTTCTGCTAGTCACGACTGCTCCTATAATTTATCTCTATTTTCTCTGCGCATCATTTATTCCAACAAAACGGTGGTTTACAGAACAAATTTGTGTGCCGAAGTTTAACTTTCAAGTTTGCGCAGATTCATTTTCTCGGGCGAATCCTCTGCTACCGGCATTTCCATTAGAATAAATTACATTTTTTAAATTTCTGTGTTTTAAATCCTTAAGGCGTCTTCAGGCCATAAAGCTGTCTGTGTTGATCTTAAACCAGAAGATACCAAATGAGAAAAATTAGTGCACAACTCTTGTGGTTGCATAATCATTTTTGATTCATCACTTTACTGCCAGCTTTAAAACATGCAGTGATTGCCATGACTACAGATGGCATGCACATAAATGCTGCACAGTAAATGGTTTGAACATTTATCAGAGTGTGAGATGTCGCTCTCCTTGTGAAGAATCTTTACCCGGGAGACAAACAGAAACAGCATGTGCTCTAAAAACCTGTCGTGTTTGCAAGCTTGTGTGAGCAAATTATATAGTGAATGAAACAAACTGTGCGTTGCGTTGTTTTATATATGCTCTGGTAGAAAATGGGTGAAAACGTTAGATTTCTACCTTGTGTGAGAAGTTGAAGGGTCCTGACTTCCTCCCGGACGCGGAGCTGCAGGACCTGCTGCAGGATGTGCTGCCTCTGGGCTTCCTGCATGATGCCCATTCGTTCCAGCTTTCTGTCTGTCAATCTCATCAGAGCCCGCCCTAAACAAAAAAATAAATAAATAAATGAAAACAAGGGTAAAGGTTGAGGGCCAGAAGGAGCCGGATCCCAGTGGGAATCCGATATGCACAGCTGGAGACGCTCTAAAAGGGTTCGGATAAAGCATTTATGTCAGTGGAAGAACAGGGAACCAACACAAACAAACATGGCCGCACAATTACAGCCACGCACAACGCGCACTGCATGAGCGTTTCAAGGTTGCTCCTGACATAGAGACTGTTTGTGAATGCCGTCGTCTATTATGTGAAATTGCCGTCAAGCCGAGCACGACTCAATGTGAAGCACATTCCTCTAAAACACGGCGCACGTTTTATATAAAAATCAGTAGTGTACATCCCCTGAGCAGGAATCCCTCACAGCTCCTTACTTAATTGCAAATCCTTGTATAAAATCCATAATTTAATCATCCAATCAGTTTCTATGAGGCAGGGATTTGGGCTGCTGGTAGAAGGCGAGCAGAGTGTGGTGTAATTATCAACGCTTGTTATGAGTGCCTTTGTAACATGTGGGGTTGTAAGCAGATAGGATGATAATTCAGGGTAATTACGAGGCATTAGGATAGACCCCGAGAGCTCGCTTTGCTCCTCTGCCCCGATGACTGCCCCGGCAAGGGCTCTTATTGGTTCAGAACCAAGGGGAAGATCAGTCCTGGTAGGCTCATGAAAGTAAGTCCTTCACATTCTTTATCCTCGTTCTCATTTTTAAGATCATTAGAGCGAAATAAAATCTTTAAATTCTTTCTCTTATTCAACACCCTTTTCAAAACAATTTCACGTATCTCAACTTGTTTGGACGATCTATCGCAGGTCGTTAGGGCACGCAGAGCCCACCACGCAACTTTGCTGCCACTGTACAAAAGGGAGTAGTTGGGGAAAAAAGGTAAGTACCCTTAAACGTTAGTGGTATAACCTGCAAACGACTGCGTTAGGCCAATTTTCTCCCGCCTTAACTAAAAGAAGCTCTTCGCACGGCACTACAGCCAGTTGGGGGTAGAATGCCGAACACAGTTAAGATGCTTCATGGCAAAATGGTAGTGAAAGTACCCATTACATAAACACTCGGGAGCTAAGTAGCGCCGTAAAGGCTCAGAAGTGAGGGGAGCATATTAAACGGGAAGATGGAAAGGACAAAGATTAGTGAGGTGGAAAGAGAAAGTGGACTGATGAATCAAAGGCGAGGTGGAGGGCGGGAACATTGGGGGAGAGGAGGGAGACGTACAAATTGACAGAAGAAAAAACAGCGTGCACATAACGCATGCTGTTATGAGTCTATAAATATTGACCAACCATCACTTGGCACCTCATTCTATAACCAAAGATAGATTGGCATGGCAACAGAGGTTCGCTTTTTCTCTACTTCATTAATGTCTATCCTGAATAACGGCAGATACAAGAGATGAAACACGGCTGTGTGACCAGGAGATAAACAGGTGGTTCATGCTAATCTTTATATTGCAGAGATTTCTTAGTGAGGCGTTCACGTGTTCTCCTCACCTTGTTAAAACCAAATATGCAAAAGAGTATTGAAGGGATAATCCTTCCCTTTGCTACAACCTCAAGCTTGATGAAGAACAAATATATTCCTTTGGTCAAAAAAAGAAAAGTACATTTTGTTACTCTACATTGCCTTCAGGTTAAAGGTCATATTGACCTTTATTTTTATGTAGATAAATCGTTAAAAAAATCTCCAAAGCTTGTAGAAAGGTGCAGAATCTTTTCCTAAAAATTGTGTTGGGTCCCAAATAATTCATTTATTATTAAATAATTGAGCCGTTATCTTTAAACATCTGGCTAATTCCAGCAGCCAGCTAGTTCAGCTTAGCATAAAGGTTCAAGATAAATTCATGTTCACGGTAATTTATTTGTCCTTATACAACACACGGTTGCAAAACGAAAAGAAAGTTTGTAACTCCTTCATGCTACACAGAACATTTATAACACTCACAGTTATTTATATACATGCTGTAGATTCATAAACAGCCTGCATTCTTTGAATTTGCATCAGGCTGAATGTAAGCAGCAGCAACAAGATGGTGAAGCTAATGTATTTGGCATCTTCATATTACAAGTTTGATATCAGGTAAACACTGTCTATACACTTGGACTGCGTGCGCGTGAGCACCAAGCATCAATGACGTAAACACAGAGTCCACTTCTATGACGGCTCGCAACACAGTTGTGAAGTAACTTAAACAATATTAAAGTTTCTTATCTGAGCTATTAAAGAAGGCCCAGGCCTCCAGGACCCCAAACAAGCTTATTACAAGTATTTAGTACAAGTTTTCCCGTGGATGTTTTAAAACATCAGGCTTGATATCTTGACATAGGAAGTGTATTAATGTGGGCAGGTGTAGTACTGAGTAAGCCTGAAATATGAGAAGCTCGCCGATGAGTGCGAACAAACTGCCAGTTCTCGGCGGTGGATGCCAAAGCGCTGCTCCTTCCGGTCGACGAGGCAGTATCAGCAGGGTGGGACAGCTTCTGAAAGGAGTCCAAGCTTTCATTCTCTCGCCCTGCAGTTCTGAGCCATTGGCTTCAACAATCCCACCAAGCCTCAGCTGGGAATTTTTCAAACCACAATTAATACACTGAGCAGTGTAGCATGGCCATGAGGAGAGGAAGAGGAGGAGGAGGAGGAGGAGGGGGAGGACAGCTGAGGAAATTGGTCAAGAGGAAATAAATGAGGTATGAGAGGACGGGATAGTTGAAGCTGACTATCTGGAAGTTATAAGAAAAGTAGTGCACTGGCTGTAAAAGGCATCACACATGCGGAGGTGATGAGAAAAATGTCAAAAAGATCACGACTGGTTCGTGAGGTGGTGCAGACAAAATATTATGTCAGCTTGCTGTTGTGCTGCATGGTTAATATACTGGTGTCCGACACTGTGACAGAGCGTGGCCTCAGTTCATTTGGCAGGTCGACACAAAAAGACGACAGCAAAAAGAAGCGGCGGCAGAAAATCATTAACTCTTGACCCAAAACATATATTTTACCCCGTCGCACACAGCGACAGTGTTATCCACCCCTCGCTTAACGGCGGGAGCATCTAGTTTGGAGCATGTGTATAATCATCGTCTTTGAAGGCAACACATCCACTTACTCTCTTCTGTGGTCCTGTCACCATAAAGCTTCTTTTATGACAGAATATTGATTGGATTCACATTTCTCTCTCTTCTCTGACACCTGACAGAGTCTTCAATGCTGCCTCTCTTTCACTGTTATCCATTTAAATGTTTGGCACTTTTAGCAAATTCTTCACATTTGGGCAAAATGAAATGATAAAAAGACTTTATCGTCCCAGTGGGAAGCCACAATGTCATCGGTATAAAATCACAGCATAACAACAGACACAAATGTGTTCATCAACAACCTATACCCAAATAGTTCACCAATATGTGAGAAGATTACTCAATTCTTTTGCTCCTGCCATCATTTAAGGGGAGTCTGGGACTGTAACCTAGTATGTTGACACACTGTAAAAGATTGTTTCACCATATCAGTGTCAGATTCTGCCTTGCCTTGGACTGCTCTTTGGTTCAATCCCATTCCCAAATTTGTACCCCTGGTCCTTGTTTTTGAGTCCCTCCTTGGCAGTTATAAGGTGTAGTGGTTGAAATCTCCCCCAATGAAATAGGACAACCCGTCCAGACCCTCATACGTCATCAAGTTTGTCGTCAAATACGTTTGTGTGAACGGACAGGAATGGACATTTCCAATGTGCCATCTTCAGTTCTGGTGATTTCACTTGCATTACTCTAGCAATCCTGGTGTTACCACGATGCCATTTGCCATTTATCTGATGGAGATAGCTAGCTAGCTAGTTAGCTACCGAGACAGGAGCAAATGACTAGTGATTGTTGATGCTTGTTATAAAGAAAAGAACCATAAAACACTAAAACAACAGAGCTCTGATAACCCTCGGTTTGTGGTGTAGCTCTGGAAAAACCTCCATTTGGACGACCATGTAGTCCTAAAACTTCACCCTATACCCCTCTAACGTTGACAAGCCTCCGTTGAAAGTGTTTTCTAGTTCCTTAACTGAGTCGGTTGCCGCTGTCTGTTGGTGTCATACTTTCAGTCTGAAAAACAAAACACTTCTGGGAAACAGTTGGCACTCAAAAGTCACTGGTGTCAATTTAAATAATGTCTTTGCCACTCTCCCTGAAAGCTCAGCGCCGTCTTTACAGGGAGCTCAACCTGCTGCGGCAAAAACAGATGCGTGAGGTTCTTTTTAAATAAAACGTGCTTTTATTACAAGCTGCAACAGGGTGTCCACTGGTTACTGGTAACTGATAATGACAACAGTGATCTTTTTTTTTTGTATTAGTTGTTGCTTTCATCCATTTCTGTATTTTTTTTTTTTGTCTTTATTATTGAACGCCGTCTGTAATTTGCCCCCCGGGGACATTAAAAGCTTTATTCTCCTGCACTCTAATTATTAATCGAGCCCCAGTAACTCTGATTCATTACGGTGCTTCATTGCTGCTAAAATGACATTTGTGTTATTTAGATGAATTCATTCGCAACTTCTGATCGATATATACCCTGTAGTGTTTTTAATCAGGCACTGTGGTGATAAGGACTCCGTCTGGACTCAAACAGAGGATATTGTGATGATAATGTTCTTTATTTTGGAGGCTATCCGGTGTGGTTAGGAAAGTCTGTTTCTGTCAGCCTTTCTCACATCTTCTCTCTTTCAGCATGTCATCAGCTCCATCGCAGACTCTCTTTTAAGACATTTTAAAATGTGCATAAAAACAAGTGGGTGGAAATCTACTGTCCTGTCTATAGGCTTTCCACACATATCAAAACACTGTAGCCAGCTTCCCTCTTCCTCTCCAGTTATTTATACAGACAGCTTCTTGACTACCATACTTTTCTGCCCCCCTGGATTGAGATAAATAATTTCTTCCTCTCTTTCTGTGAGGGTGTTTGTGGATCCAAACTCCCAGGAAGCTGCTTCTGCCTTCACTAAACTCTTAAAATATTTCTCTTCTTCTCACCTATTTCCTCGATTCTGGCAGTTACCTGCAGCTCCTTTCTCTCTGATTCACATCCAAGAATATGTAGCTCATCAGACGTGAGCTATATTTTAATAACTAGTTAAGATCAGAGTCGCTGCTCTGAATGCGTTTTTTGGCGCACATGTGCACACGCATGCTTTACAGAAACGCGCCGATGTGCGTACACACACAAACACATTGTCCCTGGGAATTAGATTAATGAGTGGAGGGTGCAGCAGCAGTGTTGGGCTGCAGCAGTAATCTACAGCTATAGCTTGGCACGTCAACCGCAGCTTTGATGAATGGGAGCTTAGAGTGCATCTGTGCACACACACACACACACACACACACATATATAAGCATGTGTAAACTGGGATGCATTCGCCAACTGGTCATATACACACACGATGCATATACACAAACACACACTGATCCTGTGGGAGTTCGTTTTGAGCTAAAACGCTGCACTAATTGCGACTGTGTGTGGGGCGGAAAATATCAGTTTCACAGTTTCATGGTAAACTGTATTACACAATTATTATTACTAGTAGCTCCAAAAACAAAGGGAGCTGCATGTGCTCCCTTTTGCTCATTATCCTTGGCTGAGGCTAGCTACTTTAGCGAATTAGCTCATTAGCTTAGTTAGCCGTGGAGCCAGTGGCCTTAAAGTTTGTCTGCTGATTTTCAGCCGCTCCGACCAAGACTATGACTTCAGGGACTACAACAAACGGCAGGCAAGAAGTGATAGAGTCAATTATTTTACATCTTACTCAGTGATTTGAGGATTTATTTTGATCAAACCAGAGACGATTATGCAGAGACAATGACTGTTACGGTGAGTTAACGAGGGAATCGAGCTCGGTAAAAGAGAAACACTTGAATTCAGTTGTATTTTTCAGTTTAGTAGGGAGAACAGAAGTAAGAGAATTTCATTTCTTGATATTTTGTGGGTTTATTTTGTTCAGTTTTACTGCATTAGCTGGCATACTGTATATCTGCTAGCTGTAGCTGCAGGGGGGTATCAGACTATCTCCTCTTGCAGGTACGAAGCTTTGTAGCTAGCTGGATAGCATGCTAATTCTCTCAAGAATAGTCTCTCAACACAACACAGTACAGTCTAAATGTCTGAATGTAATTTTTTCTAAAATTCTGGACATATGATGCAAATTACAACTTTAAATTAATGAAAACAAAAGTTTGTTGGGTTTTTTTTGGCTGAACAGTGCTTTAATTTTAATATTACCAAATACCAACTTGAAATATATATGTTTTTGATAACACTGATATGGTTGAATTCGATACCAAGTGTCGACTGGAGCACAAAAGCAGCAAAAATGAACTCTTTTCCCTCAGACTTCAAAAAATCCCTCTTTACAGCCCCGACATGTTTCAGCAGCTGTGTGATGCGGTGCAAGAATGTACTCTATGACTACATCTCCTCAGGTAAATCTTCCACACCGGTCACACACATTTCTCAAAATCTCCCACGCAGCTGTGTGCCCATATGTGTGTCCTCTGGGGATGAATGTCACTGAGCTGCATCTGGCGAGCCGCACTCCAAACCTGCACTACACTCTGTCAAGCGCAGAATAACAAGTGATGTGAGTGTTGAGTGCTGGGTAATAAGTGTACTTTTTGCTGCCGTACGCGATAGGATCCCCACTCAAGAAGAAAAGCGGCATCACAGCTTTTGGATTCGACTAGCTGACGATAACAAAACACGGACTGTAGCGGCGGCAGCAGAAGCGCCGGGCAGATTCTTCACTGGTGCTCGCTGTGATGTGGCGCAGCTTGAAGTCCCTTACAGTAAATGGTGACTGATTGTCTCAGTCACAGAGTTGCTTGTAGCCCTGCAGCTAAAAGGCTACTGCAGCCGCTAAGCACCTGTGATCCGATGCTAATGCTATTCCTGACTGCAGGAGAGGAGGCCAGTTATGATCCTGGAGAGAACGCGGCTCAGTCTAAGTAATGAAACTAGTCCAGACATCCAGGGAGACACACAAACACACACCCACGCACGGATAATAAGCTGCCTCGATTCCTCCACTTGTCACAGCAGCAGTAGCCGCATGCTGATTTCACCACTACTGATCTATTTCAGTTTGCTGATCATTATAGCGCACCTCTGTTGGTTAGCCACAGCTAACAACCTGTAGACGGCTCGCTGGGAGCTCACTAACGCCGTGGAGTCCATATAAATGACTGAAATCACTGTGAGGTTTGCTGTAGAGCTAACTAGCTGTCCTGAGCTAAACAGAGCACTCTGACTTTTCTGTGGTTATTATGGAGGGACTGCAGGCTGAGATTTAAGACAGCTTACATCCTGTCATATCTTGTTGTATTATTACTACAGGTTATTTTTTATATGGCGATATAGGTTGGATGATACGATGATGTTCATGTTATTGTTGAAAACTGCTGTTCTCCTGTGCCCTGGGGTTCCCTGGTGCATTTCTGTTGCCTTAATTGAATTTTAACTGGCTTTAAACGTTGTTCTAATGAACTTCTTTGCCTCGTGTGATACACTTTCTGTTGCCTCAAAGTCTGGAATGTGCTTTACTGTTAAATCTTGGTTGCCTTATATTATTACGTCATTGAAAATGTACAAAAATGGTTATTTAAGTTTTTGTATTTACACATATGAAGATGGAAGTCTTGTGTAATGGATACGAGTGGAACACAATTGATGTCCAAGCACATCAGTTTGAAGTGTTTTTGCACACACTTGCCATTTGGTGATAAATATTATTAGATGATAACCCTCCAGCAATTAAGCGATGCACTTCCATAAAATTCAAGAACTTGTATATGGATTAAAAACAAATGTTTATAATCAATGCAAGAAATATCCTGACTTTTACGCTTCACCTCAGTAGTATGGGGTCGATTTCATGCCAAAACTTAACAAATTAAACTGATTTATACCAAAATCAGTGATTTAAGTTATAAAGTTGTGTTTTTGTACAGTAGGGCTGCATTGAATGGTGAAAAAATAATCATTTATTTTGACATATATTGCGACTGCGATATGATTGGTGGAAATGATCATTTTTGCATCACAATTTCTGAAAAAACAATTAATATGTTGATGATGTGACATTTTACTTTAATAAAAAAACAAAAAAAAACATTGCTGCTCTTTGCAATTCGGATACAGCACTTGGCCATTTTACAATCTTTATTATATTTTGATTAATTATGCAACTCTAGTGATCAGTGAGGCCCATCACCGAGAAACATTCTGCATCTACCATCTACCGTCGGTACCGTCTACCGTACGTTTTACTAAATTCAGTGCACCGTACCGCTATTTTCCCAGCTACTGTTGTTACTACTCTTGTATTACATTGAGGCTTTAGTCATATGGTTGTTGTTCAATTGGGCGGGGTTCATCTAAAGTGGGTAATATAAAAAAAAAGATATGTATGAACATACTCAGCTGAGTCATAGCGCCCTCTGCTGTTGAGGAGGCTGAATTACTCAGAAAATCCTGGCAAAAAGCTCATGTCAGATATGCTGTAATATGTTTTTTTGTACTTGTAAGCCATGCTTTATTTGTTTCTATAGTATCAATGAAAAACATTTTGTGTTTTGTATTTGCACACTCCATTGTCTTTGTTGGTGAATAGCAGGGGCATTTGTAAAAAATTTTTTGTTTGTTTGTCGAGTTTTGTCAGAATATAAGCTCCACCTAGTTTAACTCCAAAACACAAACAACTCCCTGATGAAACGCAGTAGTTATTTTTTTAAGATCCTCTCTGCCTGCTAAATGCCCCTCATTCAAACTTCTGTGATTGCACAACTTCCAGTTCGCGACGCTGGATCATCATCCTCATCCAGCCCTAATTGTAAGTCATGAAATAAATAAACATCTCAGCCTATCTATATAAACTCAATAAGGGCATGCAGCTAGAGCTCTGAGGGCAACGTGGACGCAGTAATTGTCATGCAGGTACATCATCAAGCTTTAGTTACAGCGTCTGTGTGGGAACGAGCAGCAAAATAAACCACACACGTGCCTACGGGCTTCACCGAGGCGCTGCCTGGTCTCAGCCTTTTCCTGTGTCCTGAATGGAGCTGGTGAAAGCTGTTGGGAGGCACTCAGCACAGTGTGATTACTGTGATTGAGGCTGTAATCACATGACCGCATATTGGTCATGAGATGGGTCGTCTTTGACTGAATCTGTAATTTTCTTGCTATGATCATTACAGCAGCCTCACTGGGGACAAGAGCTGTAATGACATGAATATCAAGAGTGCATTATTCCATTTTCTGGCGTCATGTGATTACTACGACGGCTTATCGGGGTCATCGTAGGTAAAATAAAGAGCCAGATGAGGGGGTAATATTCCTAGAAAGAAAAAAAACCCTCCTGAGATTAAAGCGGTAAATTTTCAAGAAAACTACTCAAATGTTCTCTGAGATTATAGTGATAAATTTGGGAGAAAGAACTTTCTCTCACCTTCGAATCATATCGAGTATCTAGACTTTGAAGAGACATTGACGTGAATCAGAAGAAAACAACATGGTGATTTGGAGGAATTTCTTCAAAGTGATATGAAGACATGTCTGGGATAAAATCACGAATATTTCCTTGAATTGCAAAGTATAAATGTGATTCGATCTTTCACTGCAGGCATAAAATATTAACAAACATGTTAATACGTGATGTATTAAACCCCCCACCCACAATTTTTCAGAGTTTTGTCATGAATTTGTGACTTTAATTTCTCAAGTTTATAATCTCAGTTAATACTCAGGTTTTTTGCTTGATTTACCACCTCAATCTGAGACCATAATAAAGTTTTTCCTGTAAATTTACAGCTTTAATCTTGGAAATTTCTTGTTTTGTCTGGGAATAGTAGCTATATTCCAACTATATAATATCCGGCTCAGCTGGTTTTTTTTAAAACCCATGATGGCCCCTATTATTACGCTGTCTTAGATTACAGCGGTTGACAGGAGTTAAAAAAAGGGAATAACATAGAGAGAGCTAGAGTTACAGCATCCCAGTTGAATTCCTCCGCACACTGGTCAAGTTGCTGTTCCAGTGCTGTGGACGTGTTTTGCAGAATATTATGATGTCACAGCGCATTTAACCTCTGACCATTGGTTATCAAATATCAAATCATCAGTTCATCCTTGAGTCATGGTGGGCACTCGTACCAAATTTGAAAAAAAAAAATCCCTCAAGGCATTCTTGAGACATGGCGTTGACAAGAACGGGACGGACAACCCGAAAACATGTCGCCAGTACGGTTAAAATGTGATATAGTATCTTTGTTCATCATCGGCAGTATCAGTACACAAGTGAAACTAACAGCGCGTGCTTCATACTGAGCCAAACATTCTTATCTAACTGCTCTGCTGCATGTCGCTCAGTCCCTGAAGATTAATCTCCAAACTCTCCATATGGAAAAGCAAGGACGACATTTCCAAAACATGCAATTGGCAGAAAAGTAATTAATTTTAAATTACACATCACCATATAATCATCTCGCCGACGGCATCATTAACCACGATTCCTTCTGTCTGTGGATCAAATTGTCCCCCAAACAGCTCATCAGCAGCGAGCTGTTCGCATTTCCCGTTCGGAAATTACACAAAACAATGGCCACCAGTGGAGCTGTTCTGTGGCCCGCGAGTTGACACGCAGCCATGTTAGTGAGTTCCAGTCATTCACTATACGCCTGTTCCTCTATTACACAGCAGCGCTTTTATGGCAGCAGTCTGTGGCACCGGCAGAATTCATTGTCTCATCGCTCAAGTGCTGTTTAGGCCTGTTGCCGGTCGTCCTCGTCTGGTTTTAAAACAGCGTTTGTCACCTTTCGTCCTGTGTTTTTTTTTCCTTGCCTCATCAAATATACATTTCGTACCCAGTGTGAGGCCTTCCAGTGGACGAGGAGATCACGACCGCAGCGACACGGCCTGTTGTTATTTTTAAAAGTGGCGAGTTGATGGATCCGGCGAACCAGAGGGGGTTGAACTCTTCGCTTTAAGAGAACTGAAGTGGTACAGTGTGAGCCACTCTTCATTAAACCGCTAATATTACAGGCTATTAATTATTCAGAGTAAGGCCTTATGACACTATACATCAGTGGATATTATGGAGCTGGTTATTCATTCATCTGGAGTATTCCTGCGTGAGGAAAAACAGGCTAAATGATGGATGATCGGAGGAGTGGTATCCTCCAGGTCCCAATCCACACTGCACTGCCGTCTCGATTTTTTCTCAGACCTACTGAATCTCCAAATGTTGCTTTGTGTCTCGTTCAGTCTGAGTTGGTCCTGTGTGGGAGGGACAAGGTGGCTTTTATAAGTCTGTGTCCAGGGATCCTTTGACTTTATCTGTCAGTGTCCGAGGGCTATTTCACATTGTTAATTTGGCATTCATTTATGGCACTGAATAATGAAAATGAAATATGACAGTAGCTTTGGTTATACGGACAATATTCTTCAATGTGATTGAAATCATTCTGGTTTACATGGACGCTAAATAAAGCAATCTGATGAGATGTGCGTTTATATTTCCAGAGCATTTAATCGGAATAGTGCTTATTTGCCACGTACGAAGCGGTCCTGCCTGCTGTGAAGCATCTAATCTGCCAAAAAAAATATAAGAGAAGAAGAAGAACTAGAAGTTTGGTTTACAACTTAACTGGGAAAATTCAATTTATTAATTCGCTTCGCCTTTTAGTACAATTTTCAAGACAACATGTCCTGGAAACATTATTTTCCTTCCTGGTTTGGGATGGTGGCGGAGATGCAGCGAGGAGAGAAGGCTGCCAAGCTGGTGACCACAGTTTGAGGCTGTGATTCAAGATTTTCAAGTGTGAAACCGCTGAATATTTTTCTAAGGAGACCTTGGGACCATCTCTGGCTGCGTTTGTGGTGACGAAACAACTGATATTTTTCGACAGGAAGTCAAAATATCTCCAGTTGCGTCTGTGGCTACAAGCTGGTGTTTTCAACAAGACCTTGGGTACTTTTCACCAGGGTTTTTATTTGGTGAACAAAATCAGGTATTTTAAAAAGGAGCAATGTGTGAGAGTTTTAGTGGAAAGCATTTAAAAATTGACTAAAATGATCAACATAATGTGAAAATACAGCAGTTTTGAGGTAATGAAACCTATTTATTGTGTTAGATGGCTAGATGCACAGATTACCGAGCTTGCTAGCCAACAGCCGCTTTAGTTAACAGCAGTTAGCGGTTACTTTTGGTTTGGAGTTTGCGTTAGACTGCTGGCAAATTCTTACATACTGCACCTTTAAGCTAAAGTATCACCTTTTCCTAACCCTAACCAAGGGGTTTTTGTGCCTTACCCAGCCAGAGTGCAGCGATGTCACAAGATAAAATTGAAAATTGAACCTAAAGAAATGTAAAGTTTCAACAATAATATATTAAAAGACTTTTACAAACACCATTGATGTATAAACCACAAGTCTGTTTACAGGTCGACCGTTCTGTATGTTGTAAACTGCTTTATAATGCCTTATAAAGAGTCAGTATGCTAGAAATATGCACGCTAATGAGCAACTGTTTAATGGTAAATATGTGTACACTTATACAAAGTGTTACCAGTGTAACTATTTATAATCTACAGCTTGTTGTTGCCAAGAACCAGCCCTGTAAATGTGAGTCTTAACACATTGGGAAGTTTCTGCAGCCAGCCTCTACAGCTGCATCTAATTCGGCTTTTTTTTTATGCTTTCAGAGAGCCTCTAAATTTCCTCATTGTGATGTAATGATCGTCTCTGACAGAAGATATAACTTAATCGTGACTCACCCTCCTCGCTTCCACCCTCTTACTTTTGATTACCTATGTCATCACACCTTCTGCACTGATTACATCTAAGGTATCGGAAATTGTGTGTTTAACTAATTTATCGTGGCGAGCTACTCCTCTCACCAAAAGAGCTTCGTCCTCGTAATTACAACGGATTAGGGACTAATATCTAATTATGGCGTAATATGCTTTAATGCATTTTTAATGGCAGCTGGGTGTTAAAGTCAAATTCGCCGCTGTCTCTGTTGGGGGGGGTGGGAGGTGAAGATTGAGGGAGGGAAAGGGTTTCTTGGCAGTGGAGGCTGCAGGGAGGATGGGAAACATTGATTTCTTTGGCTGAGGTTACAGGAGCCTAGCAGGGAGGCAGCTGCTGCATACTGAAGTCATTCGACGTTAAAAATGTTGCACCAGCCCCAGATACGCAGTAAAACGCATTTCCCTCGCCGCTGTTTTATGTCAGAGGAGGGAGGACACAAATGCCTGTTTGAATTATGATCTGGAATAGACTGTTTACTGATTTGCTACTTTATGAAGGGATGACTACATTGCCGAGACAAGTGAGATTGAGTGCCGCTGGCAGCTGAAGAGAGGGTTGAGTGTTTTGTTGTGGATGGATTGGACAGAAAATACAGTAAAGGAACGCTACGGTCTGGAGAATCCAATGTGCTGAAAAACAAAAATCAGGCCCATTCATGCAGACACACACAGACGAACACACGCCCAATCTTCAAGGGTCAGAGCTAGCGTATTAAAAGCACACTGAGCAAATATTCTCAGATGCACTTCTAAATGTATTCACACTCACTGTTTGTTTGTCTACGCATGATTGTTTTCCACAACAATATTCCATTCATCATTTGTTTCCTCCCTTGTTTATGCTAATAGGGCGTAGAAACAGAAAGAAGAAAAAAAAAATATCTGCATAATATTTCAAAGATTGATTGGGATGCAAATTGCCTTGTGAGCCCAATTGGTGTGGCTTGGCCTGTTTTAATTGGGTTCTGTTAATTAATGCTCGATGTGAAGACAAACTGAATTACTCGCAGGTTTTGCGCATGTCATTATCTCCTAATTGTGCCAGTAGGAAAGCCTGCGTGTGTGTGTATGTGTGTGTGTGTGTGCCCTATGCGCATGCATATTTGGTTAACCCTCTCTTCTCCTGTGTGATCCTGTAAAAAATCATTAAAGCCTAACAACAAACACAGGTCGTTAAGCTAATATAGCATTAGGAAGCTAAGATCTAATGTTCTAATCATGGCGAGACTAATAAGAGAAAATGTATTTACAGGTTATGACTGAATGCTTTCGACTTGAATGTTATTTATGAGATATGGACCTTATCAGGGATTTCTACCAAATTAATGACTGGATGATTGCACTTGACATGACTTCTCTTTTGTGTAATCACAAACACTGCACAGATGTGATAAGAGCAGCGTCCTCTTTGTCTTTGTGTCTTGTAATTAATCTGATTTGTTACTGCAACAGAAATTATTTTGCGCACAAGATCTAAGTCAATAATCTGCAAAAAAAAGACTCATGTTTCACATGGTAGAAGTGAGCAAACAAAGGAAAAACACAGGCTACATGAAAAACAAAACACAGGTGTACACGGAAAAAGGGCAGGAAAAAGACAAAGACAGGAAGTGATTCCAATGAAATACAGGTGAACACAGAAAGAGGCAAAGACAGGAAGTAGCATCACAGGGACTGATTAACTAACGTAACACCAGTGTACGCAGAAAAAGGTTGGGGAAAAAGACAAAGACAGGAAGTGCAAACACTAGGAGTGTAGCATCACAAGGACTGATTGACTAATGAAACATAGGTGTACACAGAAAAAGGTTGGGGAAAAAGACAGTGCAAGTGCAATGTAAAAAAAATACACACAAGGAGAGGCCTTCAAAATAAAACAGGAAAATCGCGAAACTAAACTCAGGGCCATGACATATATGGCAGATGGACCAACAAAGATGTTCTTGGGCCTCATTTATAGAACAGACTGATATACTGAAGTATAAACCCCGTCTCAGTGGTTATTTATAAAACTTTACTCCGACGTGGAAATGATCTTTTCTCTAAGCAAACTTTAGACTTGACTCAAGTGATTTATTAGTTATCGCTGCAGTGTTTGTACTGTACCTTGAATGAAAAGAAAACAACATTTTCCAAAATGCCTCTACTTCAAGATGGATCCAAAATGCAGCAGCGGTTCAGCGGACATGCAATGAACTGTGGGTTATCTTCTGCACCCTGTGCTGCTGATGAGATATATGTGCAACTTGAGATTCATATTTTCGCACCATTAAACAGAGGATGCTAAATCTCAAAACCCTCCATGCAAACATATAACAGTCAGAATGCATCAAAGGCTAAAACGGGAGCGTGAGTCATTACGCCACTCATCATGACCGCCGAGCGATTCATCCTGCCAGCCAGTCAGTGAGTCGAGGAGGTCCTCGACAGCAACAAATAAACATATTAATGTGATCAGTCGTGCTCTGAGAGCTGGAGAGCACTGCAATTAACGGTCGTCTGTTACTATGCGGACCGGAGTGTCGTTAGCGTCGGGGTGACCTTGAGGAGCCTCGTTAGGGGAGTGATTGACGTGGCAACTGTTGTCAGTGGCAACTCTGACAGTGGGGAGGGCGGGATGGACAGACGGGTGAGCCGGGTGGCAGGGCTGCAGGTGGCAGGCAGCGGGTGCGGGGTGCACCTGGTTACGCTGTTGTGAATGAGATCTGGCATCATCGTGATGAGAGAAGACAAATGCGGCAGAGTTATGAGAAAAGAGGAGCGGTGTTGGGAGTTTTAATTGGAAACGGATGTGAAGAGATTGTTCAGTGCTTCATTTGTGACTGTTTCTATGGTCAGAGTTGTTGATGTTTCTGTTAGAACAGCTCATTTCCACTACAAGAGCATTAGAAAACTTTGGAGGAGCTTGTTTCCACAGCAGGGACCAAGGTCTAAATTAAGTTCCAGGTGGGTAGTCCTTTCCAAAGGTACTTTTGAGTGTGGATTGGCTTCTCAGGCAATTTCCAACAACTCAAGGATCAACCACTAATCACCTAGCGACAGCAACGGCACAAATCCACACAGAGTTTATTTCGATTGCGTCTTCCGTGACGTTCACCGCTCAGGTCAGTGCGAGTGTGAAGTAGTACCTGTGATGTCGTGCTGTTTGAAGGAGTCGCTGTAGATCTGGTGTTGATTGGGACAATGTTTCTTCAGCCACTTGCACACGTCCTGTTGGGTCCACAGGGCCACCGGCTTGGACAGCTTCACATATCCCGGCTGAGAGGAACCAGAAACGAGACGTCAGAAACACACAGAATCAACACACGTACTGACGCAGTTATATAAATCCTTCTTTTTACGAGCTTGGTGAACTTTGGGTCTGTTTTTGCAGTTTAGAGATCCGTTCTGTCTGTGCATGTATTATTGAAGCTGGGGGAATTGTTGGTGAACAACCATTTTCACACTTTGGTTAGAGCATACCATCTGGACTTGACTTTCCACTTGACTGATTTTGTTGTATAATACATATCATATACATACTGGCTGCTGTGTGACCTTTTCCCCCCTCAAGGATCAATTAATTATTAATCATTTAAAGTGGAATGAATACAAAAATACGACATTTACAGACAGCTGAAAAGAAACTTTACAGTTCAATTAACCTTGTATGTTTTGCATTCACACTTCACTATTTATTCACCTTACAGTATCTTTCAAAAATGACTCCTGTGCTCACATTTTACAGTTTAAATCCACTTTTTACAATATGGTTGCTCTTACTGACTGTAAATACAGAACACTGTTCGCCATAAAGGTACCCTGGGAGGCTGTAAATGTTTTTGTTTGCATTTAGTTTCTCTCCTGAAATGGTGTTGTATCCTCACAAGCGTGTAGAAATGTGGGAAAAAGTCCTCTTTTGAATGTTTTGAAACCTGCATTATTTAGAGCAGCTTTTATTGACAGATCGCTGCCTTTAATGGTGCAACACCATCACAAAGTCTCTTTTTTCAAACTAGTGCAAAACAACGCTGTCTAAAATCATCATAAAAATGAGACGAGACTGGAGCTTTGCCTCATACAGAGGAGGCTGAATCCAGCAGACTGGCTCCTCTTCTGCGGGATGTGTGTCCTGGTTTTTGTATTTTTACTGGTGGTGTTATTTTCCTCAATAAATCTTTCAGTCTATAAAATCAGAAAAATGCCCATCACAGTTTCCCGGAGCCCGAGGTGACACCTTCAAATGTCTTGTTCTTTCCTCCAAAGGTCTTTCTATTGATTGTCAATAATGGATAAAACAGTAACTGTACAGGGAAAGGGATTTCAGTTTTCACCGTCCAGGTAACAACACATCCATCTGCCCAAACAAACACAAACACAGAGCTGACCACAGAGGAGGTATTCTAAATTATGGATGGATAAAATTAAAATTATAAACAACAATAGAGGGAAAATATCTAGTAACAGAAAAATATAGTCAATAAATAAGAAATAAGGTGGCTAAAGGTAGCTACTCAGTGGGTTTTTCAAAAATGGAGGCACCCGCACTTTGAAATGTACTGTAACGAGGATTTCGTCCGGGACATAGTGTCTCTGATCCACTGTGTGTGGGAAGGAGAGGCAGACTCCTTTCACTTAGGTTAGATAACTTGACAAGCCGGTAAAGAAGTAAAAGCAAACCTGTTCATGCTTCGGCAAATCCAAGTCAAAGGCTGAAATGGCAGTCAAGGGATTTGGCTCAATTTGGTGGTGAAGCGTTTCTAAAATAGTTTCAAAGACTGGTGCCTTAAAGGAACATTTCCACTGGGGTACACTCGAGTTCATTTGGTTTCACATATGTAGATACAATGGACAGCTTTAAACATATGATATGTAAGAGTTCGGCATTAAAATGTCTAAAAACAGCTAAATCTTTGTTATGTACTGTATGTTGTGGAGTTGTGGACTTACATTATCCCAAACAATGTTTAAACCCAAGCAAAGCTGGCAAATTAGCGTAGATCACCTACAAAACTAAATACTGCTTTCAGAAAGCTTTTCATCAGAAATGGAGACTGTTTAATAGTCTGTGTTTTGACCAGGGGACCATTTGTGTTTATCTGCACCAAACAGCCAGATTACTAACAAGCAACCACAGGCACCTATGGGAGTGTGTGTGGGCTGAATTCAGGTCAATCACTGAACTCAGCACTCACCAGGGACTCCGGTTCTCTCTCTTATTACCCCTCTCCTCTCTGTAACGTTACATACAGGAAGTGAAGTACATTTCCCCTCCAGCTCCCGTCAACCGTCGACATTACAAAACATAAACACCCGACAACGGAGGTCACCTCCGCGGATCCCTGCTACAGTCAGGTCTATAAACAGGAGTGCAGATAAATCTGCTTTTTAAAAGTTTAAAAGCCGTTTAATGGGTCTGTATTGGACTACAGTTTGATGAGACTGTGGGTGTTTATTCCTCCAGAAGTGACCAGCTCTGATCAGCAATGACCCGCCCGGCTCTCCCCACACAACACTAGGCAGATTTTTTTGTTTTGTTTTGATAGACAGGAGACCCCTAGCAACAGAAGAGAATATTGTGCATCTAAAGTAAGAAAAAGCGGATGTCATGGACTCTAGCCGATCACGGATTAAGTCCCGTGTTTCAGGGATTCAGGGAATGATTGCTGAGCTTTAGATGAAAACAATACATGGGGAGGCTAATCAAAGTAGTTCCTTCGCAGATGTGGTCAAAAACACCAAGAACTGTAGTTGCAACCACTGTGAACAGAGTGAAGAGCTCTGACATTTATTAGAGGTTATATTAAATTACATGCTATAGCACATACACACACACGTGCACTTTTCTGTACTTCTGCACTGCACTGTACTCTTGCTGCAGGATGCCACTCTACTTTAAATCCTTCAGCGCAGTCGCCTGCCAAAGGATCGCTCTTGAAAGTGCTGGCAATGCTTCTGATTTTGATTGAGGGGGCTACTAAAATTACAAACAGAGAGAGGTGATTAAAATTTCACATCCACTCCCTTCCACTTCAGCCTGCTCTCCGGCTGCCGTGTGGTGTGGCATAGCAATGGAGGCCTCTTCTCTTCTCCACCCAGAGAAGGCAGAATAACAGGTACTGGCAGCATTTTCTCTGTTTTGCCTCCTCGCTCCGACCCCCTCCTCCCCGTCTCTCATCTCTCCCCTGTATTCAATCTCGCTCTGTCCCTGTCAGATCTATCACATTGTCTTTCTCACTTCCTCTCCCCACATACTGGTGCTCTCATCTCTCCCGTCTCCCTCTCACCTGTTTCTTATTATATGCTACCTCACTCTCTCCTTTCGCTCGCCACGGCTCCTTCCCACTCACTCTATATCTGGCATCCCAGAGACAGAGAGAGAAATTTGGGGAAGATGTACATGATGCTTTTGGCATGCGGGCTTACATCCCCTGCAGGTAGGCGAGGTGACAGACAGCCAGAGCGGGCAGGTGGGCAGGTAGGGCACGGGTCTTAATGCGAGCGCTCTGCAGCCTGCGTGGAGAGATGCTGAATCTGCAGGGAGGGGAGGGAACGACATCGCGGGGAAGAAACCACATTAACCATTAAACACAGCTCGACTCAGTGCTAATTAACCCTGACTCGTAGCCTGAGGCGACAAAAGAGAGAGGGAGGCCCGGATGCAGAAGGAGTGCAGGGAAGGACAGTGTGTGTTGAAAGCATGTGAGGAGGGAGAGTTTGGAAGGACGACTGGACTGACGGATGAGGCAGCGAGCAGAGGAAAGAAAAAAAAAAGGAGCCAGTGGACTCACAGGAGACTCTCTCATTTTTCCATGAACCCATTTGTGAGTCAATGGCCATCTGTGTTTTACATTCTGCACTGATTTAGCCCGTAGCTGTGTTCCCGGGGCCGGTACAATAGGTGAGCTGGTGCCTTCCTGACTGCCAGCCAGCCAACACAGCCAAAAGGGCGGAGAGAAAACAGCAGAAAGGGAGACGGAAAACAGGAGCACAATCATGCTCAAAGAGCTGCGTTCAAGAGACTCCGGGCCAATTAGAGATTTGAGTGACAGCGGAGGGGTGAGAGGAGAAGCCTGCTTTATTTCCAACTGCAATACGCCTGGGAACGGGCGCACACACATACATATATATCCACATGGGCAACACCCGCACGAGGGAAAACATGAATGCAATGCAAAAAAAACATCTGATTGTCACGTGAGCCGACACGCATTCAGTGTGTCGCCGTAGTCCTTGGCTTTTAATTGATAACCGAAAGCCAAGTGCAGCTCCCAGTATTCTTCACGTTACCTTAGCAACAGTGCAAGGACGACCTCAAAAAAAAAATAAAAAAATAAAAAAAAATTAAAAGACGAGGAATAAAGCCTTCGGGGAGAAAAACGCACAACCCGAACGTGAACCAGAAGAGTGAGGAGTAAACATCCACGCATTAGCGACCACAGTGGAAAACTTAACATAATGAAGCATGTAATCGCGCTAACGCTGATAAGCATTTAAAGATCCAATATGAATGTGCTCGGCTGAATTAATCAAGAGGCAATCACATGATGGCCCCCTTTGTGAAGACAGTATTGGAATACAAAGAGAGCCGGGAATTAAAAAGCTCTCGGAGACAAACAGCATGTGACTCGCAGGGTGAATGTGGCTGGTTTTGTATTATCGTTTCTCTTGTGTCAGGATTTTCATTTTGGCTCCAAGATTGCTGATTGCAGGGTCAAACGGCTTCACACTCAATTAAAAATCTTGACTCAGGCAGCAATTAGCGCATATAGTGACATTGTTTGGTCAATAATCTCCCGCATTTAGTATTAAACTGACCACAATGACGTCGGTTAATGCCAAATGGACTCCGTAGTTTTTTGTTTACTTCACAGAAATAACTCAGACTGAGCCTCAGCCCTGGATATTTCCCCTGACAAAAGAAGTGGGCAGAGTTCATTTATTGAGCAAAATGCGTACAAGGGCAAAACAAATACTCGATCGCTCTTTGACAGCGCGAGAGCTGTTACTTTTTGTTCAGAACCATTACGGCTGTCTGGCAGCCTTCATTAGGAGCGATACCGTTTGTCAGATGAAACATGGCTGTGTTTGGAACGAGGCGGTCCCGAATCGTTGTCCAATCAGGTTTAGTAATACAATGTGAGACGACGGACCGCAAAGTCCATCAGAACAAGGCGGACAGCTCAGTTTCCGACATAATGACTTAAAGGGAGCTCCATTTTAAGGAGACTGGAGGTGTAATGTGTCTCTAATCAGGCAGTAGTTAGCGAACTAGATGTATTTGCTGTTATTATTGGCCTATTACAGATATATAGGTATCGGCGATGTAATATATAATAATAATTGAGACAATGATGCAGAAAAAAGATGTCTGGGATCATTTATAGTTATTAAATTCTTGTTGTTTCAGTCTGATCGTTAAACTGTAGAATATATACTGGAAGTTTTTACTTCCTGTTATTGGTATCGGCCCCAGAAATCGAATATCAGTCTTTAATAATATCCCTGACTTAAGCAGTATTCCTTATTACACTTACAACCTCCAGTAAAAATAAGTTTTATTTCAAAGACTGCCTTAAATACCAGCCGGGAGTAGAGGAAGTCTAGTAAAAGTCGTCGAAGACCGAATCAAAGCAGAGTGAAAGTGGCGATGCAGGAGCTTCTGCCATTAATAGAAGGAGAAAGCATATCAATTTTGTTCAATCCAGTTCAAAGTGGCATTAAAAGGATGGAGAGAGACGTTTACATCGCCAGAGCAAGTGTGAAATATCATCGATCACATCACTGTGATTCAGTGGTGTGATCCTGAGAGTTGAAGTTATATAGACAAGTGATACACAGTGAGATGATCTATGTTGGTAAAGCTTAACTTTAACCCCTCTGTTGCTTTCATAAGCTGAAAATAAATATATAATAAACTGTTCATATCACATCATAGTGTAGTTAAAGAAGATAATTGTTTATTTGTGTACAGTATTTTCAACAACTGTTATCATGTCTTTAGTTACTTGTTAATAAAGTAGCATCTGGATATCAACGCTTCCTGGACAAATACCAAATCAATAAACAATTAAAGACCTTTTGGCTGCTCACGATTACATGATAGTGTTTTTAAAATATACTTTTTTAATATTCATATACTGCGTATGGTAGCAGTGTATAATAACCATTGTTAATGAATGCTATTTGTGAAATAGCAGTGATGGAATGTAACCAAGTATATTTACTCAAGTACTGTATTTAAGCACAACTTTGAGCTACTTGTACTTGAGTCTTACCAGCTTCTGCTACTTTATACTTTCACTACATCTTGGAGGCAACTTTTGTACTTTTTTACCCACTACAGTTATTTGATAACTTTAGTTACAAGTAACGTTGCAGATTACATGCAGTATCAGAGCAGCATGTAAGTATCAGAGCAGCATGTAAGTAGAATAATCAGAAAAATGCTGAATATCTGATCCAATAATCGACCTGGCACTTTATGCATGCATGTTAATATATGTATAATTTACTTTTGACAGTTACGGGCATGTATTGCCAGAAAAATACTTATATGTTATATTATATATATATTTAAAATAATTTACTTTAAGACGATATCTTTACTTTTACTCAAGTATGACTTTTGGGTACCTTTCACAACACTGCTGCTCCTGACTCATCAGTATGTATAATTATAATAACTTTCCTCCATTTATTTAACACCAGAGAGCCTGTGAGGCTGCATCAGACTGTGATCCTCTCTGTGTACACTGGACTTGCTGACATCACACCGGTGTGATCCACTGTTACACACTACCCTCTAGTGTCACAACTCAACACTGCAGCCACTTCTTTTTCGAGTGTGACTGGACAGAAAAGTGCTGAGGAGGAGGAGGAGGAGGGCCGCTGCCATTAGTGTCATGTTGACTGAGTGAATGGCTGTTTGAGACACGGAGCCCTGTGTCATCGGCCCTATCTCCACTGCACAGCTAATTAACAGCTCTGGCATGCTCTCTCTCACTTTCCTTTCTCTCTGCCTCGCTCCATTTCTCTCGGCCAAAGTTGGCAGGAGATGAAAATTCCCTGTATTAATTAATCTGTTACATACAGGAGCGGGGATGAAACCGAGATATGTCTGCAAGTGTGTGTGTGTGTGACCAGAGAGCTGCATTAATAAGCCCTCATAAGGAACCTTTGTTAACAGGCGGAACCAACTTTTACTCCGGCACATCAAAGAAAGTACACAAGGCCCCTGAACGCTGCGCGACCTTGGGATTCGGCAGGGTCCATAAAGCATCGTGGGGTGTGTTAACACTAAACAAGATATATTCACCTTGGGCTTGATATCGATTACGGCTGAGATGAGCTGATTTGCTATGGATGTTACAGCCATCCACTGCGTCTAAATGGCTGTTTTATGCCTCATGTTTAATCTGGGGCTAAGCCTCGGCTCCATTACAAATGGAGCCAGGGAGCAGCTTCGGTCTAATATTCAAAACTGAACGGTGCTGCTGTGATGAACTGAAATGACCTGTCGTATTCTCGTCTATGTACTCTACCGAGGCCTGGATTTATTATGTCTTCGCATTTATTCAGAGCTAATTGAGGCATTACGAAATAGATATGAGATTTAATGCGTCTGATTTTCCTTAAAAATAAAGAAAACTTGGAAATAAACTTGACATAGTAACAAAAGAAGCTTTTTCTTGGCGAACTGTGCCGACAAGAAGTTAAGTTTCTCACCCTGCAGGGGAATTTTTTAGATTACAGATCGATCATGTTGTCAGATCTTAATGCTTCTTTGCGTTTCACCAAAGTGGGTGCGTAGCAGCGAGTGTTAAAAATCTGGCACTTTCGAGGCCAGATGTTGTTTGCTTAATGTTTGATCAGATAGTTCAAAGTAATGGTTCGGTGCACGGAGAGGGAAAAAAGTCTGAAAAGCTCAAAACTGCTTTCAGTGTTTCCTCTGGCCTTCAGCAACACATTCCAAAGAACATTTCTTCAAGTCCGATCTTCGCTGGAGTTTTGACCTCTTCAGGTACCAGTCAAAACAAGATTTTGTCAGTTTAAGATATTTTTTTGGTCCCATTTTGTAGAAAAACATGTTTCAGGTGTCAAACTCTGGTTCTTGCAAAAATGAAATTATCTGAACATTTCTGGAGCCTCACAGCAAAACAGCGCTGCAGCGTTCTTTGAAACAACTGAAGTCGATGTGGACTTTTTTTATAAAACATAAGGAAGCAATAGGAAAATATATATATATATATATATATATATATATATATATATATATATGTATAAAATGGCTCCATGCAGCTCATACAGCATAATCCAAGTCTTCGGATCTTTGCTGTAGCCGCTGAGCTAAAGGCATTAGCGTGCACCAGGTCTGAAGTGACTTTCCATTAGCATTGAGGCGAGTAGATAATGACTGAATTTTCATTTTCGGGTGAAGTTACTCTTTAAAATCTGGATGACGATTTGATTTATGCCTCAGCAAGCAAGATAGACATCTTATTTTGTGTCTTTGAACCTTTAGGCACATATACAGTGCAGGATACTGTATTACTACTGTACATCAGTTTTAAGAGTGAGCATATCGTCAAAATCCCACATGCAACAACAATACGTACAAACAAAAATACAATAAAGAAGTCTAAAGTTCAAATCATCTTAATTGTACTAATTGCTCCTGTTATATGCCAAATATTCATTAAAACTTCATTTTGAACTTGGGGGTAAATGTCCAAGGATTAGCCTCACATACAGTAGCTACTAAAGCAACACCATAGGAGACGGTGTGTGTTCGGATCTCCAGTCAAATCTGAGGGATCTCTGTCAGAATCACGCCCAGCCCACATAACATCTAACTGCTGTTGACTTTAATTGCTAACAGTGAAGTTAATATGCTGCAAACCTCCCATCTAGCTCCTAATGAAGCTCAAACCCAGTAAGTATTAATACATACCATTTGGCCCGTGGCTGTGTTGCATGATAGAACAGATTACCATTCTATGTAATTATAGTCTTTATGCAGTTATTGACCGACTGAATTTCCCCCAAAGAGAGAAACTAATTCTTAACTGCAATCCTGAGACACAACACCGAGAATGAAAGCTCAGACGGTTAAATTATTTCTGCGAATACAAGAACGCCCTCCAGGTCTCTAATGCAGTTCAGTGACTCAGCTGCGGCTTCATTACATGATGATGCCCACAAAACCCACAGAGCACGGATAGTATGTTAGGGATACTTTATATACACCGCGTATTAAATTGCATTTGCAGCACAAGAACAGAGCATCTTGGCTGTGTCTGTTTGCACTAATTGAACCCAGGCCTGTCCGTCTGTCTGTCAGTCTGTCAGTCTGTCAGGCATTTCAAAAAGCTCATCCAGGATTGCACACAGAGGACTACATCTGACTCTAAAGTGCTTCCACTTGCTCTGATTGACAGCTGATTACTGCAGATTTTATACAGAGAAAAGAGAATATGAGAGTGCGTGCGTCTCCTCCCACTGTCCCAACCTCGGTCTATTTCTGGAGAGGAAGTAACGCTGCATAGCTGATGATGGATCCTTTGATCTATTATCAGAAACACAGAGGAAGAGTTGAAACACAGCCTGAAACAAAAAGCCTGTCTTTTCTTCTTTATTCCCCGTTAAAGTCTTCGTGCTGAAGGGCTGGATGTATGGAACATACAGGGGATCCTTTCACGAAGGTGGGGGGTTGATTTGTTGTCAGTTTACGGCACTGGGATGTTTTTCGTGCACAAACTGTGATTTGACCACGAATACAGTCATTTCAGTTCAAAGTTAATGTGTTTTTAAAGCAATATAACCACTTCAATGAAACCAGGACATCAACATTAATTTCTTGTGATAATAAGGAAACATGAAAATGAAAATTAGACTCAAACTCAATGTTTAGGTATAGGTGTCACCACGTTAACTCTCATTATTTAGCATGTTAGCATCACTGTTAGCAGCAACAGTTGCTGCACTTAACATAAAGTACAACAGAGGATGTGTTCTGCAGGTTTTGGGGCATAAACTGAAGTACGAAATTCACAATTTCAGTCAATTAGTCAGTTTTATTGCTGGCAACGTCACTGTTCTGCTGCCCCCAAGTGGCCAAAATAAACAAATTAAAGCTTTAAAATCTCTAATTATCACAAACATCATTACTGTATAAATAATAGTGTAGTAAAACTATATCTGTCGTATGCCCCGAAATATTTTGTCACAGAGGTGGTTTGGTCTGAGGCTGCATTTTCAGTAACTCGGACGCTGAATGATCACAGAAATATTACAGGAACACTACAGGTAGCAGTGTGTCTCTATCATCCTCTAACTCCTCTGTTACTGTACCTGTCACCTTGATCGTGAAGGTGACAGCACAGTATATAGGCTACAACCAGGACAGTCCTGCCTGTGCCCAGGACAAAATTATCGCCCTCCAGTGTATTATTTTAGAGTAAGAAGGACCTGCCATGACCGAGGAGCCCGGGACTACTGACCTGGTGTTCCCTCCCTGTGTTCCCAACTCGATATAGATGTGACTATTTATAATACATAGTTTAGGGAATATTATAGATCCAAGACGAAACTGTCAGAAAGGTGAGACTGAGTGGAAAAGGCACAATTACAAACCTGTCTGCTACTTCAGCCCAACAGACATCGCCATGGATTTATTAACACACAGTTAGGCTACTGATATTTCAGAGCAATGATCGGGGTCATCGATTTTAACCTCCACCAACAGTCAGATTAAAGATCAATGAGTCAGGCAGGCAGACAAACTCCTTTGCCTGTGCACTCTCTCTACTACTGATATTACATTTCTGACCCGTTTTCTTAATGCGATCTCTTTTTATATCTCTTGTCAGGAACTTGAAAATGTTTGTCTTTGATGCCCCCAAGTGGCACCACCAGAAAAGACACTCCAGGGGATGGACACTTGGATGAAGGGACTGGATTATCAGACTTTTCTACAAACTGACATCAGAGTAACTTGGAAGATGCAGTTATAAAATCTACATTTCGAGGCCTTCTGGATAAAACAGATGCCAGCACTCCTCTTACCCGTGTCAGTTCGGACTCAGAGACGGAGCGGTGTGGCGGTGAACGTCGCTGGTACATGGGGGGGCTGACGTCCTGGTAGCTCGGGCTGTCGTCGTCCAGCAGCACAGCCCCGGCGTCCACCGACTCCTCCTCTTCCTCCAGCTGTGACGTCATGTCTTCCGGACACATCTGGTGGTCGATGCCATTCTGGCTCAGGTTACAGTGAACAGCTGGATGGAGGAAATAAACGACTGGATGAGCAGCATATTACGACTCAATTAATACTTAGTGTGTATAACATTTATGTATCCAGAGGTATTTAGTCTCTAATCACTTTGGTTGTTGTAGGAATGTAAAAAAAGTTGTACTTTACTGCATAAATGCTTAAATATAAGTGCTTCTCAGTCTGTTTGGCTTCCAAAATAAAACTGTATGATCTGCTTAATAGTATCCCAAATAAATTCTTAAAGGATTTAAAGTGATTTTCAACTGCTTTATAATTTTATGTTACTGGATCTACTGATGATATTTTCATCTGCGAGCATGTTGAGTCACCCCTGAGTCCTCCCACGCTGAATGCTATGCTGCAGAAATGCCACTAGATGGCAGCAGATGATACAGTAAGGGTGAGTAGCTGTTGAAGCAGACTCGTAATTCAATACTACCTACCAATACCAGACAGTCTGTAATCCATCCATACATTTTATGGATCAAATACTGAGGTTTTGGGTTGGCAGCTCGGGTCGGACGGAAAACCCAAAAAGTTAATCTGGAGTTGAGACTCTAAAATCTTTCTCTGGGAACTCCCATTTTGTTGCTTTCAATAGGATTACTGCCAATTTCAAATTTGGAAACTTAACTTTCTTCCTGTTACAAATAAAAAGATGAATTCATGAACAACTAGAATGGCACTATAATCGTAGAGCGCATACCTCTGCCAAGGCCCAACTGTCCCCTTTAATTCAATCAAGCCTAATCCAGTAACAAACTAAAATTTTTTAAACCACCCATAACTGCTTAGCCATAATTTAGATCACCAGATCAAGGTTCTGTCAAACTGTACGTACTCATAGATATATGCTACCTTAAAACACCTGATATTTATCATTAAATTCCATGCATTTTTCCGTGATAATGAATGAAAATCTGCCCCTTTATCCGCATTGGCACCAAAAGTTAATGGGGTCTATTCTGGGCCGAGACCCATCCTCCATCCAAGTTTAGTGGAAATCCGTTCAGTAGTTTTTGTCTAATCCTGGTTACAAACCAACCAACCAACAAACGGACATGTGTGAAAACATAACCTCCTTCAAAGCACTCAGCCTCACCTGGTCTGGTATGACCAGTTGTTGGTGGGTTGAGGTTGACTTATTTTAACTATTGATAGAAAACTTGACAGAATATTACTGAGTCAGTTTGGCTTTAATTCTTGTACTGTAAATTGCCTCCTGTGATGTCACTGAGTGGCTACGGTCCCTTCATTACCCACAATGCAACTTGATTCACTAGAAGTAAATTTTGAGATTGCATGCAGCTCCTGCTGGAGCCACAGACAGCTTTGTAGTACTTTTTTCACTCATGTAGTAGTACTCTCCAAGACCTGTAAACGCACTTTTATGAGAAACCTTCACTTTAAGGGAAACTTGAATGTGTGTCACTGATGTTTATAAAGCCGTCTCCCCACTGTTAACTGTTAGCTATGACAGCGTCCACCAACATGACACTCAAAAATCTTGTAAATTTAGCATTCAGACTTCCTTCTTTGAGCAATTTGTCACTTTTCCAGTGTCAACACATATTTATTCAAAACCCAGAATTAGCATGCAGCCAGGACTCGGGACACAGCTTGACTTTCCACCAGACATGCATCAAATTCAGGACACACGAATACAAATTAAATACGGCGTGTTTGCATAGATTTTGCGGATGTTTGAGTTGTATAATGGAGTTCTCGACCTTGCGCCTTGCTTGTAAGCCGAGATTGATAACCGAGCTCTACGGAGCAGGTTTTTATCTTCAGCCAGAGGGAGGCATCCGTTCAGCCACTGCTGCTTATAAACTGAGCCACAATGAGAGATCAACATTTCACAGCCACCAAATCCGAGTAAAACTCTTACTTGTTGTGACAAAGTGGCAGTCAAGTTCAAATCTCAAGCAGAGGAATTTAAAATAAGGATAGGCTTTAAATCCACTGAGCCGTTTCCTATCCAGGTACGGGTGATTATGTTTCAGTGGAGCTCGCAGGAGATGAAGGACAGAAGTCACATATAAGCAGCAATTCCGTCTAGTAAACTCGCATTGTACCGCTTTTCCTCCACGAAGTGATTATTTTTAGTTGTGTTTGTCATACAAAGTGTCAGGCCCAGGCACTATTTTTGTCTCATCAGCCAGTTAACAGGCGCAGAAGCGACAGCTAGCAGTGAGTTGTGAGGTGTCACTGAAATAGGCCATTTGTCATCGTGCAGTCTGCCCGCTCGTTCTAAAAAACACCAGCAGGCAGCTCATTTTTGTGGCGCGGGGAGACAAAGACCCTTTTCATCACACCTGAAGGCTGCCTCGCCTTCTGTAGATTAAAGGTCAGAGGAACGTTTTTCAAAGCATCTCGCTACTCGAATGAATCGAAAGCGAGCGAGCGAGACCGAACTAGAAACAGAACAGAACATCACCGTCGCGTACGGAGGCGAACACCCATTGACAGACATTAATGTTGTAAGAAAACAATTTCATCTCAATGATGGGTAACGTGTTGTGCAAATGGCTTCAAATACATGTTTGAATGGAACAAATTGCCGTTGGCTGGGATTAAAAAGATGGCAGCCGTATATCGGTCAAACGATCTGTTTTCTGGCAGGCCCCGCAAGTCCAGGAAAACAGCCAATCAGGGACTTATGTCAGGCCGCAGTTGCCGAGAAATTACAGCCACTTTGTATGATGGGAAACAAGACAATAACAGCAACAACATCTGTGCTGTCGTTCCAAATACACAGGACTGTGACAGCTACCGTAGGTGGTCCTGTCCTCTGTACAAACAGTCAATACGATTCAGCGAACAGACGGCATTTATTCAAAGCACACCTCGCCGAGAAAACGTCCTCCGCCGTGACCTTAAATCACACCCTCGCCCCTCTCAGAGCTGTATTGAAAATGGCTCAGGCCTAATTTAAAAAACACTTCTCTGCACCTCCCATTGATTATTCCGGGGATGCATGAGCATACGTACTGTCAGAGAGCACTGAACCCTGCACAGGTTTGTGTTGGACGATTCAAATTAAAAATGGGGGAATTGATGCTTCTGGACGCATTGCAAGTGGCGCGTGTCAAACTGGCAAAAACAAAAAATCGAAAGTGAAATACAACAACGGGAGTTTTACAGTTTATGTTACCTTAGACTTCTACTACGATATATAGACCCCTTCAGCGTCCAATGCTCTATTAATGTGTCCTTCAACATATCTACTAAATGTTTCTGATTTAAGTAGATCATGAAAAAACATTACTTGTCCCATGTTGATGAAGCTTCTCAGTCATCCAGCTCATGGTAATTCTAAGATAAAAGCCTGCAACTCTTCCCAGTTGGTTAGAGCTGAAGAAGCCTCTTGGATGAGAGGTGAAACGCCTTCAACGAACTGAAGCACGTCCAGTTGCCTACGATAGAGCACTTAGAATTACTCGTCTCACAAACTTCTTAAATATTTAATACATACAACAGCAGCTACAGTTAGCAGCAGTTAGCAGTAACTCTAGGTATCCCCACAGTTTGCTGCCCCCTATTTGTTGACAGGTGGCCAGTTCTTACTTATTGTACCTTTAACCAATCACAGTTGTCTTGGGGCGGCGCTAAACCCGCTTCAAAATAGTGTTGGACGAACTTGTTTTGCACGTGGGGAGGCGAGCCCTGACATTAAAATGGCTAAATCCCTGCAAAAGAAAAGATAACGTCTGCTAGCTTGTTCGTACAGTTAGCACTTAGCATTATGCTAATACTCTCTAGGATTATTATTATGATGATTATCATTTTTCTGCAGAACGAGCACTTTTTGCTTATAATACTTCTGCACTTCCATTCAACTAAGGTTGTGGATGCGAGACTTTTCCTCGGGAGTGTTTTCACAGTGCATTACTGTAGCCTGAGATCTGTTTCGATTCATCCTGAATGCAGAATTGATCCTGAAAGTTTGTTTTCCAGAGTTGAAAAGCGTCAGAACGACACTGACTCGCAGGTCTAAAGGCGGACGGACTGATCACAGCGCATTATCGTGTAAAGTGACACATCACAAACACGGCAGAGCTGCACACCTGCCTCTGTTTTGATCTCTGATCAGAGCCCCGCAGGTCTTGAGATGCCCCACTTGCAAACACACAGACAGAATATACATGAGCAGGCCATGTTTTAAACAAAGACGACTTGAGATGCGTAGCACGAAGCATTGCTCCCTCTCACTGCCTCTTTATTCCTCTCTCCTCGCCTCCCCAGCCCCGCTCTCTCCCCTCTCCTCCTCCTCACCCCGACTCGATTCATGACTGCTGTGCAACAACTCTGGAGCTGAAATGAATTATACATCCCTCTGCTAAAAGCATCTAAACAATGGTACAAGCAGACTAAAGGGCTAGAAGGACTGAACGATGACAAGATGATGAGAGGGGTTAGGGAAGCGGGTGGAACAACGCACGCAGAGGGAGGACAGTTGTGTCGCTCTCCATCCTTTTAAGGGAGGACGGGTGGGCGGATAGGGGGCTATGAGATACAGAAAATGCTTTTTTTTAACGGCAACAGTTACTATAAATAGCAGCATTACATACTCTTTTCCCTGACATGCGCTGTGCGAGCATGGGTGAGGGAAGAGAGATAGATGAGGGAGCATGTCTGCCTCCTTTCTTCCCCTCTCCCCTTTTTTTTTTTTTTTTCTCTCAATGAGATTCAGTAAAACAAAGGGGAGATGAGGGGAAGGAAATGAATGGGGCACACGCAGAAGTGTTAAAGAGCAGCTCCATCCCTGCACGGCTAAATGCATTCCTATTATTGAGAGGAAGCTTAAGAAAAGAATTGGATTAGTCTTACGTAACGCTGTTGCTCTTAATTATTGTACAGGCAGCAATTACCAACCAGTCCGATTTTTATAAAACACCAGTCGACAGGAACACTGTGTATGTGTTTGTGTGCGGCGGTGCACATAATCAGAATATACTGCTTAGTCATTATAATCTTGTATTATTAGACGGAGATGAAACTATATCCAGACGCAGTTTCAACGTCTCTGTTACCAAGACCACATCGTTACCAGCTATCAGGACTTTCTGTGCTACGTTAGCTTTCGCCCAAACAGCTGGAAGTTTTATAAACCTTTATGTCGGCAGGGAAGGGTTAGCGATTATTTTTTGAGAGATGCAATTGCGATATGAGTCACAAATTAGTGTTAATGATGTTTTTGGCATTTCGTTCTCACTTAATAAAATAGAAAAATGATGACGTCGTTCTTGCTGGGGTCTGCACCAAACACGTAGGATCTCTTATGTCTGGATTTCACCTTCATCATAAGTTGCAGCTCCTGTGATTCAGATATTGCACTTTGATATTGATTTTGACTATATTTGGATCATATGTTCAGCCGTAATGGCCACAATCAGCTCTCACCCTGGAGACGGTGCATATGGAGTTTCTATAAGAAAATCAGCTGGATCATAATGTTGAGCAGAATCCTCAAAATATAATTTCAACACTCCACATCATCTACAGTATCTTAGTCTGCACGCTGCCATCTGTAGATGTCATTTTGCCAGCGTGAACATGGTTTAGACTCTGAAAATGGTTGGAACATGCAGAGCATACAGGAGACTTTTTGACTAACATAATAAATGATGAAATGATTAAAAACTAAAGTCTGGAATAAAGTCTTTCATCTGAACTTCTTTCTCTCTCTGGTAGTTTCGAGTTCCAGTGCGATTACTGTCATTACTGATGAATCTGCGCTCCATTTCTTTACTTAATTAAGCGTTTAGTCACCAGAAAATAGTGAGACATGCCTGTCACACTGTTCCAGAGCCCTCGTTGATGCCTTAAAAATGTCTTGTTCTGTCCGATTAACTAGTGAACTGAGTGAATTACTATAAGATGAAACAGCAACTAGGAGAAGCTGCAACAAAGAGAGTTGTTGGTATTTTCGCTTAAAAAATGACTCAAGCAAATAATGGACTGATGGTTTCAGCTTTAGACACTCTTGAGACAGTGTTGGAAAAAGAAAGACAAAGTTCTTGTTTTCACCCTTTGGACTTTTGTCTAGTCTTGGTCTAGGATCATTTTAACCTTTGAACAATTATTTAAATAAAACCATGTGAGAAGTTCGGGAGAAACACAGCGCACAGTGATTCTATAGATGTGGTCACGAGCCAAAAAGGTTGGAAACCGCTGGTTTAATAATAAACAATTGGTTGTATTTTATAAACTCATTACATGTTCTGTTTAATACAAAAATAAATCAGACGACATGCTTATTTCTATGAGGATATCATATGTCATTATTTGTTGAATATGAATCCATACATATCAGCTGAGTGTCTCGGTTGCAGTCTGACGTTCACGTTCGCTCTGTTATTTAAAAGATGAGCTGTGTCAGGTTTGAGACTGGCCAAGTGAATTCTCTGAACTGAACATTAAAGAGGGTTAACAGTGGAAGGGAAATTATTTATATTCAGTTATTTCGGGCTGATATCTCTCCCTATCTTCCCATAAAATTGCACCAATGGCAGAAACCCAGTTGAAAGAAAATGCCTGTAACAAGCTGGGGCGAGGGGAGAAGCCAAACGGCGTTTTTCTGTGCTGACTCCAGAGGCTGTGTTTCACAGCCCGAGCTGGTTCAAAGTGAAACCAGTAGTGGGTCCATAATCAAAAGTGAAGTTTGCTCTGTGTGGGCGCTCAGGCTTGTAGTGATCTCTTTCTCTTTGGCTGACTCTCAAAGTGGAGCAGAATGAATTGTTTGTGAATAGAATCAACTGTGTGACCCAGAAACAAAGCCTGGAGATAGAGGCCGGGGTAAGCCGGGCCAGATGACCGTGGAGATTGTACCAACTCTGCGCCGCAGCTACGAGACCTTTGTTCTTTTGGCTGCTTCCAGGACGTTTAGCGAAAAAGGTGAAGCTAACAACAATCGGTTAATCGGCATGTGCACGGGACAGGAAGGACGTGTGGGTGCGTTCATCCCCAAACCGACTGTGCCAACAGATGCTCTTGGGAATTTGAAGAGGTGGTCTGGCACCAAAACTGGCAGGATTTAGGCGAAATGACATTTCAGTCATCCACGCAGCTGCTAGTCTTTTTGTATGTTAGCAGCGGCTTGGAGCTGAATCACAAATCAGTGCGACACTCAAAATAACTGAGCAGTTCAGCAATGAATGTGTGGATTGGCACATATTTTTCACAGAGCCGGTCAGCTTCCTCCATCTGCCATCTCTCTCTCCAATCAGCTAACACACACACTCATGCATGCACAGACAACGCACAAATTTGCATGCGTCCCCTATGATTTCCATGCATGTGCATAAGGAGACAAAGACGCATGCACAAGCTGCAGAAACGCCTCCCTACAGTAACGCTGCATGCACTGCCGATTCTCACCCAGACTGCTCTGGGAGAGCGAGCAAACCTGGTGGTGAATCTACACGGGTTGTCAATTGAGTCCATCGTCTGCTCTCCAGATTAGAATAAATGTGAGAAAGTGTGTGTGAAAGTGTGAATGTGTGAGGAGACTGCGCCTGAGGACCTCGACAAGAGTATCTCCATCAGTGGGGGACAGAAGACACAGTCAGATCCTTGTTACACGCTTACAAAAGTACTAATTAGAATATCTTTGAAGGGTAGAGAGAGACAGGGAGAGAAGCACACCGCCCGCAGGATCGGATGTTTTTGGACAGGAGCCTGTAGGACGAGCTCGCTGCTCAGTCAGATTAAATTCAGGAGAAAGAGGAAACGTGTGTGGATGAGCTCTTCTTTCTGGTTTATTCTCTTTCAAAGCATTTTTTTTTTTTAGAACAAAAGTCTCTCACGCAGTCTTCGTTCGTCTCGCGATTGATTTGCTAAATAGCACTGTCTTCGGCGAATATCAATAACAGCTGAACACTTGCATCATTAGGGCCGTGTATCAAACCTCAATATGTTTTAGAAGTGATCAAATATGTGCATAGCGATGAGTGAAAACTGTGTGCCAAAGTGCCAAACGCTGGCATCGGATGTCTGCTCAGATTTGTAATCTTGTTGACTTGACTTTAATGAGATAATTCCTGAATTAAATATGAAATGTTGCTAATTTTACACCGCTTTGTGGGCAGAGTTCCCTCACGGCTGCTTGTGTTGAGAGAAAAATAACATTTGAGAAATTTGGCATTTCTGATAATTGATTACAATCTTTTTGTGTGACAAGTGCCAGTTGGAAACACATGATGTGTTGAGCAGATGCACGTCTTTTCGTACAATTTAGCTTTCATTAGTGAATTAATGCCATCCGTGCACCTACAGCCGGTCAGGAGGGACTGCGACAACTGAAGCGGGTGGTGTGTTTACTGGGGAAACTACAGGGCACAGTCCCCTGTATCAGTGTAGAGCACAAGCTGGAAAATTCTCCCTTTTGAGGAGAGGCTGTCAAGTGATGCATGAGTGTGAGTTTTGACGTTTTGACAAATTACATTATTTACAAAAAGTTCTGTCATCACTTCTCTGGCATCTTCAATCACACAGTCAGTGCTGCTGCTGGACAAACACTCTTTTGCATAGCAGAGTTTTTTGTGACAGTAATGAAAGCTATTTTAAATACCCTGGAGCACTGTTTTACCGTATTACTGCCCAATCCTAGCGGTGACATAAAGTGGGTGTTTTTGACGAGAGGTCGGGACATTTCTAGTCGGGTGCCTGTTGATGGAAGTGGGTGTTTTAAGCCAAAAAATTTTCTTTTCCAAACCCTTACCAAGTGTTTTTTGTGCCCAGTGTTGGCACAAGATAAAAGTTGAAGTGGAGCTGCAGACATTAGACAAAATAAGTCATGTTCAGCTCAGAGAGAAAGTCTTTTTGTTTTATATTCAAGTGCTTCCTGAAAACAAACTAAACTGAAGCCTCATCCTTTCAACAACATGTTGAAAGTTTACATAAAGCTGATTCCAAGTGTCAGACCGAATAGGTGTTGCTGCTTTCACAGGAACGAGAGCACATGGTTACATAAGTCCGCTAGGTATTCCGCTCCAGGCCTCACATGGTTTAGGTGTTTCTGTTTCAAACTCTGAAGTAAGTAGGGCGTGAGACCGTTAACCTGACGGATCCGCGAGTCGCTGCTGCAACGTTTAAATGTGCGAGCCAGATCTGCAACCTGATCAAAGAGGCACAGGTGGGCTCAGGTAACGTTCACTGAACACAACACACAGTGAGTCAGCCAAGTCAAAAGCATTCATTTCAACTAATTTGTCGCCACTGTGCGTGTTATCAGCGGGCTGATTGAAATACAAAATAAGGGGCTTCCTGTATTTTTTATTTAACTGTTAGCTTTGTCTCGGTTTCGAGCTCAGCATGTCGGCATGGAAGGGTTAAATTCAAGACTGTTGCGTAAGTGTAGCCCGGTGATATATATCTAATGATCCATAACTAACAAGACATGGCATCTGGAGGAATTCTTGTCAAGTTCCTTTTAGGCTTAGTGGCTTTGACGCATTCATTAACGCACACAAAGCCTGCACAAGAGGCTCACTGGTCTGAGCTGCCTGAGAATAGAGACACAAGTGAAAACCTGCACAATTACCGGTTGACTAAAATACAATAACACAGTGGGGCAGCATGTAATTAACACAAGAAACACATAAGAGCAGCCTTAAAGCGTTGTTTTATACCCATTTTTCTTTACTCGTATATGCTTATGAGTTAGTTATCTGTTAATACGTCAGCTGCAGAGACAATAAGGTTTGCCTGCATGACTAACTATCAAAGTGAAGTCATGTAACAAGTTATCCAGCCAACGAGACTCTCTGTGGGGCTTTTAATTCACCCTGACATCCTATCAAAAGTTAACTGTGCTCAAACTTCACAGACTGCCCTCTCCAACCCCGGGGCTGGATCGGCTCTGACTGGTTGGTCCTGTGTCAAGCAGGCGCAGATGTGCTCGGCTTTGAACATTTCTCAGCTGCGGAGAGGGGCGAGGGAGGGATAAGAAGCAAAAGGGAAAAAGGAGGGAGGGGATGAGGAGTGAGAGAGGGTGGGAAAGAGGAAAAAGTTGTAGAGGGAAGAGAGAGAGAGAGAGAGAGAGAGAAAGTGAGACCGAGAAAGACAGACAAACTGAGTCAGAGAAGATGGGAGTGAAAAGACGGAGTGAAATGACCCACTTTTACAGCACAAACACACACAAGCTAAATATAACCGCAGTTCACTTTGGCTCGCCGTGAAGCATGTATCCCAGGCATGGAGCTGTTAACGTGCTCTGCTTCAAAGGCAGACAGTAAAAGGGCGGCAAAAATAGATTGTTTTAATTTAGAGCCGAGTAACATCTATAAATATTTGATAAGAGACACAAACTTCCTCTTTCTGGCAACCGCGACAGGAACTGCTGCAGATGAAGGGGAAAGTTTAGGATTTCACCGGGTCTCCACAGTAAGACAATATGTTACCCGTCTCTTTAACCTTTCACCTTCTCGAAGTTTGATCTGCCAACTTTCACAGACTTCTGTTCAATAAATACGATCAGACCAAAGTATCTCAGTGTCAGCACTGGTGTAAAGGAATTACAGCTTCAGCATGGAGGTGCTGCACAAATATGTGCTACGTCACATCATAAGATGAAGCAAGAAGCCACTTTTGACTTTCTGGCTTTGGTGAATTGAAATGTTAAATTATTCAGCGTCTGCATTTCCTGTATGTGACATATAAAACCTCACCACATCAATACAGCAGCTCAGTCACCAGGATAAAATGTTGGCAGTTAAGGGCTCTGCAAACCACCGATACAGTTACATTTGTAAAAGTGTCGTGTTCAGTACGATATTGACATTTCTACAAATCACGACAAGTTACAGGTGAGAAAGCTGCCAAGCCAGTGACTACAGTTCAAGACTGCGTTTCAGCATTTGTAAGTGTGAGACCACCGGATCATTTTAAGGAGACTTGGAGAATTTCCAGCCGCGTTTGTGGCGACAAAAAACAGGTATATTAGCCAAAATATAGAATAAAATCTCTTCCTAACCCTAACCAAGTGGTTTTTGTGCCTAAACCTAACCAGACCATAAACACAGCGTTGTCACAACATACAGCTGAAAACTAAACAAAAAGAAATGTAAAGTTTCAACACATCTGTGCTTTGTAGAAACATACAGTGCCATCATTCATTCTGATGATTGTTTTTAAAAAATGACTTTTAAAACTATTATCTTCCAAGTAAGTTCTGGTGCACTTTGCAACTAACGGAGAATCTCTAGAAGTCTGCACAAGTTCACTCCAGGCCCCTTGTGGACTTAACTGTGGTTAACTGAGGATTTACTCAGGCTCTCATGGATTTCCCCAGGAACAGCCCCATTAAGTCCGTGAGTCAGACATTTAGGTTCAGCCTTTATTTACCTGCTCTTTTCCCTGCGAGATCGTCTACGATGCCATTCAGCTTTGGCAGTCCGGCTGTCTTCCTCCTGCCCGGTCTGACTCATCATGACCTTTCGGGTGTCTTTGTGGACTTTCAACCGTCCTGCTTTGCCCTTTTTGTGCCGACTGCCTGTCTGTTGTTGCTGAAGTCGGTTTTTTATTTTGACCGCCGACTCTTAAGTTCACTTTTGAGTTCACTTTTTGGCCTCTGAGTCATGCATTTGAGTCCTGAAAGTGTTTTACCAAACCATTACAAGAAACTATGAATACAAACATAACGATCGAGCTCTTAAGTGATTCAAGTGATTAAATTAGTCGTGTTTTAATTAGCTGTAATCTGCTGCCAGCGGATCTCGCATACTAACACTTACAATTAACCCTTTTCAATCTGCGCTTTTCAGTCTTTCTCGGCTGCTGTCCGGCTGTTTTCAGACCATCTGCAGCACAGCTGCAGGTGGCGAACAAAACTTGATGTATTTCTGCATCACAACTTGACACGGAGTACATTTCCTACCTGAACGACCTTCTAAACCCCCTAAAACAGCTTATGCATACATTTCCCAATATACAAGTAAGCATTACTGTTGTCTAAAATTAGATACTGCACGAGCTCCACCCTTTAAAATGTCAGAAGAACGAGCTCTGCAGCGCCATTCCACATAATGACTGCCTTCACCTGACCCCCTCCATCTGTGCCCACTCAGTGACACACAAACCATCGCAGATCTGCAGCTTCAATCAGTCAGCAGAACAGAGCCCAGAGAAACTCCACGGTCATCAGGGACCGGAGCTGACAAGCCGCCAAGTCTCTGCACTCGACACAGCAGGGGTGCCAAATGATGCAGAATATTCACCAAAAAAGAAGCACAAAGGTCGTCGTTTGTGAGAGAGAAAAGAGGGCTGGAAGTGATTTACAACGCTGACACGATCGATGAATGACTGGAGCGATATTTATCTCCTCCCCTGAGTTTAATCTGCCCGACACTCATACTTCACGGAGGTCGATAAAGCTACAGTGTACTGTAGATTTTGTTCTGCCCTGTTTGGTGACACAGACAAGGACCCAGGCTGTCAGCCGGGTTAATGTTGCAGTGCATTAAAGGCCCGAGTAGAGGTCGATGCGACGGAGAACTCGCATAAAACAAAGACGAGTCCTCTCGCCATTTAGCCGTCGCTCATCTGCATATTCATCGGATCTAAATGCGGAACAATCTACACCGTTTCCCTCTTTCATCGCTCCGCTTCAGCATGCGCAAGTGTGTCAAGTGCAGAAAGTGGCTTACAGTTGGAGTTGATAGAGCCGTGGCACGACGCATCCCGAGGCTACAGGTGACACTTTCACACACCGAGTGAGAGATCTTGGCGCAGGTGCGACATGAATATGGAAATGACTACAATCCCCGATGTGTTCTCCACCTGGCTGTGCTTATATAAGCTAACAATATCAGAAGAGAATGTAGTTTTCCAGATCAAGTACTAATTACTTCAAACTTACTTGGACTGTCTTCATTGGTGCTGTCTTGGGTTAAACATTGGGGAGGGGGGAGAAGACATGTAGGTAATGTTAGATGACGTCAAGGTGAGAAGAGACTCTGCGTGCTCCGACTGAGTGTGGGTGCATCTTTGCCTCTTCCCTGCAGGCGTTCAAATATTCAACTCTTCAGCACAAAGCACATAGTCGCACTCATTTATTCTATTAATTACATTTGATGACCTTGTTTTGCGCACACAGTCCCGCTCCACAGGGGCACCCAGCTGAGAGCCAGAGCAACAAAAAACCCCACTGTGAACATTAATAATTTAAATAATAGTATAAGCTATAACAGGCTAAGTTAATTCAGCCCAGACTTTCATTTGGGAGGGTATAAAACCCCGACAAATGACGCCTGTGACTGAGGGATAGTTTTCGTGGCATTTCGGGAAATATGCTTGTTTCTTGCTTATCTTAGCTTAGCCTAAAGGTGAGCTAGCCTGGCTCTGTCCAAAGGAAACAAAGATCCAACTTCTAGCAAATCTGCAGAAAATACACGTTTTTATTTTGTTTAATCTTTACAAAAGAAAGCTCAGCTAAGTAAGCTAAGCTAACTGGCTGCTAGCCAGCCTTAGCTTTGCTTTGCATATTGTGGCGTCCTCTCATCAACCTCTACTGAAGAAAGTGAATAAGGTCAAAAATGTCAAATCATTCCTTTCAAAGGTGCACTATGCAACTTTTTTATAGGCCTATAAACAGTGACAGAGGTGCTGATACAGTTACAGGTAACAAGAGCTAACATGACTTATATCTACTTAAACGTCATATGTCACACTTGTGTTTGTAACCATTAGAGCCAAACATGCTTGTATTTTGAGTTAAGAGCACATGCCCGTCTATAGCTTCTACAGTTCAGGAATACAGGACTACATGCTGTAAGACCCATCGTGCACCTTTAAGGGGCATTAAGTCTACTGTGTAGCAGCTACCTTGGTCAGGTGTTGTTGTGTTTAGAAATATTTTGTTCATGTTTCTATGTTTAGAAATCTTTTGAACAAATGTGTAATGCTTTTATTTTGTAAAAAATATTTCTTAAAACGTTTAACAATTGTATTAATTGTCATTTTTTATGGTTTACTGACTAACATACGCTTTTAGCTTAGGTTGTACAGATTGTAGGGATATGAAGATATTTGAAGATAGTCCAAGAAATGACATTACAATCACCATAAATACCAATGTAGGCATGGGGGACTGTTTCTATTGCAGGGTTCCAATTAAGCAACTTATTTAGTCTGTATAATGTATAAAATAGTAAGAAAAAAAGAAATCGCTCGCCATTTATGCACATTGTCTTCTTGTTCAGTGAAAAGGCAGGTTCCCGATTCAGCGTTCCTCACACTGGTATCTTTATGGGAATAAGCCTAATTAAAATTTGCCACAACTCAAGATGACACATTCAGATGTCTTGATTTGTCCAAAACCAAAATATATTCAGCGTCAGTTTCACAGCAGATGTTAAAAAACAGCAATTATTCACACATGAGAAGCTTAAAACCGGAACACATTTTGCATTTTTGCTTAAAAAAACGTCAGGCCTTGTTCACAGACTACGTTATCACATTTCACAGTCCGCTATGAAAAGAGGCTCATTGTTTCAGGTCCATTCTTCGATACAGCGCCACGCCAAACAAGAAAACATATAAAACAGAAGTGACAAAAGCTTAGTCTTGCATTACTCTCAACATCTGATTTATTGCTATGTGGTTCTGTTTCGCTGCCTTGACTCAGCTTTTTGTTTGGGCGGGGAGCGGGGGGGCATTTCACTGGTGCGAGTGGAACTGAACGAGTCCATTCCCACAAATTCTGCTTGAAAACAAAGCGTCAGTCAGGTTAATCCACCTGGGCACCGCACTCTGTTCTCTCCAGCTGACAGTCAGACACAGCGATGCAAGCTGAGCCCGGCTGAAGCGCTCGGGCCGGAGACGGATGCGATAGAATTGTAATGAGCAGCCTCCTGACGTTTGCTCGACAGATCCTCTCTCAGGTGCGAGGGAGGAGAAGTGTGTCGATGAGACTCTAATGTGTGAATGCTGGAGGACAACTCTGTGCCCAACACGACTTGTTTTTTCCATCTTTTCTATTTTCTGCTCAGCTCTCATTCGAAATTCCACGCGGCAGCACTTTAGCGTGTTGCATCAAACATGGCCGTCGGTCCACCCGAGGGAGGATTACACAACGCTGCTCTCCTGTGACATTTCAAACATCTTCTGTCATCTTAATCCCATTTCCTGCTGAGTAAGGCCGGGGCGACGCTCCTTCACCGCTGCGACTCCTGATTAACTCGACTAAAGATGTAATCCTATTCCACCGACTCAAATAAACATGTTTATTCTACTAATTCTATTCCTGGGCCAGATCCCGGGGACGGATTTGAAATGAGTTTTCTGAATGGGTGCACAGGCAGGCGGAGCAGGGCAGGACATATCAAGGAGGCTTGACGCAAGGATGCAAGAGAGAAGGAGTGAAATGAACAGCCTCAGCCACGGGGGTAAACACTGCTGTGGCTGGACACTGGCTCCACTTTTTGCCTCTTTTCCATGAGGGTATGCACACGTATACGCATCCGTCGCTTGCCTGAATGAAACATAGCTCTTCATTCTCGCCCTGAGGTCGTGTCGCCCTCTTATAGCCTGCCTGATATGACATTGAAAATAAGGCTTTGTGCTGGTGGCACGCCGGTCGTTCGACCACATCATCCCCGGTCCGATTCCACAGAGACCAAACCTGTTTGTTTATACGCTGTCAGCCGTCCAATAAAGGTGAGAATCCACAAGCAGTTTTGCTTAAAATAGCGCCGCATCATAAAAAAATGGGCGCGCATGAGTGTGCTGCGATGTATTCCCCTTTGAGGCAACTTTGGAAAGTTATCACAGCAGGCATAATTTGCTCTTTTCAAATAAAACAGCAGAATTAGCATAATGCCACGCTGTTCATGCTGCAAGGTAATCTACTGGCAATTTAGGCTTATTCGATTGCCCCGCCAAGTGCTTTCCCGGATGACTTTGGATTGTAAAAAAGATGAAGTCAGGTTCAAGTTGCCGTCTATCTCTGTACCCCTGCTGTGTTAAAGTGCTGGTCTCGCTGGAATCGATGAGCAGGATGCTGAAGTTTTGACATAATGCTACCGTCGGTCTTCAGATGTCGGTATGCTCCGTCAGAACTGCTGACGCACATCTTCCTGTTGTCAGAGTTCCCACAGAGGTGGAAAATGAGCAAAGGTTTGAACTTGTGTCTCCACCTTTCTTTTTTCTCCGTTCAATTTTCACGTGTGCAGACACTTTCCAGATTGCAAAAGTTGTACCAGACACGTTCATCCGGCTCACATGCCACGTGGAATGATGGCACTTAGGCGGTCAACTCCTGTTTGCCAGAGATTTGGGCCAGTTCTGGTTTAGTCAGGTTGCTCTTGGCTGACATCAGGTCACGCTATGGCCTGCTTGTGGCTCAGATCTGGCAAACAGGAGCGGACCACCCAAGCGCCATCATTCCACTCAGTATGTGGGCAGGATGAACGTGTCTGGTGTGTGCCAAGGACCACAAAAATGTTGCTATCTGGGGATGAATGACTCCATGAGAAACTCATGGTTTCATTTCGGAGAGCTACGCTGTGATTATAAAAAACAATCATCGATGCGTCTCAATGCAACTTGCTTAAAGTGTTGAGCAAGTCTCATTGCAAGGCATTTTTCTTGGGCAAGTCGAGTCACAGGTTGTGTCAAGTCTAGTCCTTACTTAAAGGGGCACTATGTATTTTTGGAGAAGAAATTGAAACTCAGAATTTTAACATTCACAGTATTAATGAGGTAATAATACGAACTCAGAAGTATTTATCTTTTCCATAACTGAATAAACAAGCTGTTCTCAGAGGAAAATAAGGTAGAAGCTGTTGGAAGCTAAAAAGGCGGCAGGGTCCGCCACATATAAACAAAGTAAAACTAGTAAAACTAAGTATGAAATTGTGTTGTCCTTTAAGGTCAGTCTGTTTATTTAGTTTGTTTAGGCAGAATATAATCAGTCAATGAAGATCTTTCTCTTCTGATTAAAATGTCTTCCACAAAACTACATACTGCACCTTTAAGGTGAGTCACTCCCTGCCAAGATACTTCAGTCTTACCTGCAGTATCTGATCTTTTGAAAGACAACAGTCAAGACAAGGAACTAGTCGCTGCGTAATAATGATATTATTGACTGATTCATCAAACTGGTTCAAAAAGTAGGACAATGAATTGAATCTGTATGACATAAGAGTTTATTTGTTTTCTTTAATTCTGCTCAATCAACCAAATATTTCCTCCCCATCACAAGTCTTTAACTTCCAAGTCTCAGGTCATTTGTTTTCTAACAAGACAAGTTGAAAGTCATCAAAACAGTGACGAGTCAACTCGAGTCGGAGCTGAACAAACGTTCAATCATCAAGTTGTGACTTTGTCCGTGTCAGTTGCTATGAGACAACAGCACTTGAGACCATGATGTCTCCGACTGTGATGAGGACTCGAGGCAGAATGATCGCCAGAAGCCTCGACTGCTGTGCCTAATTAACACAATTAAAACAATATTAATCTGTCTGTGTGTTTGTGGTTTGTCGTGTCTTCCGAGGACGAGCGCAGAAACTGATGACGTATCCCGTCTCAGAGAGGGCATCAGACTGCCTGTCCGACATGATGTAACCATCCCCGAGGCGCTTGTCTCTGGTCTTACACCTCTTGCAGAAGAGTTGTGTCATAGAGAACCAAACACTTTTCAGAACCAGCAGAACATCTTCGTCCAGCGTTTAATCTCCGGGCTGGACTCTCACAAGATCATGCAATGAGGTATTCATTTTTCACAAACACAAAAAGCTGCTTTGCAAAGAGGAAAACGCTCCTTAAGAATTTGAACTAAAAGCAGCCATTATTGAATTTTCAGATTATTTATAGAACCTGATTAAATTGTTCCCTGGAGTGTAAATTGAAACGCTTGCCAGCTCAAAGTATTATCAGTACAGAGCTCTGCAGAAGGTTGTGGGGTTTGTTGTCGTCTTGCACACGGCTAAGTGAAAGCGCCTTTCCAAAGGAACGCTCGAAAATTGGGTAAGCACTCTCCAAAGTGCCGGTTTCTCAAAGAGCTTATTGTCTTCTCATGTGTTATAAATGATTAAATAGTTGACCTATATTCTCTGTCTTCGAGGGGTTGGTGGAGCACTGGAACAGAAAACAGTGACACTGCAGAGTTGTTGTGATTTCCCTCAAACGTCACATCTTAAATTACAAGTGATGGTGCTGCAGTGAGCTCTGTCCGGTCCGCAGGGACAGATTTGCTCGTACCGCATGAGAAATAAAACAAAAGCAGCTTCAATTAAAGATAGTCAATTTTTTTTTTTTTAGCAAACTGTGGCAAATTTAGAAATGGGGATCGGTTTGCACTGTGGGAAAACTGTGAGTATCATCTTGGAGGGAACAGAACTGAGATAGGATGATACTCGACATGCGTATACATACACGCCAATGTGATAGATTCATTGTAAGAGCAACTATTATTTCTTTCAGTTCATCAATTAATCATTTATTCTACAAATAGCATTAAAAAAGAATAGTCGTAAACCTCTTGGCTTTTATTAAATAATGAAAAGATTATTTCATTGCCCAAACAGTCACTCATTACTTGACAATCCATCCATCCAGAACAGGCTACAAGCTCTGCGCTTGTAGCCGAACACACAGCGAGTCGACCAATCAGTGCCCTCTGGGGAACTGCTTGCAGCTACAGGTGTCGTAAGCTTGAGTTTGGTTAGGTTTAGGAAAACATTGTGGTTTGGCTCAAAATAACTACATTACTTATTTTAACTTAAGTCGCGTACGTTCACAAATGAAGGTACATAACTTACCGCTGATACTCCCTTTAACTCTGAACATGAACTGCGGTCTCGTAGATAAAAGTCCTGTGCTTGTTTGACCCAAACATCCGTCCCCAACCAACTCCCTATGCTCTTTAAACTACTTAGCCTGACTTCCTCCTTTGCTGCCGCCATGATTACTTTGGCCACTAGAGGTCGCCACCGAACAAGAAACGTAAATATGAAACATAATAAGCTGGTGATGGTCGTTTTTATGATGAGGACCACCTGGATAGACAGATGGTTCGCCCAGTCACCTGCCAAGCATTTTTTGAAGGTGCCTGCTCTTTTCCAAATCATTTCTAAAGGTTTCTCCAGATGGTTCTGTGCAACAAACTATCCCAGGTCAGTCTTTACTTTCCTACCAAAGACTGAATAACTCAATTTCAGAGCCAAATCCAAATTTTATGGTTAGATGATGGTCCTATCACTGCTGGTAAAGGTCCAGATTCTTCACTCAAGTATCGGTACAACACAATACTCTGTTACAAGTCAAAGTTATTCATTCAAAATCCACCCAAAGTAAACGTACAGAAGTATTAGCAGAAACAAACTTGCTTCTTAAAGTATCAAAAATGGACTTTTGCTGAAAATTGGCCTGTGTGATTGAAATACTATTAAATATAACATCATTGGGTTGTTAATACTGATGCAATCGTCGCTCATCACGAGTCGGGGCCCCTTAAAAGATTCACAAGATAAATCTGAGGGGCTGTGAGAGGATTAATGGAGCAAAAGAGAAAGTTCTGCTCCACAAATTTAAACGCATTTGGACTTTGATCAAGGATCATTTGACCTCTTCTGGCCATGAACAGCTTTTTAAATGAAACCATCTGAGAAGTTTAGAGGAGAAATATTGCTTTGATGAAACTTTTAACAACTCAGACGTCTGAAACGTGACAAGAGGCCTCAATCAGGCAGCGTTGTGTATTTGAGAAGCTCAAAAAAATGCTCTGGAAGTATATTCTGAATCTGGGAAGTCACCTCTTTTCCTCTGAAATGTAAACACCCCAGATAAAGTACACTGAAACTATATTTTAAGGCTGCACTTGAGTCAATGTACTTAGCAACTTTCCAAGTCTGACTTTAATCCTACTTTCCTCCGCGAGGCAGAGCCATATCATCACAGTCTTCAAGGAGAAACTATTTCAAAGTATTGTATATCAGCCACGGGACAGGATGTTTCGGCTGCTCCGGCAGAATCGGATCCGACCTTGAGTGTTTGGAAGCGCAGGTGTTTCTCCCTAATTCTGTCAGACATATTAGTTATAGCGGCTCCGGCGGATGGGGACGTGACTCATATAATTCATCTCCGTCAGTGACACAGGTCGGTGAATCACGGCTGAATGCACCGAGGTGTCCTATGGCTAGCTGCTTGAGCTGCTCCAGTCACAAATTGTATTGATGCTTGCTTTTCAAAAGGAAGAAGAAGAAACAAAAAACGGTCTTCTACTCCTGAAATGCATTTAACTACCTCTGGTATCTCTCAGCAATAGAATAGTTTTGTAAGATATGTAAAACTGTTACATGAGAAAGATATAATTTGGGAATTTCATGCTCGTTGAGGGGATGAAGCACATTTCTCCACAACCAATTACATCGAGCTGAAAGATGCTGTTAAAATATTCATCCGTGGGTAAGAAAAGACCAGAAAAAGGATAAAGAAGCAGAAGAAAACTGGTGAAACCATTCAGCTCGGAACAAAGTGTGCATCTGCAGGCAGCCTCGGCAGCCGCCTTTCTCTTTACTGCTTTTGAAAGGCGAATCTCGAGAGATGCATGAATGAAACCATACAGGCTGATGTGCTGCTGCTGCTGCTGCTGCTGTGCTCTCTGTATACCAACACAGAAGTATTACATTTGGAGCTCTGAGGCAGGTGGCGATGTCTTTACACCTGTGGGTCAGCTGTCAGAAGACATTTCTTGATCTGAGAAGGCACGGATAGAGAATCTGTTTAGAGCTTCCAGGTGATCCTTGAGTACAAATATCTGATTTGCTTTTTACTGTGAGTTACAGCCTGCTGAGGCAAGAATGATGGCTGTGATCCAGGAGTTCAGAGGTAGAAAAGTTGCACTAAAACCAGCAGATTGCTGCTTCACATGTGTCTATTTTTGGGTCCTTACCATGAGAAAATATGCAGAACTACGGATCACTCCCTGCGTGCGGCACTTCCTGTGCTTTCAGTGCAAATATTGAAATAAAAACATAAAAAGTCCACTTTCATAAATCTCACAAGAGGAACAGGAGAGACAGGTTCAGGTCAACATGTGGACATTGTATGGGAAACGTCCTGTAAGCCTGTCAGAGATGAATAACCTGATCTAGAGGAAGTATGCAGGAGTGCCACGGGCTCATACCAGCCATACCTGCATGGGCAAACGCACACCGGCCTGCGCTGGGAAAGCGTTTCAATGGGAGAGAGCCAGCATGCATGTGACACTCCATCCCCTCCACCCCTCCTTCAAACATACCTCTCATCGGATTCTGGATCCACAAGATGCCTCCGATAAGGTGAGGAGATTGGCCGAGCATCCCGGGTCACTGGCCGTCACTGTCACCCTCTTTTATCTCCCCTCACCTCCGAAATGTCTGGAGCTCCTTCTCTGTCAGTCAAGAGGAGGACTTCACCCGGTCCACATGTCACACCACCTGCTGCCAGATGAGCAGCCTGAAAACCTGACTGGTTCTCGGGGCGCACACACGGTGCTCTGTTGCGCAACAACCCGCCGGATATTCCCAGTAAAAATTAATTTCCCAGATTATAAAAATCTATCCTGTGCGCCTCACACCGGGGATGATTACGCTCCTCGGTCGCAGACCTGTTAACCAGTCTCCAATCGCAGCGCGCACACACACAGCAGCAGCAGCAGCAGCGATATATATACAGAAAGAGGCTGCGCGTTAACACGGGTCTTTATGGTGTGTGATCATGTACCAAGACCAAGAACAGTGTAATAAAAAAAAAAGGAGAACATGAGCAGGACAGCGTACGTAATGCGGAGAGAGCAGAGGCTGCACCATCACCCAATCACAGCCTCTCACAGTTGACCCGACAGTGTCTGGGTTGAGCACATTCAGCACCAACACACAGCTCCCCACAGTCTCATCATGTCAGCTGTAAACTCCTCAGTCCGGTGTCTGTTAAACAGCAGATGAACACACAGGTTGACGCGCTCTTACCTTCCACAGCCATCGTGCCGCTCCACGGATCTGGGCATCACTCGCGCGAAAAAGAAAAAAGGGGGAGCCAGGCGAGAATGTAAAAGTCAGCGCTCCCTCATTGTACCTTGTTTGGCGTGTTATCATCACTTTGCTGCGGGCGAGCCGGAGCGCACAGCTGCTGCCGCGCCTCAAAGGATCCTGGGAAGTGTAGGCTCAGCGCTTTCTGGAAGAGGGAGGGGAAGGAAGGGCGAGTTTCAGATTTTTTTGCAGGGAAGGCAGGAAATATATGTAAATGAGCAATTATATGGAGACAATATCAGAAAACTTGTAATGAAAAAAAAACAAAACTTAAAGATGTAATATGTAACATTTCTGCATTAAAGGTGCACTATGTAGTTTTGGGGCAGACATTTTAATCCAGGAGAAAGATCTTTTCTATGCATAAACAAACTAAATAAACAAACTGTCTTTGTTTTCATGACTGAATAAACAAACTGACCTTAAAGGACGACACAGTTTCATACTGTTTTACCTTGTTTATATGTGGCGGACCCTGCCACCTTTCTACATGTGGCTCCAAACAGTGTTCTGGGGACCTTATTTTTGACCTTTGTTGACTTTTGTCCCTAATGTTTCCAAGCAATACTCCACCACAGAGAAATCTGGCCATGGATGTTGTGTTTTCACCCGTGTCCGCTTGTTTGTTTTGTTGGTTGGTTGGTTTGTCACCAGGGTTACACAAAAACTACTGAACAGATTTACACAAAACTTGAACTAAGGATGGGTCTCACCCCAGAATAGACCCCCCTAACTTTACAATATGTAGACTGATCAATTTAGAGTTCAGTGTGTATAGTATAGTATAGGGTGGTGACCTTGATGACATGCAACCATGATTGCTTATCGCTTAATGTTACGCTTCAAAAATGGTAAAAATGGTGTATATCTGTGAAGATATAATCCAAAATCAAATAGAAAAATACCACAAGCTTTTTCAAAGGGAACAAGGAAACCTAACTTCTGGGTTTGCTTGCAAAAATATCACCCCTGCAGTACTCTATAGCAAGGGGATGATTGAAAGGGCGTGTCCACTGTCCCAACCGTGAGCTTAAGAGGCAAAAATTCAAAGCATTTTGAAACAGAAGCTGCAGCTGGAAAGTGAGATTTCATATTAAAGCCATCACTGCTTAGCTAGCGGGTTGAAGGGCTGCTCATCTTCCTGGATCTGATGCAGCATTGAGTAGTCTGTAGGGGAGCTGAGAGGAGGTGCTGTGACAGTCTGGCACCTCCACTGGCCTCACTCCTCACAGGGTTACAGTTGAAATCAAGGTGACAACAACACTGGCAGCACCTCTGTTCGTGTCCACGGGGCAGAACATAAAGCCCGTCCGCCACACAACCATAGATTCAGCTTTGTGCGCTCCACTGGTGCAAGCCATAAAACAGCAGCTTATTTATAGAACGGCTGCGTCTCAATGTGCATACCGTAATTATCAGGTTGTCAGACTGACAGCTACGGTAAAGATTTGTTAATCCTCTTTGGTATGCTAATTAAACAGAGCTGTTTTAACATGACACACCTACTATACCCCCTGGAGACGTGAGACGTACAGTAGCATATGCAGTGTGTTGTTACTCATTGTGTCAAGAGGAGGATGGAGGAAAAAGATGAAAACATCGATTCAATAACATGTTTTCTGTCCGCCAAGTGGAAACGTATGATCTGGAAATATATGGAAATTAGCGTCTATTTTCTAAATAGCACATATGTAGTTTTGGAGAAGACATTCAAACCAAGAATTTTAATATTTAAAATATTAAGGAGGTTATAATACAAACTCAGCAATACACTCCTCAAAATGAGTTAGAGATATTGAGATATTTTAGTGTTTGTTCTGTGACATTTCTGAATTTTTATTTTGTGACACATTGTCATTTGACTTTATCGTATACCCATGCACATGTATATATGCACCCATAACCCAATATCCCTAACTAATTCTGAGTAATGTATTTATTTTCTCTATAACTGCATTAACTAGCTGTTCTCAGAGGAAAATAAGGTCCCACGAACACTGTTTGAAGCTGGAAAGGTGGCAGGGTCCGCCAAATATAAACAGTATGAAATTGTGTTTTGTTTTCAGTTTGTTTATTCAGTCAGAAAATGAATGAAGAAATGATGTTTCTTGATGATATCTGTAAGTTACATTTTTAACTCTATCGACCTGTGTTGTCTCCCCGTGCAACTTTTCCTTCTGTCTGTCAACGCTGCACATGAACATATTGTACATAATAAGCTGTACCACACAAGAAAAAGGACTCTGGTCATGAGGTTATTTAGTTAAAGTGAAAATAGAAGAAGCATGAAGCATCTGCAAGTTGGTTAACAACAATATCTCCGAGACAGGACACGCAGTACAGGTATTACAGGACAAAACACGCAGGGCCCAGCCTCTCCGTCTGCATGGTATTTGGTTGTGACCTTTCCATCTCAGATATCCTTGTCTGATAAATCAGATAATGCATGTGACTGTATGAGGAAGTGTGTCGTTTGCTGCAAATTTGTTGTGCTTAACACGAATCAGCTTCAACAGGCGTTGCTGTCGGTCTGCGCTGTCTTCTTCCTGATCTCTTCTTTTGTTTTAACCTCTGCTTAGAAGGTACATGAGGGGTTTCCCCGGCACTTTCTTCATCTTCCTGCTTGTCGTGATTTTTTGCAGTCACTGTGTGAGTCATGAGTTCTGGCATACTTAAAATAGATTAATGGGAGAAACAACAACCAAACAAAGGGTAGAAATGAAAAGAAAGTTATGGAATTCATGGGGAAAAGTTGCGGTTGTTTGTGAGCACACATATCGTGCAATATGTGAGTCAGTTAATCCCTGTGGCAAATCCCCAAACTACTATCACACTGTTACTTTGACATATTGATCATAGTTACAAGGATAAAATCTTTTTTTTTAAACGAGTTTCTGTTTATAGAAGGGTTGGCAACCTTAATGGCAAAAACACAAAATGACATTTAAAGATTAATTAAAGGTATACTTCTGGGAAATAAGCTTTTTTGCCACAACCAGGAGACAATTAGTGTAACTGAAGCCTTGAAGCAGGGGGACACAGCTAGCCTGGTTGCTAATAAATATACTATAGCTATATACTATATATATGTAAAAAGAAAGAAAGAAAGAAAGAAAGGAGTAATGGTTTTACTAGCATTACTTTAAGAGTTAATGAGCTGGGTGGAGAGACTTCCTGGACTTCTGTGAGATCCCTGGAACCTGGACAAATACATTAAAAATAACTATACTTATAACTTCACGTAAAACTAAATGCTAAGCTAAGCTAATCACCTCAAGCTCATCAGACAGTAGTATCAATCTTCTCATAGAATTCTCATTAAAAAAAGGTGACGGTGTGTTGGTGAAAATTTTAAACGAGCAGAGCAGTCCCCTCCAGTTAAAGCCTCTGAGACACACCGGTAGCAATTTTAAGTTGTGTGTTTCCTGGTGTGACGTAGACTGTCTGGAGCTGCTCCAACTGCACATGTCCAAAGTGAAGGTAATGCATATCATAAATAGGTAAATTTCCGCCAGCAGGGGGTGCCAAAAATACCAGAAAATAACATAAAAATCTTGTAAGAACAGTAACTTTTTTACCTAAAATACAGGTTTTAGCATCAATTTTACTTGTTTATTTTTTGAATCAAGGATATGTATACATATAAAACAATGAAATTACCTTGGTTGAACACTGCTATAATACAAAAAAGTCCGGCTTAAGATTGAAGAGGAGTGCTGTTAGTAGTTCGGCTTGATTGTATAATTTTATGTGAAAAATCTTCTATATTTAAGAAGCATTTAATGTAATAAAATTACAGTTACTGTTAATTTTCACAGATCTGAAGTAATTTATTAATGGTGCAGGGACTTTTAATCAGTAGAGAAAAACTTGATTCACAGATTTTCATCAAAGGACAGCAAAACTATTATATTGTGTTACTTGTATTGGATGCCGTCTAACTTCACACAGCGTTCTGGGGACCTTATTACCATCTGAGGACATCTTTTTTATTGATAGTGCACCTTTAAATTGAATTGCAGTATTAAACTTGTATGTAACATTTTCATGGTTATTTATAGATTTCCCATTTTTTTTTACATTTGACATGTAATTTCACAGTCTATTTTTTGTAATGTTATGGGCATGGCTGTGTATTTACAAAATACAGGGAAAATCTGTAAAACGAACAGGAAAAATACGTACATTTTAGATTTTTTTTTAACACGATGATGTAGGCAGTTTTGATTTGCAAGACATGAATTTTTATTAAACATCTAACCTCTTACATGTTTCAAACAAGGACAAGCGCAGCGTGTACACAAATGTAAAGGTAAAATGAAGAAATGAAACTGATTCCGATCAAAGTTACACATCATTAAAGAATCTTCTGTAATCCTACGCTCATACATACTGTGCATGAAAATCAAACAAAGACAGACACTTAGACAAACATGTTTTCAGCAAAATGCATTAAAGCTCAGCAGCTCAGCAGGAGATGGTTCAATTTTGGGACATAAAAGGTTAAGAAACGAACAAAATGCACAACTGAACTGAACTCAGTGCTCCGTGCTGTCAGGTGTATCGACGACAGCCCAGTGTGCCGCGATGGAGGTGATGGCTCCATGGACCCGGCCGCTGATGAAGCGCAGCTCAGCATCTGGGTGGGTGGGATACATGTTGAAGGAGAAGCCTGAGGGGTGTCCTGCATGCAGCGTGCGACCCCTGCTAGTCGTAAACACCACCGACTGCACGTAATGGTTATACTTCCCAGAGACTTCGACGATGGTTTCACCATCAAAAAGCTCTATCTCCTTGAACACGCCGTATCTGTGACCAACGGCCGCGGACCAGATGGCGCCGTAGCGGAACTGGAAGCTGAGGACGGGAAAAAGACACTAATGGTGTAATAATCATAGTGACGTAATCAATGTCATCAAAGTTCAGCCACTGTTTAAACACGAAGTCTGGTGCCATTCTACATTTTTCTTTTTAACTAACTTAACTGCAACTTAATTGCACTCTGAGAAATAAATTTAATAAATAAATAGGATCCTGGTGCCATACATTCTCAACTAGACATATTCATCCGCGATGGAAAATCCCCAACAAATCCACTTTTTACTCCCGTTTTGCTGAAACCTTCACTGCTGAGCTGTAGAAAGGAAATGACTGATACTTTTCATAGAACATTTTTATGTTTGGTATGTATTACGGAGGAATGATAATAAAAAACAGATTGTGTCTCAAGTCACTGTGGAAATGTTCTGTACTAAACCCAACCCTGATCTGTCCCGAACCTGAATAAATTGCTGTCAGTGCCTAAACATACAAGAACACAAGAAACTAAGTTTTACGTTTAGTCGCCCTAAGCGGGTATATAGAGAAAACTATACTTAAATCCATCATCAGTTATCACTTTACTGATTTAGTATCAACATTTTAAAACTTGCCAGATTTTCCTCATTATGTAAGAAAATGTATTAAGTAATGTGTGATGAATTAGTATGTTAGACATTTACCCGTAGACGAGGTTGCCGGAGTTCTCCCACACTCGGACGGCTGTGATCCTGCCGTCTCCTGTGAGACTGTACGGAGTGCCACTTCCTGATCCCACCGCTGCGGAGAAGGAGTACTGAAGCTGAGCTGGAAGGAAGAGAGAAACAAACATTTGTGAACTTTTTGTGCAGTCGTCACCAACATGCAGCTGTATTTAAACATAAACAATAGCCATTGCATATAGGAGAAGAGTATGATAAGCTTATATTACACACATACATCTTCAAAGTGTAAAAATACTCGTCACGTCTCATTTAAGTATCAAGTATACAGCGTACTTAAAGTACCAAAAGTACTTGTAATGCAGGATGGCCCTGTTCAGAATAATACATATTATATTATTGGATTATAATTAGAAAATCATGTAAAACATCAATAATATTATAGCTGGTCTTGGTGTAGCAAATCTTACTTATATATTACCGGGTGGCTCAATCCACCATAATACATTCTGATTGGCTGTAGAGTGTCAGTTCAATCCTGTGACACCTATCGAACTACTAAAGAAGCTCAAGTGAAACTGTTTGTTCACATTTACATGTATAAATAAATGCAAATCTGCAAAAGCTATTAAAAAAATGTGGTGAGTAAAAAATACAATATAAATTGTAAGTATAAAGTACAACTTAGTGTGCAATGGAATCACTCAATTAAAGTACAAGTACCTTAAATTGTATGCAATGGTATACTAAGCTGTAATTGACTAAACTGTATCTGCAGAGACCTGCTATCTTCCTGTATTTTTCTATTTTCTATTTTTTTTTCTATTTTGTTGTGTTCAGGACATCTTTGGGTTGAAGTGTCTGGAGAAACACAGCTGATTGTTGAGTCTTATTCCTCGGTTGCATCGACGCTTCCTGTTGGTGGCTTGCCAGTTTTGGTTTGCGGTGGCCAAACGACCGTTTATCTATCAACCTTGGAATGAGACTCATCAATTAAATTTCTCGAGAATCACTTACTGCACATTCAAAGGTCCTATTTGGAATAAGGTTGATTTTTGAGACAAATACAGTGTTTCTTTCTTTAAAAACTTTCTTACAAAGTGGACTTTGAATGGTAAAAAGTCTTCAGATATCGACAAATCCTGCATAGTGTGCTTTTAATTACAATACTTGAATTGATGTTTTAAGTTACTTTACTCTACTGAAAGTTACTTAAAAATTTAAAAACATGCATTGCATCTGCATGAGATCGAGTGCTTTAAAATTGTCGGTACATCTCTTGACCACACACTTGACTCACAATAGAGAACACAGTACATAGACACTTACAGGCAGCTAAAGTGGAGTATGCAAGAAGAACAAAGACTGCAGCATAAAGCATTCTGTGAAAAAAGAGAGAACAGTTTTAACACGCGGCATCTCATTTTTAATAATTATCATAGGCTGTTGGACAATTACTAGTTCACTCTCACCTGTCTGATTTGACGTTTTCTCTGCGATCAGAAGAAACCTTCAGCGGGCGAGACAGAAAATGTAAAACGATTCGGCCAGTTTTGATTTCCCAAATAATGTCAAAATATCTAGGATAGATACTGTAGTCAGTCAACTGGAAGTCAAACGAATAGGAAGAAACAGCGAAATTATACTTACAGTTCAGGTGTGCATTTGAGTTACTGAAGCATCAGAAGACTACTGAAGTCAACCTGTCAGTTAATTTATACTGTGGTGCTGCTGATGGGCCTTCCCTAACTTTTTATTATTCCTTCCTGTTAGTGAAGATGTAGCGTGTCGGTGGATGGCGTTGACGGTATGTCAGGTATTTTTTACCAGCCTTCATTTTTATCATCTGTTACCGGATTGAAATGTGATAAAACCAGTCTGCCCTCACCCTTGTGTTTGTACATTAGGCTGTGGCATGTCAACGTTCCCCATTATGCCATTTTGTTTTTGGACAAAAACATGGACATAGGTGAATAACCATAGCTGATCCTATGAGGAACTACTGGTAGCTGGTGCTGTGGTTTGGATACAAACATGTAACTTTAACCAGCAAGATAGATTCCTGGGTGATCTCACAACCTTGTGAATCTAGCTGCCTCGTGAGATTAATGGTGTGTAACCCTTTTAAAAATGTTTGAAATCTGCATTGATTTTGGCTTCTGGTCTCCGTCATTATTACATAATTGTTTTGTTTTTTTAAAAAAATGTTTCTTCTATCACTTCATTTTCTGGCTAATGTCATGCTATTCTGTGCTTATTGATTTTTATTGTTACTCTAGTTGCAATAAACCAGTGTGGATGACTAACAGGTGAAAGTTTTTCTAATAAATAAAGACAACCACTGAGTCTTAATGGGAAATTACCAGTGCAACCTTGTGCCAACTTTCTTCCTTAAGAAACTCTAAACTGGTCTTGGTTGTGTGTTGGAGGATGGGAGGATCACAGGTGTCCCATTCCTCGGACTCAACAGCAGAAAATGAGATGAGATCTTTCTGCATAAGGAAGCAAATGTATTGTCAGTTCTTGCGTGACCGATTGTGCTCAGTAATCTTGCAGGAAGTGACAACTGGACATACTGAAAATGTGTGACGTTACCACTTGACGGGATTTTTTTAATGATCGGTGCATACCTCGTCTTGCCTGACATAACTTGTGAGTGTTCCTGACTCTTTCACGAAACCAGCTGAAGGGGAAATTCCTCAGATGTATTTTGAACCAGCTGTGTGTGATAATCAAATAAAACTGCAATCAAACAGACATTAGACAGCACGGTGCTCCACATAATTGCTTATTCTGATCTGAATAGCGTGTATATAAAACGAGACACTAAACAAAAACAATACCGATACCATTTTTTGATGATCCAAAAAACATCTATGGTCACGATGAAAAGGTGTTCCAACACTGGCTTCAAAAGTGAAAGATTTTTCTCCAGTTATTTGATTAGACGTTCAAATTTAAACAATATTTCACAGGGATTTGCAACACCAGCTTCAACTGAGTGATTTGAAAAATGACGAGAGGATAAAAGGCGCCTTCATAGCAAATCCTGCAATAATATTTCACTGCGGGGGTCAAGAAGCGATTTGTTAACCTATCAACTGGAGGACAGGCACTCTACCTGTTCCACCCCAACAGTCACATACACTTCACTTGAGATTTATTTCTTGAGCTGGCGCCCTTCGCTCAACAAATCCCAGTTCTGAGTGCTTAAAGCTGTAATGCTCTGAGTATTTGTTCATGCGCTTCACAGCAGTGAGCACAATGTCTATTTTGCATTGGTATATAAAAATGGTGTCAAAAAGCATCTTCAACTGAAGCCCTGGGCAACAACAAAAAAAAGGTTTATTTTTTTATAAAAAGCCATGTTTGTGCCGACCAGATCAGGTGCAGTGTTTTGAGCCAAAACATGATCTTTTCTGAACCCTAACCAAGTGGTTTTTCGGGCCTAAACCTAACCAGACCATAAGCACAGTGTTGTCACAACCTAAAATGGAAAACTAAACCTAAAGAAATGTGAAGTTGCAACATAAACAAACGTACAGTTTAAGCATATCTGTGGTTCGCTGAATCATACATGGTTTTTTGCCGATTGCCTAATTTCTCAAACACTGAAAATATCCAAACAGTGCTTCTATGTGGCTCTACAAACTCAATAACTGGATGTGAAAAGGAAAGTTTTCCTTTCCCCCCAGACAGTCACAGTCACTCTTTACATTAATCATAACAGGCTCAGTCTAACAGGCCATGAGACTTAAAAGTGCTGTGGTCTGCTCTGTTCCTCTGCATTGTGCCTGGTACAGTATAATGAATGCTGAGCCGCAGCTCTTCAGGCAATGAAACCCTATCTGTGTTTGAGTTACTGGCGCTGCGCTATACTGCAAAGCTTCTGGTTATTTGGTACATTAACACATAATCAAGTATCTCATTAATATAAGCCGCAAGGAAAGTGCAAAAGAGACACATAGGAGAATCTGCAGGCAACTCTCAATGGAAACTTAAGCAGCCGAAAGCTAGAACGCTATCTCCCCCGAGCTCCTGGATTAAAACTTTAAAGTCTTTGGAGATTTCTCAAAACATGTGGATGACAGCTACAACTCAATACCATCAACACTGACATAAAGAGTCTTCAAGTATCTGTAAAAATAGCAGCAATCCATTCCTCGAATAATCCACACCGACTCATCCGAGAGGCTTTGTAGTCTCCATATTCCTTTGATATTGTTCTGCGAGTGTCCAGTGAATAGACCCAGGTCAAATTGGATTTTAAATCCTTTTCTTAGCCCTGCTTGAAAAAGACTGAGGTTATCTCACAAGATCAGCCAGGTAGCTGTAAGAGGATTTCCAGTACAACTTTGACCCAGGTGTTAACATCAAACCAGCAGAGTAATAATCACTCCGTCATCCTGGCCCTGCCAAAGCATCTCCCCTTCGAACGCCACCTTCCCGTGTTTCCTGGCCCTCATCAGAATCCCCACCACCTTGTCAGAGATCCGGACGTATCTGTCGAACAGCTCTCCGAACGTGATGCGGGTCTTTCCGTCTGGGTCCGGATCGGCCATGGTCCTGATCACGTAACACATGTCGGCAATCTCGCGGTGGATGTGTTGCTCGGCGCGTTTGGCTCTCTCCGCCGTTTGGGTGCCCTCCTTGGGCCGTCCGTAACCCTCTTGGCCCTTCTGGAGGCGGAGGGACATGGAGTAGTCATAGTCGAAATACTCACTGAAGGGGTTTAGTTTCTGGTTTACGGTGTGCTCTGAGGCCCAGTTCTGCCAGCGGCTCTTGAGGTTTCCCACAGCGCTGTATTTCTTGGAGAGAGCGTTGATCTTGTTGGCGTCCTCAGCTTCCTTTTTGTAACTGCGGGGGATGTAAGATCATATTACAAATACATAAAAAATACACTGAGTATCTGTTTTGATTCTGCAAGGGACAAGGGGAGTTGTAAATATGCAGCAGTAAGCAGTTGTTGCTTTTTTTGTTGGTCCTAAGGGTAAATGCAGACCTAATAGACAGGTAATCAAACTGAAAACATGGAAGTAAAAGTAAGAAAGCTCAAACTGCAAAATTATCTGTTAGCATCAAGAAATCAAAATAGATGTAAAACAATTTTCATCAGGCCTCTTATAAGGTAAAACAGCTCACTGTCACTATGTGTTTATGGCTGTTTAATGAGGATATTGCAAAAGCTTGTCAGGCTCTACGAACAGCTGATAGCAGAACATCATTGTGACATCATGTTTCATATTTCAGAGGTGTGCAAAGTCTTTTTCCTACTATCCTATGTGGTTATTAGTACTGAGTTCCCTCCCCAGACAGCTTAACAACCATTCACACGTGGGCTCACGTAGCCCTAGTAACCCACATGAAGGCCGGTTGGGTCAACAACCCACAACTGGTCCTAACAACTCTGAAACTCAGAGAGCTCACGTGTCCTTAACTGTGCGATTATGTTAAAGTCAGATAACGTCAGTACAAATATTCAAACAATCCTGGCTTTCTGCATTTTGTCAAAGCTACTTTTAGCTCCTCAACCAACATTGGTTTACGCTTAAGGTTGATCCTCGACTGTTAAATGTCTCACCTCAATATCCTGCTTCAAAAAGAGATATCAGATTGAGGAAGTAAAGACACTGTTACATCTGAGCTATTTATTTCAAAAACAACTTCCTCTCTTTACTGGACATGTACTCACATTGGCACGGTGGGTCTTTTAATCTTCACCGATGATACAGAGTCTTCATCCGACTCTTCTTGTTGTGTTTCTGTCAAAGAGTCTGTCCTGTGTGTTCGAGCATCCTCTATGTCCAATCCCTCCTTCTTTGCCTCGGGGTGTCCACTGTCATCTTCATCACCACCACAGGTGTGTCCCTCTCCTGTTCCTGCTCCCTCTTTTCCAAGCTTCTGCTCCTGCTCCACCTGCTTCCAGCTTTTGGTCAGAGATGACACCATGTTGGAGCATTTCCTGCGGCGTGTCGGCGAGTTTTTCTTCTTCAGAAGCCGGTCAATATCCTCATCTGATGGTAGAGACTCCCTCTTGATCTTCTCGGTCAGGAGCCCAACACCAGCACCTTTCTCCTGAACCCCACTGGTCAACGTCTTCACCACTTGCTTCACCTTGATGCAAGATTCAACCGGTGGCTCGGCTGAGGTCTTAAGCTCCTCCGTCTTGGATGCAACTTGGGTCTCCTTGTGAGGAGTGGAGATCTTTTTAGCCTCTCCAGAGTTGATGACATGACTTTGGGAGGTTTCTGTTGGTTTGGTCTGAGCAGGAGGAGGCTGCTTTGGGACCCACTTCTTTAAAGGTTCCTCTTTTGGTCCTCCCAATGTAGATGGAGCCCAGCCGCTGGGTTCACTGGCCTGCTTCTTCTCATTATCCGTCACCCACTGCTGCCAGCTGCTCGTCAGGCCGCACACCATGCTGATAGTGCGGAGCTTCTTAATGTTCTTGTTGGTGGATGGTTTCCTTTGGGGAGCTTGTCCGGCCTGTTTGTCAGACATAATTTTGAGTATTATTAAGTCAATTCAGGCGCAATTAATCCCGCTAAGTGATCTTCCTTAACAGCTGTCAGATTAGCTTGATCATATTAATCTTCTCTCCGCTCAAATCTTAGTTTTCTGGAGCTTTCTCTCCCTCTGTTGCTCCCTAACCACACGCCTGCAGATACAGCTCTAAAATGGGGAGAGCAACCCTTAACACGACCGTGGAAAGTATTCGAGCCATCCCAGGCTACCAACCTGATCGTCTTTCCCTGACACTGGTCACCCCGACGGACTCATATTTCATCACAGATTGTGGAGCATGTAACTAGAGGTAAACAGGGCAGCAGACCAGGGGGTGCTGAGCTTAATCGGCAAGTGTACTGACACAAATACCATGTAAGACTTACCACTGCTCAGTATCCCCCATAAACAAGTAATCAAGGGAAATGTATTTACAATTAGTCAGCTCAGTTGTTTTTCTAGACTTTATAAAGACACCTACATGTTAACATAAGTGAAGAGGACTTTGTACGCTGGGAGATAAAGTAATGATCTTAAGCTAAAGCTAGTAAAGCTACATTTGAACCTGTTATTTGACTTGTTACCAAAGTGGCTACCGTTAAGATTTACATAGTCTGGCTTCAGAAGTAAAATTGGCAATACAACGTTAAAAAAAAAATAACAATGGTGGATACTCCAATCTTTTACTTCAACTGGCGATAGACAACTTTTTGCTTTCGCCTATTATTCTGAAGTAAACACTGATTGCATGTGGTAGTGGCTAGGAAAAATAACACCTGCCATGTATTGTTTTGTTATGAGCCTCACTTTAACTATGCTAATCATTCTGCCACCAGGAACGATTCTTCTTGCGAAAATTAAGGACGAAATTGTGCAACAAAAACAAGAAGAGGCATTGTTTTCCCCGGTCACTGTCTCCAGGTAACAGTGGAACAAGATCAGTAAGTTACAAAACCTGCTTACTTTTTAATACGACTGAGTGTTTTACTCTACCTTTTTCATAGCACTATGATCAGGTTTTTATTTTACTTTTTTATCAAATTAGGAATCTTACAGTTGTTGTTTGCGTCTGACAGTAGCCAGGCTGCTAGCGGTAGCCATGTCGCTAACACTGTCTTTGCAACAGCAGCGCCAACATCAATACCACAGGGAAACACAAGGAGGGATGACTGTTGAAAAGCTCCTTTTTACACTTTAAGTAAAAGTAACAATACGACACTAAAATACAAGTAAAAATCCTACTTTTGAGATTATACTTTAAGTAAAAGTGCTTTAGTATCAGCAACAACATGCCCATATATTATGCACTATTAGCAGAATGTTATTGCTGATGCATTAACACTGTCACAACGGGTTGAGGTAGATAATTTAAGCAACTCTATAAATGGTTCATATGCTTTATATGTTAAAACTAATAAATATAGTTGTCCCTGTGGCTGTACTTCAGGACAGTGCTTGAGCAAATTTACTTTTAAGTCGTTCCTGTTGCCAGGTTTGACAGTAAATATTGCAAAGTTTTCAAACGGAGAAGGGGATTAGTAAATTATATGGCGTCCAATTGCCCACAACAATTTTTACCGAGATGCAGAGAAAACAAAGTGAGACAGCCTAATTCTTATTTCTCTGACACTTACAGTCTAAAATTATTCTGTTACATTTAAAATCTGAAGAAACCTGTGTAGTTCAGTGTATTTGCTGCTGTCACTTCGTACTGCTCCTCAAGGGGATGCAGCCAAGGCCTCACCAGAGAGTATCACACATGCAAGGAGACACTTAATCGGAGGTGTGAAAGGAAACAGGGAACTTCTGACCAGGAAAGAATGTGATACCTGGGGAGACAACGATCTCCTGCTTACGCATGAAGCGGTTTAGTCTTGCAATGCAGCTGGTAGCGAGATCACAAATCACCCACACATTAAGAGATCCTGACATTAACACAAATAACATCAACACTATACGATTTTCCAATCTGTGCCTTGACAGAGGCGTTTAGTGCTGTTTTTAAGAGCTGCGCTTTATATGAAGATACATGATGTAGATTTATGTGTGTTGGTTTTTCATGATAGCGTTTGCAGGGGCGGGTTATTTATAAATAGAGCTTGGCACACACACATGCACACAGACATGAAGTTGCAGCTGTTGGCAGTCTGTCACGGAGAGTGGAAGTGACTCATCGAGATGTCTTCTCAAACCAAGTCAGAGTGATGATATACACAGATTCACACGCTGGTCTGAGAGGAGGGTCAGTGCTCCACCACAAGGACAAACGGGATCATTACAGTTTCGGGTTCGGCATGAAAACACATGGAAAAAAATGGTAACACACAAACAACAGCGTGCAGCTGAGAGGAAAAACAGAACAAGAACAGAAGTCAGAGAATCGCAGTGTTTATCAGAAGATTGTTGTTTCCTCGTTGGAAGGACAAACGACAGGATAAATCATCCCTCTGTCACACAATCATAATGAGTATTTGTTTATCAGGAAGTATAATGAGAAAATAGACTTAATTTGTCAGTTATCACTCATATACAGTATTAAATAGAGGTTCAGTTTGACTGATTGAGCAAATAAAGGGTAAAAAGTCTGTTTTATTAACTATTTAATGTGAGGGTGGCGGTTCACCAGTAGAGGCTGCTATGGTGTCACTGTTGGAGCACTGCAACTTCATCTTCAGCTCTCTATTTCATGTTTTCACTCAGTATACAAACATGTACATCTTTATACGTATGAATCTGCAACACCCTGATAATGTATACCACAGACATTATATAGTATTAAAGAAATGAATCTAATGTGAATCCATTTTTGATTAAAAACGCACCTTATAGAGTGAAAAGTAGAGAATATGAAGCTCTGAGATGCTTCTTCTACACAGATTCACACAGAAAAGAGGGAAAAAATTTGCACAAAAATACCAAAACACACAAAACCGGTCTTCAGATGTTTTTCATTCTGCATCCAAAAAGAAGCTGCAGGTGGGAAAAGGCCACTCCGATGATTTGGGCCAAATAGACCGGGTGGTCGATAGACCCCACTTCAGGCTGAGGAGGTCCGGCTGTGGAGAGAATGCACCTGTGCTTCCTGCTGCTTATCAACATCTGTTGCTGCTGCTTTTGTTTACCTTCCACTGCTTGTCCTGAGATTGTTTTATTTGGCCGTCCTTATTGCAGAGCATTAATTGCTCAGGAATGTATCTGAGGATCTCTCGCCGCTGCTCCGACCTCTGCGTGATGCCGGTTCGTGTTATGCTTTGGGGCGTCCTTGCACATAATTGGAATCCTGTTGTTAAAAGCGATGCTCGTTGCTATCATCTTGATTGCAGCGGTAGCTTGAATTAAGTCAGAGTTTGTTTGCAGGGACCGGTTACAATAACTAGATGAAGCAGCTGTAACCAGATTCAGAGGATGTTTTCCACTTGATGAGTTAATGTGTCTTCACTTCCAGATGAATCAACAATATCATCTGTATGTCAAACATGTGGCTTATGACAAACTATCGGAAATAAATACACAAAACAACAGATTTGATCCGGCAGCAGGGTTTTTTGCTTTTTTCCACAGTGGAATGGTGACCTCGACAAAGAAGCCAGCCGCACAAATCTGTCCTGGCCCCGGAAACGTAAACCACGATGTAATCCACTAATACTTCCTTCCGAAGAGGCTGCATGTTATTGTTTGGCTGTACCACTTGGCCCCGATGAATAAAGATGGGAAAGACAGTAAATTAAAGTGAGCTGAATACAGGGGTCAGCGAGGGCCGGCCTGGAGGAAGCTTCGATCGTCCCCTGCAGAGGAACCGACAGGATGACGGAGAGTGCTGCTGGAGCCAGACAACTCATTACAGGCTGAAGGGAGCAGCGGGTCCCTGGTTTGGATTCATGTGACAGGTTTCATAGCGATGTTTAACGTGATGAAGAGGATGGAAGCAGAAGAGGAAGGACGTAGGCAAAGTGGTGCTTTGTCCTCAGTTCTCCTGCTAGCATGCTAATATGATCACAATGCTGATATTAAGAGGATACAGTATAATTACAAGGTACATTTTTTTAAGACACAAGGTTTTAAAAGAAAAAGCAATGACCACATCCACACAGTAACACAGATTTAACTCGGGTCAAATATTTGGCCGATGCGGTCACCGTCAGAACGCTCCGTGGGGAATGCATGCATGCATGTTAGAAAAAACTAAACGGATTGCAAAACCGCGCGCTTGGACTGCGAATCCGTTCCCATGGATTTGCACATCCAGTTTTTTTTTTCTACCATGGGACCCTAGAGGAGCTCTGTACAAAACTACTTGGTTAGGTTCAGGAAAACATGATGGATTGATTGACTGATGAAGCGAGTCTTACTGGTGCTCGTTTGTTGCCAGAACCCTCAGAGTGGCCATCAGTCACCATGAGGGTTAATCACGACTCCTAGCCTCAGATTTTCTCACGATATTTCAGATATTTGCTGTGTTTGCAGACTTCTTGCCACTTTTAAACATAATTGTACAGGAGCGTATCTGAATTACAATATACATTCTCCTCACTCTCCATTTTCAAGACATTTTGAAGTCATCTGTGAAGTCTGGTCAGCTGTTTTCTTTGGATTTGATCAGGGTGTAATGGGCAGTTAGTTCAAAAACACATTCTGAGGGAACTGCCAACATTACAATATTTCCTGTTGTTGGAGGAATGTTTGATTGGTGTGCCGTGGGCTTTAGCGCCTCAGCCTAGCCAGACTGCAAACATTCATAGAAGGTCCAGGACTAATTTCACTGATACGCTGCGACTTTCATGTTGTTTCGGGAGTCCCTGGCAATCAACCTATCGATTCGTTCAGGTATGAGGCTGTGTGGAATGAAAAGGGTCTCCTGGAAAAAGCTAAATTGTAATAAACAATTAATGTTGATGTTTGTTGTTGCAAGCCAGTTCTGTTCTTTATTTCGAGAGATATTGTGATTTTGTCATATTTTAGCTGCAGTTTTCACAACTACAAGAGCACGCGAAACAAAACAAGGGCAGATGAAACACTAAGGAAGACTTTCATTTGCATTCATCCTCTGTATTTCAGCGATATTGAATGTGTTAGTAAAACATACGGGCTATTTGTTTTGAGACATGCTCTTGTTACCAGAGATCTTATAAAAACATGTTGCCTTTGGCTTGAATCTCTTCAGTCAGCAATCACACATCATTACCTCTGACCGCCGCAGCCTCTGGAGCAATAATTGGCCACACACTTCTCACTTGTTACATCAACTTTTATAATGTTACCGACACTGAGCCCCCAAATCAAAAGCCCAAATTAGGAACGGCGCATTCATTCCTCCACTGTTTCTTTATCCAACGTACTACTTTCTGACCTCGATACCGGTTTCCCGTGTTTTCTTTGCTAGGTTTCCAGCAGCTCGCAGGAATAGACAAATGAAATAACACTTAATTTTAGGAATTAAACAAACAAGCAAATGCTCCGTAGCCTGAACTTCCCAGGATGTCTGAACATGATTAAAAAGCCTCTTTCGGATCCAGTTTGCCCGATTCGACCGAAAACATTTGAAATTTCAGGCTGCTACCTTTAAGCTTTTTTCATCCAACTAAGAAGCCTTTATGCTATTATCAGTCTGAGCGGCTCTTGCCGGGGCCTGCAGCCTTTCTTCGCTTCACACCCTCTGTGTACACCGAGTGTCATTCTCGCTCCCACAGACCATCAATCATATCAAGCTCCTTCTCAGTTTTTCTAGATGAGGGAGTCCCTCACCTCGACTCACGTTTACATTCTTATTCTACTCCATTTATTTTCCTACACCGCAGGACTTTCTACTCAAAACCAGCAGTACACAATCCCGAATTACTTTATAATTACTAACATAACAGTCTGAAGGGTTTTTCTGCCGACATTTGGACCGAATATTGCTTACTCTGATAACCAATATCTGGAAATGGCAACTTTTCTCGTAATAAAAGTGAAGAAACTAGCTGATAAGAGTTGACCTTTGGCAGTCTTGAGAAATCAGAGGTCAGATAACTTTGGGACTCTACGTCGGAGCTGGATTTTGTGTCAGTTTGATATAAAGCTCTGCACATATGAAGAAAACTGATTTATTCAGTGAACAACACCAAATCTTAACCCTCTGCAGGGACCACACAGAGGGTTTGGGAGACTATAATGTATACTGCGGTGAAAAACTTGCATTGATGTCAGCATACTGTAATGATTTCAGGTTGACTTATATATGCCCTTTAAGCACCAGGCTCTCTGTCGTGGCAGCTTTTTAAAATGCCATCAGTGGTTCGATACAGACGATTTCCTTAGTTGGCGGTCTTGGTGATCGCCTCGCAACATGAAAGCATTTAAGACTTGGTCATTAATTTAAACGCGGGCCAAATCGCGTCACTGTCACAGAAAGCCAAAACATGGGGCTTTCTTCCCCCCTCACCACGAGGAAGCCATGCAGCGAGCTCAACGCACTTCCAATGAAGGTTCAAGACGACGGTTGGCCTTTAAAAGTCTTTACTGAAGGCACTTCTAAAAGTGAAAACAGTAAAACTCAACAAATTCGGTTAAAGTGATTGCAAATCAGATGAGATACAAGAAACGCAATGACAAGGAAACTGGATTTAAAAAGCGGCTTTAATGCTGAATTCATGCATTGTAAAGAAAACCTGACGTTATTTCAGCTAATTTGGCTGCATTAAAGTGGAAGAAGAAAATACTGATTGCACTGTGTAATCCGGTCTACCACAACAAAACGAGCCTGGTGGAATTATGGTACAAAGAAGCGCGTTTGCTGTCGCACAACCAAAACAGGAAGTGGCATCGTTTTCCCCGGTCACAATCCCCAGGTGACAGTGGAACAACTGGAATAACTGTGGAAACTCTACACTGACATGTGGCTTCAAAGCGCGGTGCTCTTCCTGGGGGCTTAAGTTAAATTCAGGGGTGAAAGTGTTAAATTGAGACTTTATGGTGCATTCAGGTGCACTTCATAAACCCAGAAATCTATGCACGGATGGCCAGGAAGGTTGTTAAATACAAGAAATTTAGCATTTCTTCTTATTTTTCTTTGTCTTCTGTCAGCCCCCGTTGTGCACTCTGGCCACCGCTGTTGATCTGTTTCCTGTCTTCTCTGCTTACCTTGTAATGCCAGTAATTTCACATGTAATATAACAGCTGTAATGGTTTGTGCTGGTGCAGATTTTCGATTTTCTATCTATTTTTACTTTCCACTTCCTTCCTCAATGTTTCCTCAATGTTTCCATTCATTTCCATGTGAGCAGGTGGTCTCTTTAGGGAATTCAATGGTCCTGACTGTTCATACTGCAGGTACTGTACTCTACAATATCTGATTTGGTCGTTGTCCAACACTGACTGTCTGCGTGAAGCTCGGACCTCCACCCTCCGTGGGGAGTCCCATCGCCTCTCCGGACCTCAGCTCCTCAGTTAACAGGAAAGGATCCATTTCCGTCATGCTGGAGATGTAAGGAGCTGGTGTGCGTACGTGCGTTTTGTGGAGATGGTTCTTAGAAGTGGTTCTCTGCACCTCCTGTCCTCACACCAACAAAAGGACAACGCTTAAGACCCACATAGGTGTTTGCCAGCTCGTGCGGACTCCCTTCACACTCCACTGCTTCAGACTCTCTATAGACCGCATTCCGGTCAGGGTGTCGGGTCAGTGCAGGCGCTGAAGGACACGCAGCGGTTTGCGGGCTGCAGTAATTTGTTTAACCTTTGATTAGGCCCAGGAATGTCAACTATGAAGAGACACTATAAGTCCCGACAGCATCGTTTGACACTTTGGCAATCTGTCATTGCCACTTGCTAGCAAGCGAGCGAGTCCCCACTCGAGACAATGGCCACTCCACCGCCCGGGCAGAGAGGGAGCTTTTATGTTTGCACCATCTGGTTTGGGCCTGAAAGAGGCGGAAGAAAGCACGTGTGTCTATCTGTGGGATTTATCTCATGTCTTTCTGTGCAGTAAGCTTCCTTTGCAAGACATACAGTGTAGCATTTGTATCGGTAGATTTGAACTGATCCCGGAGATGTTATCAAGAAAGGAAGCTTTTTGAAGTTAGAAAAATCGTCCGTCATGCTTCAAAAAAAGACGTAACGAGGGCCAAACTTTGGGAGCCCGGCCTTAAACCTGCGTCTATCATCACATCAATTTGGCACACAGAGCCCAGCCTCAACGCAGATTGAAAACATTAGTGCATCACATGCTCTTTTTTATTTAATCTAGCAACACAACACTGACCACATGTTACAAAAGATGTTTAAATAAAAATCTGCAAATCTGGAATTTAATGAGGTAAAAGCAGAGTTATCAAAGGCACATTTCTGCAGGGTTATTATCCTAACTTTCACGTTTTATGCTCAACTTCAAAACATCATCGTACTTCTGGCAGAGTGAAAACAGAAAAAGAAGAGCTTTCCTCAGGAAGGCTGCACCACGCACACACACGTATTATATTGTACAATTTTAGTATGCTAATAAACATGTCAATTGTAGTTTTACAAGTTCCAGATACACTTTATCTTCTCGCCACATGTACCTTTAGTAAATACTCCGCAGCAGATTCTGTTGTCATAAGCTGGAAGTTATGAAATACTTGTTCACACGGATCACTTGGTGGAATCATTAATTTCATGCTTCATATCCAGCTCCAGCTCCAGCTCCTTCCCCCGCCCCCCCAAAGCTGCATTGATGAGAAACAGCAACAGGCTGGATTCTGAGGCTGTGTCACGTTGATGTCTGTGAAAAATGTTTTGGATGTAACTTGTCTGAATAATCTGCTCTTTGTCTTACTGTAAGAGGTTAGAATCTGATTATACTGACAGGACCGGTCATGAAGTTTAATTATGTCCTCTTCAACCTTCTTCTTTGTCAGTTTTGTACATGTGGGACACCAACCTAAAGAGACAGTTCAACCCAAAATCAAAAACATATTTTTCCTCTTACCTGTAGTGCTGTTTATACTGTTTTGGAGTTGCTGAGTGTTGGAGATATTGGCCGTACAGATGTCTGGTTTCTCTTGAAGATAATGGAAATTGATGGCACTTGGCTTGTGGTGCTCAAAGTGACAAAAAACACATTTGTAAGACTCAGCAGCAATGTTTCCTCCAGAAATCATGACCTGTGGTTCTACAAACGGACGATAGGCACGTGTTTGTGACAGCGCGAGATGTGAGCATTAATGGTGTCCTCCTGAGAGGAGCTGTACCTTTAGCTAGTGCAGCTTCGTTTGAGCACATCTACCATCTTGGACAGCTACAGTAGGTAAGACAACGCCGCTGGGACAAACCACATGCAGAACTGCACTAAGACCATTATGATTATTGCTAATGATTATTTTCAAGCATGTTTTTCAGTGTCCAAATTGTTTTTATTGTTACTGTACGAGTACCTTGACAAAATGTACTTGCTGTTACATACTTTTTTCCAATATTGTTTTTTTCCCCATAATATTCATGTCTACAAAGCCCCTTTGAAGGAACCGAATTGAAATCATGATCATTAAGTAACTTTACAAAATTTCTGTTTGTACTGCAGTTTCGCATGTAGCTTGTCCCAGTGGTGTTGCCGTACCTAGCCGTCCAAAATGGCAGATGTGCTCACGCATGCCTTTCTCAGATCTGGCAGGAGGCTAGCTAAACTAGTTAACTTTACAGAGGAGGAAGTCATTAATGTTTACATCTTGCACTGTCACGAGCACGAGTCTCTTGTCCACGTGTAGATGCTGTAGATTAACTGTCAAAAAAAGACGGATGCGCTTCTCAGATGAGGCAGCCACTCACATCAGGTAGTGACAGATGCATGCTTCCTGCTGCGTGGTGATATGGTTGGAGGGTGTAGTTCAGTAGAAAGAAAATAGTTCCTACTGGAAACTGCAAATACAGGTCATGATTTCTGGAAAGAGATGTCGCTACTTTACGAATGTATTTTTGGTGCTTTGACCACCACAATCCAAGTGCTATCATTATAGCCATTATATTTGAGAGAAGACAGACATCTCACCAACAGCACTACAGTTAATCAGAAAAATGTGTTTTTCAATTTTGGGGTGAACTGTCCCTTTAATATAAGCTTGTACATATTTGTGAAAATGGAAGGATCATGATGTACTACTTCATCATTACACTCGGTAACATACTTATCTGTGTGTATTTTTTTTAAAATATGCATGACTTGTGTATGCAAATGTGCATTTTCTTCCCCCAGGCGTGCCGAGCTGTAACAGTTATGTATCACCTATTATACGCTGCTGAATTAATGTCCTTGTTTTTCATGTTGAGCAGAGGTAAGGTGATCACTCACAATCTGAACCTTGGCAGCTATTAGTCGTTTCTCGGCCAACTACGAAAGCAAATGTATCTCAGTCCAGAATCTAATCCAATAACCTCACATCTTGAACTCTAAAAATAATCACACTCTGTCAAGACAGCTCGTGTGTAATTGCCAGCAAATATAAGTGACCCTTGTAACGATTACCAAACACTTGCATTGCAAGGTCATTTTGAAACTGAGCGTGTGTTTTATACATAATGCAGACAGAAATTCAGTATACACTGTACAGTACAAAAGACATCTCACTTTGGATAATGTATACAGTTGGGATAACAAAAATAATACTACAAACACAATCAATATATAATACAATCGTAATATTTGTGGGCTGCGTTCTGTGAGCAACAGTTTAATAAAAAAAAAAGCCACATTTCTCATTCGTCTCCTTGGAGCGGACCAGATTAGCTCTGTCCTGCAGTTTAAGAGTCAGTGCTGCTCTGGTATAGCTGCTTTACATTCAGAAGAGTTCAAGTCCTCCATATTGTTACAACACAGCTCCCCAAGAAAACTGTGGTTTGACATCGTGCTTGAATTCTCATAGAAGTTGAAATGCAAATTGTAGGCATGATGATAACGCGCCTGTACGCATTTGTCCTTAAATAAGGTCAAGTTCCTGTTTGAGAACAGAAATCAGTTCAGGTGGATCATGCCACACACTGTCTTCCTCCCCATGGCTGCTTTTCGGTTCATTGTGGGAGAATAGGTTGCAACAGCAGCAGCAGTTTCTCTGGGGAACAACAAGGGTGAATAAAAGATTCATTGGGTGACTCCCGCGGCCTGCGAAATGAGATGAGACAAGAGGATAAAATATGAAGCGTCCCTCTAATGTGCTACATAGCCGTTTGGAAGTTGAAAGTTCGGACGTTCAAAGGACTAGGAGAAGTCCAAGGGGCGGATCATCATGACGGTGGCTCGTAGCGAGTAGCTGGGGCCCTTGAAGTAGTGCCACTTGATACCGTTCAACTTCCCTATGTGTTGTCCTTGGGTGAAGTACATGCCGTTAAGGTTGGACGGGCCACAGGCATCAAACCACCAACCTGCAGACAGAAAAGACAAGGACATAAACATCTGAATTTGGACATCAATTACAGAGTTAGGTGATAAAGTATTCCTATTATGTTCAGGTGTAGATAAAGTCACACGTCCTTGGTAAAGGTTGAAAGTTTCCCATGGCCTCTTCCACAGGGGCACGGCAGTGGCTCAGACACCATTTCACCGCTATCTGCTCAATGTGTTACTGTCACTGGGTTCACTGGCATGCCAGTACCTGTTGCTGAACACATCGGTACCTCTTTCTATTTAAAGCAAAGGGTGCATGTGCATGAGCTCCAGCCCTGTGAATGGCATGGGAAACTTTTATTCTACTGCCAAGGTGATACATTTCATGATTTCCTTCACGTACAGTGCTTCTGGTATTTAGAGGAAAGGTGGATGTGCTTACACTCAGAGCACAGTTGTTTTATTATTAAAGCCAATAAAGCATTCCCACGCTATACTCAGGCCTTAGGTCATTGAAGACTACAGCATTAAATGCATCAGCAGTTAAGTACGGAGAGGCAGCCAACTTTTATTATAGAAGTATCCACCAAGCGACTTCCGTAAATTCCTTAACACTTGCATTTTTAAATGGATTTCTATTATTCTCCCCTGTGTTATTGTATTGTAATCTTTTTTGATATATACAACTAGGACTCTGAGCTGCTATATATGTGTATATATGAACAACACATTGTCATACCTAAAAGACTAAATAGCAATAACCTAAAACTTCTTGTTCAGGTTATGACACCAAAACTACTTGGTTAGGTTTAGTCCCCAAAACTACTTGATAAGGTTTAGTTAAAGGAAAAGATCATGTATGGGTTAAAATAAGTATTTTAGTTATGTTAGTAGTAACGTAGTAGTAAGTTATGTTATGTATGTGTCGTAAGTTAAGTATATTACTTCAAAACAAGTCAATGTTGACTTAATGTTAATGTCAAGTTGTCATAACAAAGAACATTTTAAACAATGTCAACTTTGGATTAAAAGTGACATAATGGACAAATGGACAGTCATAAACACTCATAAATAATCAATATTGGTGTCATGTTATGGCTGTGATGGTGTCATGTCTGTTTTATGTCTGTTATTATTATTACAAGCATAAATATCCGATAACAGATATTTACTGACCATTACATTTATTCCATCCTACTAATCTGGCAAGTCTTATATCTGATATAGTTTACACACCCTCAATGATACAGTCAGATATAGAACATATGCGAGGAATGGCATGTGTCAGTCACACAGCCACAAATGGCAGCGCCTCTCCTCTCTCTCCTCTCAGACCTGAATACCACGCGGCCGACAGTATGACATTTCACAAGACCTGTCGGTAATCAGGCTCGATGTTCCACCCTTGTTGCTGGCATGAATCGCACATATGAATTTCCATTTGATTGCTACTTCATCATAAGACACATACGCAGCATAGCACTGAAACTGGGGGACACCTCCTTACATTTCCGCGGCTGCATATAATTTCAGGATATTGGTGCCAGTAGGAATCAAATGTGAAATTGCACTTGATCTGCGCTGATTTTTTTACGTTTAGATTTAATGAGAAATGACCCTCGAGCTCTTTCAGAGGCGCCGCTGCACCTGATATCTTTGTAAATGGGCTGAAGATGTGGAAGGTTAAAGCTGCTATAGTCAATATTTTCAAATTGACAAACCCACTGGCAGTTTTGGCACCTTGCAAAATCCTACTTTGACTCCAAATAGCTTTTTAGTTATATATATATATTTTTTTTTACTTTGCCCCTCTTAGCTGTATTTTATCATTTATATAACTATTTTGTCCCACCAATTTCCCATGTTTCACAGCAGCAGGCTTACATTTTTCTGAAACAGTTATCAAGTTAAAAACTGCTAGTTACTAACCTCCTCTGCAGTTTGCTAACAGCATGTCACAAAATGTGTTGTGCAACCTGCTGTTTTCTTATATATTTCCCCTTAAACCACGATACAGAATACAGCGAACACATCCTTCTTGCCAACCCTCATTTGTTGATAAACTGCAGACCACACAACCGCCGACACCCACGTAAACATTCAGCATGCACAGCAGCAATCCTTTGGGATTTATGATCAGTATACTCTCCGTTTCCAGACCAGAGATTTTTACTGACTTGTAAAAACAGCGGCGATGTCTTCTATTGGAAAAGAAATCTCGCCTTGTGCAGTTTGTTCTCATGATAGAGGGATCCCCCCCTTACCTCCTACTGTCAGTGCCTTAACCCTACTGTATGTTCTGGAGCTGGGTAAATATATACATTACAGTATGTGTGTGTCCACATTATATTTTCCTCTGTGTTCTTGACACGGCATGCTGCATTGTCCTCATAAATGTAGCAGAGAAGTATGTTCCTCTTGTATAGTCCAGACACTTACATCATTTGGTGTCAGCCCTGCTCTTGTAAATGCTGGGAATAAATCAAATGATATACTGAACATACTATAGCTATCCCAGAGCTGGGTTCAGACCAGCCTTGACTCAGGCTACATGTTGTCATGCCTTTCCTTTGTGGTTGGCCATAGGCAGGCTATGAATCAGATCGGGGCAGGGGTGTTGATCAGTGATCAGATGCCAGTTCCCTTTAACCCACTGCATTCACAATGACCTAAGAGGTAATGCTGATCTCAAATCTGCACTTAGAAATGCTTGATTAGTACCAGGTCAGGGCTGCACAGCAATAGAGCTGCCATGAGGTGACAGCGAGGGTCACAGGGCTCCACTTACACAGCAGGAGAAGCAGAGTCATTTTAAATCTCTCTGACACTTGGTGCCGCGCCCAGGGATTTTTATAAGGCACTTGTTTCCAACCACAGCGCAACTGAGGAGGGATGCAGAATATAAGCTAATAGGTGCAGATAGATGTATAAGTGGCCACGTTAGCCTATTGCATGTGTTGCAAGAGCAGGTTGTGATCATAATGACCTGAACTAATGACTGGGCAATGAACATTGTGGGGTTGGTCGTAAAGCCAATCAGAGAAAACTGCTTTTGGGATGGTTACATCATGCCATTGTGTATTCAATTCAGAAGAAAATGCTTAAAGGATCAATCCGATTTATGACTTCTTGGGCCTTTTATTGTAGTTTTATCCATGATTTGTAATGGTAATAATAACATGGTATTCCCCGTGTCATTTGCTGGAATCGGAAAGAGGACATCGGCGTGGAGAAGTCTGATGGGGTAAGAAAAACAAGAACTTGGACGAGGCAGGCAGGCTAGCTAAACTTATTTGGATGATAAGAAAATGAAGGCAAACGGTGAAATTATAGTTTAAAGTTGTTCTAGTCGGTATTTTTCACATTAACAGTGGATCAGAAGACTATATATGTATCTATATCATGTAAACTCTGTCATTGGTCGTGACAAACCCACAGAGAATATCACCCGACTCTTAAGACCCTCAGTTTTATGGGACTTACTTAGCATCTTTAAGTTAATTGTTTTGGTTTCTGCAACTTTACCTGACCTGGTACAACAGTAGACAAAGTTATCGACTAGCTAGTACAGTACGATTTAGCGCTGTGCCAGTATAGGAAAAAAGGTCTAGGAATCTGTTACCATTTTGGTATAGGGGAATAAACACTTTGTCTTGTTTGTATTCCTTTATAAATCTCAGACCTAGATAGTCTTTGGTGGTGTTTATTTCAGGATGTAGCGATTGTGTCCTTGCAGATAGCTGAAATAGCTTTACGCAAGGCCTACTTCATGTGAGTTAAAAAGCGATTTACTGGTAAACATAGTGGAGCATTAAGCAGCTAAACAGCTGGTGGAGACCAAAAACAGAGCTAAAAGTGAAGTGAATATTGGACTTGTATTTATCAGGCAACCAGAGACACAAGTCATCTGATTGTGTGATCATTCATTTTTCTGTCTGTGTTCTTGACGTGTTCCCTGATCTTAGCAACTACTTTGGCGAGTGCAGTTTTATCGTAACAGATAAAATTTATAGTGGAAAAACAAAACCAATACTCAAGTTTTGTGGTGAATGTGTCACTGTAACGCATTGTTTGGCTTCACTTACCGCCCGTGAGCATGAGCGCACACTTGCACATGCAGTTGTCATTGTCCATGTCCTTGGTGCTGAAGTCTGCTCCGTGGATTACTAGACTGCTCTGTCTGCCTGCAGTCCCACTGTGGCTTTTCAGGAACAGCCTGAAACACATCAAGGAGGGGGAAGAGGAGGGAGTCAGGACATGGAAACACATCAGGAAGAGGAACGGGGGGAGAGGAGTACGGTGGAGTGAGCAGTACAAGTAATAAAGACAGCGAGAAGACATAACATGCTGCAAGAAATGTCCCCCCGAGAGATCTTTATTTTCTTGTTGTGATTGAGTACATGTAGAACACCTGGAACAACATTAACGCGGCAGAGAGACTATAAGATAAAGAGGCAGTGTATGAAAGAAATACAGATGGAAAGTGAGGGAGAGGAAAGAGCATGTAGTGTAAGGAATGTCTGGGAATCACATTTCCGTCTGCAGGCCTACAGTACGTTAATTTACACCACAACAACAGAGAAGTCATAAAATACTGCCCTGTAACAGCTACGCACAGTGAAAGAGCAACAAGCAACCTGTTAAACCTATCATCCATCCAACGCTGGATGACAGGTATTTCCCCTCGTCTTGTCTCCTTGTGTTTAAGCACATTGTTCCTGCTGTTAGTTCCTCTTCATGATGACACATTCCTTTCATGAAACTGATGCGATTTTGAACACATGATACTGCATTTCTGCTGCCAGTGCATATATATCTTTTGCCATTTATCAGGAGATTTTAGATTCGAAAAGCATGTATGAGCGCTGCAGGCAATAATTGCAGAGTTCATACTGTGCAGAACCTACAATATATCAGTCCTCTTAGGTCCAGCCAAACTGAACATGTTGAATGTATAACAATCACCACTGGTAGGAGATTCAAGCTGCTGGATAGAGACTGAAGCTGCGATCGGCATACAGGAGGCAACTCACTTTAACATTGTTGAAGGGAAGATTTGTTGTTTTGTTTGAATTGCCACTAGGGGGCTATCTATCAAAAAAGAATAAAAAAGTGTTTTGTGGGGAGGTCCATGGGGAGCAGATGAGTTGAGTCCAGACCTTCTGGAGGTATAAACACTGAGTCACACTGGATGCTGCTCTGATATGGAGCCATTTACCAACTCAGAGACAGCAGCGATCCGGGGAGGTGACCTCCACTGGCAGGTGTTGATGTACGCTAATGTTGACTGCTTGCTTACTTTACTCGATGAACTCTGTACATGTCACGGAGAGAAGAGGGGGAAAAAGAAGAGGGAACTGGAGTCTCTGGTGAGTGCTGAATTTAGTGAGAGTTGACCTGAATTCAAACACACAGACACACAAACCCTGCCGTCATCCGTCTTGCTATTGTCGAAGCTCTAGTTCAGGTAAAAAAAAGAGGAAAAACTAAAATGATGTCTGTCTTCTCTGACTTTTTTTGAAGCACTATTGTCTTTTAATTGTTGAGCCATGGTGTCTATACCTTGTTTTGCTACCCAATTCCTCCTCGACTAATGAGGATGTTTCTTTGTGTGTCTATTTACAATAAAATGACGCAAAATAATACGCTGAAAATTTGTCACAGATTAAACATATTCTACAGAAAGTCCACGCTATTGTTAATGCATAGTAGATGCAGATATGCAGGTCTGTATAAACTGAATAGTTGTGCTTTAAATTACTAAACAGCTGTTGAGCATCAACTGGTCATTTTCCATCCCATGTAAGGTGACAAGACAGACAGTATTAATATTTCATATGACAACAAACAGCAAGTCTATAGGTCTGATAAGTCGCCACTCCCAAGCTGAATTCCATCACGCACTCAAGTGTTCAAAGCACAAATTTAAAACTAATATAAAGCTTGGAAGCATATTTCCTCAGGGTGTGTCCCACTGTGAACTCACTCGTCGTGTGATGGGGAATTGCTGCACGCGGCTCTGACAATTCCTTCATCCTTCTGACAGCTCTATCATTACCATCAGAACACGCCTTCCCGTCATCTGCCGCAACAAACACTAAAAGTATTTTGTTTCTCTCACGCTCTCTCAGCTTTTGCTTTCTCCCAACAGAAGAGATCTCAGCACCATGCCAATGAGGTTCATTCTCACCGAAAGCAATTTCCTGAGTTCATTTCTGGACAACAGGGGACCAAGGGCGTGTAGTGAACCTTGCACCCAGTTTGGGTTTCTTTTCCGATGAGAAAGTAACAAATACAAAATATTTCATGCTTTGAGTCGATGCTGAACACCTCCAGCGTTAGTGAGGCTTCGAGGCATCAGGTTGAACATCTCAAAGAAAGAGACGGGTCGACTCCCCAGGAGACAAAGTCATTTAACGTGAAAGACTTCTGTATTTGGACAGCTGTGTAAATGCACTGCAGGTCACTGTTGGGAATTCACAAAGCCACTAAACCAATACGTGTAAGCCTACAACGTAAGGGTGAGTCATGTGTCTAATCAGTGGCACCGAATGACCACTAGACATGGGCAAGTTTGGACAAGAGCCTGTGAGTATATTATAAGCACTTGCGTGTGCGTATATCTTCCCGCGAACAGTACATCATCTGTGACACATGCTGAAGTATTAACCATTGTCTTCAAGGCAACAGATGTCTTTAGATGTAATTTCCAGTCAAAAGTAAACAGTGCTGCTCCACTTACAGTACGAGTAGCATGACTTCTATCAGCTAATTCCCGATTCTGAGGAATAAAACATGCGGTGTCAAGGATGGGGTCTGCTACCGCTCTGATAAAGACCAGACTTCGCTGCACATCCACTCTCCATTTTCCAAAGCTCTTATGACCTCTGTTGCGCAGAGCAATCGCCAAGGCACATCATCAACAGGGATTTTAAGCATGACACTTTGACAGGGTGCTTTAAATAGTCCGCGGCTGTGTTTACCGGGTTCGCCGCATATATTTACCAGACCAACAATCCCCAGCTCAGCCTACATCTGCAGTTTTTCCTGTCTGGATCCATTATGCACTCGGATGATAAGTGGGATAATCCAAAAATGGGTAAAGTAATGAACTCAAGAGGAAGACATGCTATTCCTGAGGCCTGTTTTCAAAGAATGAGCGGGGAAAAGACAGAGAGAGTCTAGTAATTCATGTTGATTAAAATGTATCAGGGGAAAGACATCCTTGGATGGATCTGGGACTTAACAGGCAATGCGTGACCATCTAGTGGTTCCAGTTAAAGTAAATTTGTATTGCGATTGGTCAAGGCTTATTATTAACCAAAATATTGAGCTATGAGGGATATAATTTAGGTTTACTCGATGACAACCTTGGGAAGGGAGGCTGGTGTCCTGCCATCTTATTCTTCTAATATCCACTTGTTTGTGATCTTTAGTCATATTTAGAAAATTGAAGAAGCAACAGTGCATGTCATCATTTAACCCAAACTGCAAAGATATATCTTTTCATTTGCCCTTGGTGGTTTATTGTCATGCAGTTTGGTTTTATCTACTTAGATTGTGAGACATCTGCTGATCACAAATACCTGTCAAGTCAATTTGACTTGGTGGAGTCATTACAGACAGACAGACAGCACAGAGCAATCTTGTCTGTATTGTATGTGTGTTGGATGCAAATGTCTCTGGTGGAGATATATCAAACCATGGATAAATAAAACCAAAACTATTCACACTACTAAAACACCATTTGGGTACACAAGGGGAGAAAATGTGTGTGTATGTGCGTGATTTGGGTAAACCACCAACTGCTTAATGCTCCGGCTTTGATGCAGATTCAGTTTCAGTCATAATGAGTCTATGCTCTGGAGTATTACAGCTGCAAGCTGTGTACGTGGGAAATGAGTTGTTGCAGGGTCAGGTGAGGAATCAGATATGTTTATTTGAGAGCGCTTCCAAGTAAAACTGGGTTTCCAGGATTTTAGCACTGTATCTTAGGCACACTGTTATCAAACATTATCAAAATATTAAGGCCTTTTTTTTTTTACAGGCTTCACACATCATGTGTATTATAAACACAAGCTTTTGTTGCGTAAGACGTGCATCAAAATGCTGAGCTTCTTAGGGCTTTTTTTCCCCCTAAGCGCCTTAAAAAAGTTAAGCAAACATAAATAAGCCATCATATTTAAATGCACTCAAATTGATCACATGGACTTCTTCCAAATATGCGTCCCACTCTCCCAACACACAGCAGAGGATGTGTTGGATCGCAGCGGAGCCGGCTGGGATTGGCGCGAGGCCTCAGATTCGCTAACGTGTCGCCTGTTTGCAGTCTTTATCTGACACATCCCATTTCACAACGTTACTCCGAACAGAGGATATTGCTGTCATACTGAAACTCTATGAGGAAATTTCTCTGGAAGGGTTAGTGAAAGGCCGTTAAACAATGTGTCTCATGAAATCTCTGCTACCCTGTACAAAGTTCAAGCCGGTCTTTGAAGAGTACGGGAGAAATCAAATACTGAGATAGTGTGAGCAATTTCTGTAATGTGCATCAAATCTTTCTTGAGGCTCGGATGAAAGTGGTCGCAGCCCTTTTTTTAACAATCATCTATTGACTGACAGCTACGCTTGTTTTCTTTCATCTCCATACATGAAGGTGACAACCCAGCCGGCTGAGGGTCCAGCGCGTGCTGTTACACACCTGGAAGTCATTAGCCTCCTGAACTGCAGTCTGATTGGCCCATTGCAAAGGTTAATCACCCTGACCAATGGTTCGCTTCCTACTGCCGGGCCACAGAGGTGTCTGGCTGGCTGAGACCCGCTTGGCTGCTCTCCTGCCACTGGGTGTCAAATAGCTCCATTGAGACACATGTACACATGATGGAAACAGTATGCACAGGTTAGCTACAGTGCACTCATGTAGATTGATAATACATGCAATGTTTTCTTCAGTAAAGTTACTGGCTGAGGAGTGTTTCTCAAACTTTTTACATCAGAAAGTATTAGGCTCTTCATGTACCGTCATTATGACTCAAGGCAAGTCATGTCTCCTTACTGTTTTGTGCCGTTGCTAACATTTGCAAGTTCTGTTGCTACAGTGGTGCTGCTTAAGTAGCCACTAGCACTTATGCTAGATTCACCGATGTCAACTGGGAAATTCTCCTCCTGCGATGTACTGCGCATCCTGATAGTTCTCATTGGGAGCAAAGTTTTTAGTGTTTTTGAAATGTTCATTTTTACCTCCCTTGACTCCCTTAATTTCTGTTTGCTCACAGTTTGAGTTGAGCTCGCTACTGATCGTCATATGTGCGGGACAAGCATGAATATGACTAGGTAGCAGGCTGAAACAAAAAAAATAATTATTAAAATTATTTATTTTAATTTACCTGGATTTTTACTTGATTAATTTGACAAGGTGACAGAGTATGGAGTTATAGAAGTGCCATAATGAGACAAATAATAAAAAAAGTGTTTTCAAAAAATTTACTTTGGCTTATATTATGGCTTTCCTATGACTCCATAGTAGAGAGCTGACCAATCAACTGTACATTGTGTCGAATTTAAAAGTCCATATCAGAGCTTTGATTACTGATAAACTTTAAATACACAACAGATTTTTCATTTCTAACGAGTCCTGCTGCTGATTCTGTTGCAGCCTCCGATGCTTCGTCTCCGTATCGCTGGAAACTGTGGAACCCGATGCTCGCAGGGATGAGATTCAAGTAGACATAACTTGAGATATCCAAGATTATCTCAGTGTGAGTCTTGGAAAATGAAAGGGTCACCATGTTTTGGAACGCACATCTCTGCCAATATCTTTTCTAAATCCTCACATGAAACACGTCTAAACGAGGTCTATCTGATTCCACGGGGAGATCGGGGCCATTACCATATGGAGAAATCACTGGATTTAAGAACTTGGCTGTACGAACTGAGAAGGATATTGAATAAAGATGTAATGGCTCGTTCAAAAATAAACATATAAGTCTTTTCTTCCAGCAGGGAGGCACACTGAAAGTACATACCGTACGATCATTTTTTTATTTTTTTTTTTAAATCGGTAAACCTCAACTTGTGTCTGTGCATATATTTAACTACTGTGAACGTGTACCTCACACAATTTTAGTATTTATGGTTCTGTCTCGCGCCCAGCGTACCGCACATCTTTGCATGCGTATTAGTGTTTGAGGTGCATTAAACAGACATTACTCAGACGTTAACTGACCTACATTCCTCTGAGGTAGTTTTTAAATGCAGACATTATCAGGCTAAAGTTGAGCAAAGGGTTTTGGAAATCTTAGACGAATTTTACATGTAATGAATTTAATAGAAAGTTATTGGAAAATATGATAATAAGATATATGATTTGTTTATGGTTTAAGTCCACTTGGGTGCAAAATGAGTGGGACATGGCATCCCACATACGAAAAGGTTTGTACTGCACGAACATCTTATTGGCTTGCACTTCTTTTCTTCTTCTTTTCTATATCACCATTCATCAAATAATCTGCACAGGGATTTACAATATTCACCAGGCGCCAGAGCTTTGGCTGGTAATGTTTTCAATTTGTGTGTCTGTGTGTGTCATCATGGCAAAATGGCATCCTGGACACATCTTTTGTGGTGGGAACTCACACAGAAGCGGTTTTGAGTAAACACCGAGCTGTTTACATGTCTTTCTGTGGACAGATTTTTGTCAGCACAATAAAGTCACAACCGTGATACAGTCATGAAAGTTGTGTACAGGCATGTAGTTGGGATTAAAATGAAGGCTAAGTGGCTAAATGGTCATGGTCGGAGCAAGGGACTGAGGAGGTAGGAAGTAGGAAAGGGGACACTTTATGGCCCTGGCCTAGATTTGTCTAGTGCAGCTGGTATAGCTGCTATTGTTTCCACCTTGTCTGTCTGTCTGTCTGGCTGTGGATGGATTTTTGTCAGCACAACAGAGCAAGATGCAGTTACGAAACTTTACAGATGTGCATGGTCTGAGCAAAGGGGCCCCGCTTGCTTTACATCCATATTTGTGTATATATGGTGGAAACTACCACAGAAGCAGTTTGGAGGTATTTCGCTAGGTGTTTATGTCTATCTGTCTGTCTGTCTGAAGGATTTTGTAAACACAAGCACTAGAGCCGTGCGAGATGCAGCACCAGTCCAGACAGGTGTGCAGCTGAGATCAAAATAAAGCCTTAGTTTCATGTGATCCGACCCATGAATACAGTTCTCATGTAATAATGTGGTAATGAGGAGTCACGGGTCGGAACATGAACAGCTTGATTGGTGTCGTGCCGGACTGATCCTTCCACAAGATGGTCTCTAGTTAAAATGTTGTACTGAGCTCTACTGCAACAACACTAAAATTCATTTCAGGGCAAACTCGACTCTTGAATCAACTATGAACATTATTTAGGAGAACAATTATACTAAGTGCCACTTTATTTTTCCAACCCCTGTGTGAGTCGGCCATTAAAACATGATTACGTACATTTATTGTACAGCTCTGAAGTAACCCACCGGAGGGCTCGCCAACATTCGGTATGTTTGCATGCTTTGAGTTTACTCATTATTTTCACTTTCCTGTGCTTTTACAACAATAATTGTCTTTTCTGTTATTGTCAAATACATCTGTGTGCAAAACAGTATTGTTTTATGCTTAATTCTGTTCGGTTAGGCATGAAGAAATCACACCTCTCCCTTAGTGCGCTGCAGGAAGCTCTGTTTCCTGGATTCTTAACGAACCACTTTTAGGTTTGTAACAAAACAAAACAAAACAAAAATTCAATATGCACCACTACATCATTGTATACTTCAGTTGGTCTCTGCTGGCTGACAGATATAATAATACTTGGTGTTTATTTATTTAAAAAGCCTCTGTCAAAAATGGCATCATGGAAAAATGTTAGAAAGCCACCTATAAATCAAAAAAAACGTCTTAGCAACCAGGCCATTCTCAACAGTCCGTGTTTATCTGCGTGACACTGTTTATCTAAGCTGGCATTGTGTATCATTTATTTCAGTTCGCGGCTTTGTCATTTTAAGTTACGTAATTTAGTTTTTGTGTAATGTCTATTTTTCTTCTATCGTTGTCATAATTTCCCTCTGACTCACCTCTGCTTTACTTTTTCTTTTTTTTTTTAATTAGCATTCTTATGTCTCTTTGCTTGACTTTTACTTTACCCCTCCTGTTGCTATTGATATGTAGACACAAAGCCCATTTTTCCCCCCCGCAATGAACCTCTGATAAATGAGGGCGATTAGCTGGATGTGTTGATCCGATGGCTATCGTTACAACAATATTTGCGGGTCATCAAATTATATTTTTATTATTTTGCTTTCTGCAACCCACGCTATATCATCGCAACCAAATTAGCTCTGATGATAGGGGGACTTTCTACAGTTGTTTATAAAGACAGTAACCTCTGCAATTATGGTGACCCCACTCACAACGAGGAAAAAAGCTAAAAGAGCTCATTTCACAATATTATTATGAGGTTGTGGTTCAGTGGGAACTTTGTTGCTCTGGTCAGCTCAAATGTACCACTCACAGTGTTGTCCATAAGATTTGTTCATTTAACATAAAAAAAACACTGCTGGTATCATCTTACACTGTGCAGACGTAGCTGATGATTTGATTTCTTCTTTTATTTGGTTTCTACTGCAGGGATGTAGTCGTCCTGATCTGCCCCTGCTCTCAAGTTGTATTTGCAAGACCAGTGCATTGTAGATATTTTCTCTTTTCCAACCCGCATTGATGAAAATAGTTCAAGTCTTGGAGCCAGAGGTGCATGAATAGGCTTTGGCAAAGTTTATAGTTAAACCAAATAGTGTTTATATTTTCATTTTACATTAATCTGCACTTCATTTTATATATTAATCCAGGATTTGTTTGGCATATATAATGTCAGAAATTTGAGAAAAATGCCCATCATAACTTTACAAAGACCAAGTTGAGTCATTCAAATTTCCTGTTTTGTCTTACCAACAGTCCAAAAAGCAAACATATTCAGTTTGTTGTTATGCAAGGATGAAAAAAAGACAACATTTAAATTTGAGAAGCTGGAGCAACCTTAATAAACAACTTAAAGGATAAGTTGACCCTGTCATCATCTCACCTCTATCCCAATGGAAAGTTTAAAGTTCCTTAGTCCAAAAAACATTTTCTGGAGATCGTTCGACCCGAAAAATTTTCGAGCTAGGGGAAGTATTTCAGATGGGGTGCTCAGCAACCCAGCAGCTGGAGTGAAGACTTCATGTGTAAATAATGTCTTTTCTTATCAATTGGGGATTTGAGCTACCGGAGACTTAGATTATGTTTGAAGAGCTGCATGAAGCCATGTTTTCTTTTCCCCATTGCTTTTTGCATGTCTAAAACAAGTCCCAATCTAATTCAGCTGTTTAGGAGAATGCTGCAATGCAGTTTTGGGTGAACCTTTCCTTTAAATAACCGGCCAGTAAACAAAACTATAGTGTTAGATCTCATTTTTGGTGAAAGCCCTTCAACTTAACAGTGTTTGACTGCATGAACTCAGCTGTGTTAACAAGCTGTAATCAGTTGTCACCTTATCAGTTATGATTCATGGAAGCAAACTCTCTGAGGCCAGGATTGGCTGTGTGAAAAAGGCCTTCAACACAGGCAGAAACTGTAATATACAAATGGTACTGACAGAGAAAAATAATGTTTTTCTAAGTATCGCTGAATTGAGGGAAAACTGATGTTTATTGATGCTTAAATGGGTTTCCTGGAACCTTAAGCACACACATCATAACCATGTAAATATCTGTTTTTGAGATTTACCCCTTCATTGTACTGAATGAAGACACACTGCACAAATATGACATTGATTCCCTGTATATTATTTCATTTCTCAAAGATTATGACCCTACATTTCACAAAGGAATAATTGCACACCTCCCTCCCTCTCTGCAAGTTGAGTAATTCCCATTTCACAGCATACTGTGCTGTATATATATGTATTAAAACAAAGAAGCTGGCAGGAGGACAAACATTTCCTGGCTGCTGTGCTCAACATTGTTCATGATGAATGGTGAGTCGTGCGCATTGTTAGATCACCACTATTCAGTTATTCTACCTGGTTTCCAAGCAGCGTTTTACTGCTCCTGGCCTTGTTTATGTGCTTTTTGTTCTGACAGCCTGTGTATGAGACACAGAGAGAGAGAGACTGTACCATATGAGGTCTTGATAAATGTTTGTCTGACTCACACTGACGCAGACTATATTCCAGTAAACCACCGCGGATGACAGAAAATAAACCCGAAACCAACTCAAAAGACAAGCCATATCGCTTACAGCTATCTCTTCGGTTTCACAGCAATAAATGCCATTTGGACAACTTGTCACAGATTGTTTGACATTTAAAAGCAGAGAGGTGCCAAAGCAGAAACAACAAGAGTATGTGGCAGCCGCGGTTTGTTTGTGGGCCAGGCCATCTGGTTTGTTTTGGCCCGTGTTTCAGAGTAGCGATGTGTGATTATCATACCGTAACTATTTTTCAAGAACAGATCTATTTATAGAGATCAGCGTGTTGATTCGACTCCTAAACAGTGTGAGCCTGCATCCAAAACAGCCTGGAAGGGTTGGGGGTGTCCTTTGCCATGTCTCAGTGGGACGAAGACAAAATTATTGCTTCCCTAATTCAAAAAGGACAAAAGTTCAAGTATGGGGTGTTGAGAATAAAGTGTAAAAGGGTGATATAAAAGCAAATATAAACTTATGTGATAGTGTGTGTGATGAGAAAGTGAGAAAGTGACATGAGGAGTTGGATGGTGTTTTCTTAAAGATATAATATGTAGGAATTCTGGATCTAACAACGATTTGTGCACTTACATCATCCCGATGTTTCCAACAATGTTCAAACTCAGAGAAATCCACAAGTTTGTCCAAGCTAACGGTGCGTTTCATGTGGTCGCCTGTCGCTGTTTCCCGGATAGGGAAATCGGCATACGAGACAAAACTTAACGCCAATAACATTTCAAAACATTACCTCATCCGTGAACATCTGTGCCTGAGTCACATCAGAGAGTTTTTCTTCAGCAATGGTGGTTGTTTAATGGTAGTGCAGTGAGTCTGACGGCAGGAACTGTGTTTATTCGTGTTTCTCATGCAGTGTTTATCTGCCCAACACAGCCAGTTGACTTTACTGTATACTAGCCGTAAACGTTAATGAGCAATGGCACACAAGGAGGGTGTGTGTGTGTGTGTCAAAGAAAAAAGCCAGAAAAGCCTGTAAACGGAGGACAACTCCGGGTATTGCTGCTGCAGTCGGGTCAATACACAGGAGTGAACATTAATCTGAATCTGGTTCCGGATCAGAGCAGAATACGAAATGACTTGAGGGTCTGGCACTCTTGCCCCCACTCCATCCGGCCCTCAATGCACCACAAGATCTCTTGGTTGAATCTCCAGGACTACCAAATTTACAGACCTGAACTTCACATTTTTGTGCCTGTACATTCAAACCAGAGCCATTAATAAAGACTAAAAGGTAACCAGAGTTTCTCTCTGTCCCCACATTGCCGTTACACAAAACTTCAACTTTGCGTTAAATTCAAAACAATGTGATCTTTTCTGCTTGATTGAAATCCATTTCTCCTCAGAGAAAACCCCAGAGCCAACTCCAGGTATAAGCTGCTCAAGGCGTAAACCTCGTAAAAGTGAAACCCCTGTCGAGATTAGATATGGCAACAAGCCTAACGGCCCCCCGCTGTGGGGAAACACTTGAAACTTGTAATCTCTTCAAGAGCTTCCAAGGAATAGAATGGTTGAGTTGAAGGCTTTTAAGTCACAGGATCCCGCTCCTTATTTCGTCTTTCAAAAGCTGAACCAAAGACATTTCGCAACTAAAGGGACCTCTTATCAGAGCGAACCAGCCATCCAGTGAAAACTGCAGAATTGGAGATGTCAGGCCTTCTCTTCTAAAGCCAGCGATTGCTTGGAACTCGGTGGAATTTGCAGTAGTTTTCCACATCTGAGAGGGCCAAGCATCTGCCATAGTTTGAGGCCTGTTATCATTAACCCCCTCAAAAGAAAACAGAAACCTTCGCCCCCACATCACACGAGGACAAAATGTCGATCAGAGAAGAAGTTTGCAATAAGGAGACGATGACAAGCGATACATTTGGTTTGGAAGGAATTTGCAATGAGAAAAACGTAACGCCATAGACTTACATAATGGGATCGACTTGATTGAGGCGTCTGGAAAGCTCCCAGTTACTGGCCATACTTCGCCATTATCTTGACACCCTGGAACATTTTGTCTTTCTATTGAGGTATGATTTCCTTATATAATTTCTTTCCTCCTTCCTTCCTTCCATTAGTGACACATGTTAAAGACACAGTTTCACAATCTTCTATATGCAGCGATAGAGGCAAGTAAAAACAAAAAGACTTGTCTAGACGGGAGGCTTTTCAGTCACGTTTCCAGTCGTCCATCTCACGCACGTCTGATAGAACAAATATGCTTCTAATCATTACAGCTGTCTACATAGGGAGCAAACTCCCGCTATCGGCGTGTAACCACAACCTGCCACGTATTTTTATGTGTCAAGTCTATTTTCTTCTGTTTTACACGGATCAACAATGATTGTGTTGTGCTCTGAGCCAAAACACGAACTCCACGTAATACAGTTTGAATGCATCCTGTGGAGACACTGGAAGCTTCTGTTGCTCTCACTACACAGGCTGTGAAGACTTCGTGTCAGAATCTACAGCTACGCTAGCAGCTCTGTGAGTCAAGCGCTTTGAGCAAAACGCTAACAGAACAGCCATGCTAATGTGGTCACCAAGAACAGCTGAGTCTGATGGGAATGTCATTGCCGATGGAAAGTCAGCCAAAGCTCTGCAGTCTATAAAACATTTGTGGAGCTTCACAGCAAAACAGCATTTCAGCACTCTCCTAAAAAACTGAAGTAGAAGGGGACCGAAAAAACAAAACAAAAACATGAAGTGGTTCCATACAAGTCGTCTGGTGTAATCCAGTTATCCGAAATCCCAGATTGATTTTTAAAACACAATATTTACACCCTTTTAGAGCCAAATCTTCACTCTTTCGGAAGTGGGTGGACAACTCGACTGTGTGTAGTAAACAAGGTCTTCTGAAGTCAAGTTAGCATCTCAGGATTTCCCGGAGACTTGGATTATGCCAGACGTCTGGAGCCATTTTAAATTTGGATGGATTGTTTTCTTTGTTTTTTGTTTGTTTCTGTTTTGTTTTATAACGAGTCACCACCTGCTTCTGTTTTGTAGGAGATTGCCGCTGTTTTGCTGTGAAGCTCCAAAGGACTTTTGATGAACGTTTTCCTTTGAGGAAACTTAAGAAGGCTAACTTCCCTCGCCAAGTTCCTGTCAACTTTAACAGAGGAGCAATAGAAAACATTCTGACTGGGAACATCACAAACTGGCACGGTTTGTGCACCCAACCCAGCCACAGTCTGACATCTACCGCTGCCATCTGGCAAAACATACTGTCGTACCACCAGACTATGGAGCAGCTTGAAACCTGAATCTCGCATGACATTTTTTGACCTAATGTCATATTAAAGGTTAATGGATCAACAGAGTTCCTTTAATTTATCCTGAAGGGGACATGAATGGCCGATTCATCCAACAGTGATTGATTTATTTCACTCTGGACCAACATTGCCATCGATGCAATGCTACTAGCGTGGCTAAAAATGATTGGTTCAATCATTTGCAGCTTCATCCGTTTATTCATATTTCCGCCTGATGTCTGCATTGCTTTAACATGTGGTGCAAATATGACACCACAGTTCAAACCACGACTGAATTATGCAAAAATCCCTTGGCCTGAAAAAACAATTATCCCCCTCTTTGTCCGAATAAGCGGCGTTACCTGTAGTTTTGTTTCTCACTGCCGATTTGGAAGCGGTCGTAAAGTGAGAAAGCCTGGTGTCCGTCCCAGTCCGTCAGCTCTACACGGAGGGCATACTGCCTCTGGCTGGTCAACTGGTAAACATACTCGTTCCCCAACCAGTGCTCCGCGGTCACGCTCCCAAAGCCCTAAAGCGAAGAAAAGAAAAACAGTGTAATCAGTGTGGAAATAGCCCTGATAATCCTTTTTGTAAATCATAGACCAGAGATTGTTCACTGCTATGTCCTCTCCTTTTCCTAGAATGATAAAATCTTAACACCAGAGGATTGTGGAATGGATGGGAAGGAATTTTCTCATTTATTTATTGATTTATTTTTCGTCAATCAGAATTAAGATCAGAACAAACGGTTCCTCAAAATAAATAATGTGGCTGTTTATCCAGCATTCAAAGCATCCCAGCGTTCTCTCTCATTTCTCCTGACATCAGTGAAGAAGCCGGGAACATTACTTCAATTGTATATTAATATACTTTTTAAGTTTTAAGTGTACTTTTAGCTTGATCCTGCACATGCAAAGACTTACCTACCCAAAGTGCCTAAATTGGTACCAGCTGAAATAGACACACACCTTTTTCCATTTCTGTCTTCCACTCAAGTCACACATGTTAAACTCATTATTAAAGACTTCTTTCCCAAAACATATACTACACGCACGGACACTCCTTCAAACAACTGCGAAAGTTCGCATTTGATCAGAGTGGCTCCCGGTCACAGGCAAAGTGCTTCTGACAGCAGCAAGAGCGGTAGATTGCAGAGGGGAATATTGCAGAGCGGGATGACATTACAGCTCTGACAGGATAGTCTGGACCGCTCCATTAAAGATTGGGAAAGGGGGGGGGGCAGGAGGAGAGGCAAAGTCAGGGGGAAAGTCTGTGTTTGTGCTAAAGCGTGTGTGGTGATGAGAAATGGGGAAGGAGGGAAAGTAAATATGGGGCATTCCTCGGGCCTTAGGCATGTCCTGCCGAGTGGGTGGAAGAGAAAGTGACTGGGGCCCATTACTGCTTCTTTTCTCTCTTTCTCCGTCTCTATATTTGATCTCATGATGAGATGTTCCCCTCTGACTGGCTTTCAAGCTTGATCCAATGCCTCCTACTGTGACTGCGGTTTATCTCAAGAAACTCTGGCTGGAGAAAAGGATTGGACTAGAGTTCTGTTGACAGCTTTCTTTTGTATAGTTCCGGTGCCTCCCGATCCTTCACACGCAAACCTGATCTACATCACTCAGATCGAGAAAAGATGAGGAGATTGTTAGTCATATTGTTGGACCGAAGGCTCGGTTTGCATTTCAGTTACACTTGCTGAAATCACTTTTGTCGGGGGAAAAAAGTAATTGGAAACGTTGAGCGCTGTTCATGTCAGGAGCTGTTGTAAATTAAGACGAGTGTCCGATGCAACAATGGTTCCCAACCTTTTCTTGTCTGACTCACAACCGTATCGGATGAACTGATGAGTATCTTCCATCAGCACCAGCTTTCATATTCTGATGAATGGATCGCAAACGGACAGTTATTTAACAATGCTAATTCTCTAACAGTCGCTACAGTTACAATAATCGTTTCATACAATTCATAGGTAATCGGTTGTTCAAGTCTGCATTCATAAACAGGGGTTTCCCTGCCTATCTGACGTGCACTTTTGTATTATTGGCTGTCACATTTGTTTAAAGCGCTGACAAAACCGCAAAGCCTTTTCCGCTAACGCCAGAACGATTGTTCCTTTAATCAAATCTTTGTAACTTAAGCCTATTTTTTAAGCGCCGGTACTTGACAGATCATTTTAGAAAACAGAAAATCGAGTGAAGCTGTAGATTCGACAAACACTGACTCCTGATCCAGCGGCATCTCATTACTCACTTCCAGCCAATGTTGGAAATAATAGGACGGTTAGCTCATCTCCGAGCCCTCGTTCTGAACCGCAGGGCTTTGGCTTTGCCATCAGCAATATATAACTGTTTGAATGACACAAAACCAATACTATTTTCAAGTCCGGTGCCCTTTTGTCCTTTTCTGTCATGTTTGTTTGTCATTACTTTTAGCTAAATATTCCAACTGTTATCACTTTAAGCTAACTTTGTCACCTATTATTACTTCTAGTTAACTATTTCAACAGTTATCCATAACTTTTAGCTAACTTTGTCAACTGTTAATTTAAGCTAACGATTTTAAGTTATTCATCACTTTTAGCGAACTATTTCAACTTTGATCCAATAGCAAATGATTTTTGTCAATAAGGCTCTTAATAGCTAACTGTTTCTGTAAAGCTGTAATCTATTACCTTTAGCTTACTACCAGCTGTCATTCATTACTTTAAGCTAACTATTTTAACAGATCTTTTCTTTTTGCAAACATTCATCACTTTCAGCCAACAATTTTATCTGTTTATTTATGCTTTAAGCTAACAATTTCTGCGGCTCAGTGACGGGGAGCCGTTGCTCTACAAGCACCATTTTCACATACTGATAAGATGAATGTGAGAGTTGTGAATATCATTTTCAAGGTCTCCTGTGATGTGTGGTCCACCGGTAATGTAATTACAAACATGAGATGGCCTTAAGATTACACTTTAATGTGTGCACTAGATCCCTGTTGCCGAGATTCTCTCCATGGTTTCACAAAGAAACAGCATCTCAGCTTTGACTGAAAGATTTACAAATCCTCCCGGAGCACTAAATGTGAGAGCACAAGGCTTCGGAGACCAAGAATGACTAAATTAATAACACAATAAAACGCCATTTATCACCTCTAGTCTTTTCAAGGAGAATAACGGTAATACTAAGCTGTTAGATCAGCGCTGAAAATGTCAGCCAAGGTCCATTAGTGTGCCCTCATGTACTGTAATGCACTCCATGCTCTCTATAACACCTGTTCAAAGCTGGATGGTTTCCATATCTGTCTCACTGGTGCTTACAGTGCTTTTCAGTTCACACACTATCATTATTTTCTTTTTCTCCTTTGTCTTTTGTGCTCTCTTTCTCTATAATTTTCATACATTTCACCAGCGTTCACTCCCAGTTATGTGCTTTCATTTGATTTAACTCTGGAGTTCTCAGTCTTTAAGCTGGTAAATCGTACATCAAAGAGCAGCCGAGAGAGGGGAAATAATTAAACTGGAAACACAAAGCAGATTACGGTGGATTGAATGAACACAGTCGGTTTGACAATAAACTGACTGCTAGAGAAAGTTATACACAGGTGAATTACACGGCAAACACAAGCAGCGCAACGTCCAGCAATAATGAATCCAATTTCCCGTCTAAACACAGCTCAGGTTGTAAATGTTAACACTCCCAATGCAAATATGCAAAGATTTCCACCTTGATGACAAACAGATGAAACAGCTGGCACTCACACAACGGAGACTAAACAAATTTATGTTTTTACATTTAGGTAATAATTTCCTGCTGGAAAAGAGGAAGAATAACAGCACGCCACCGAAGCCTCGGCTGAGCAGCGGAGAGCAGCGAGTCCCACACACCCGAGACGATATTGCTATTAAACAAAACGACATAGGAGCTTTTTGCTGAGGAGGAATCATATCTTGCTGAAGCGTTCCAAATGGTCTTGGATCATTCAGTCTGGCCTCTTAGTTTTCATCATGTTCAATCGAGGCCAAAACACACACTCCATTTGTCATCATCCCTCTTCGGAAGTGTGTTTTTGGAACAGGATGTTTTGCTCATCTCACGGTTTCGTAATTTATGCTTAATGGATATGAATGTGTGTTTCCTCCCTTTCTGTCTGCGTGTTGACTCACTGTCTTGTCTTTGGAGGGACCACCATTATCAACTTTCTTTTAATGGATATGGATGTGTGTCTGTATGTAGGGCAAGTGACCGTGCGCACGCATTTGTCTTCATCTCACCGTCTTGTACTCCTTCCATGTTCTCTGGAAGTCCACACTGCCGTCCTCTCGGCGCTGGATGACCGTCCATCCACCACCGGCTGTTTCCATGTTGCAATACACCTACACAATTGAAAAAGGAGGGTGGGAAAACACATGTATGAAGGTAATGGATCACTAATAGCACCCATAGGTCTTTGGTCAGGATTCAGTAGATGTAATTCAACTGGAAACTAAGCTTCCAACATTCAGCGGGACTCTCAGCGGCATTAACAAACAATGAAGGGTCAATCATTTGGTTTCAGACACTCCTTTTCCCGGCTTTCATGATGAATCATCTCTGGGAATGCGACGTATCTGTGTCCTCCTCAAACTCAATCAGCGTCCCCTTATCCCTCACCAGCTCCCCAGAGATGTTCCTCATCAGACGGCCTCGATCCGGCGGGATCAAAGTGGAGGTCCTGGGTGTAATGTGGCCCTTAACCTTGGACCTCAGCGTGTGTAAGCTGATAATGCAAGGCTGGTTGCTCTATCTGCAGTGTTGCTCTTTGTTTTGAGGAGGAGACCCCCGGGTGGAGTGGAGAAGGTCTCGCACCTCAGCCGGCCCACACAGCTGAACACACATGAACACAGCCTGGGTATAATTAAGGAAGTACCCTTGACAGAATCATTTTCCCTCTAGACCGGCTCATCATTCATGCTGGACATGCACAAATGCACACACGTACAAACACTGCTGACTTTTAAAGTTGATACGATATAAAAATGTCTTTTTGGCAATATAATCAGTACAGTACACTGTGTTTTTTTTGTACCAACTGACGATGTCATTAGTTGTATTTTTACTCTGCGTGCGCTGGCTCTAAAAATAGTCTAACAAGCATAGTTGACCAGCTATGGGGTTTGGTTGCATTGTCCCATTTCTGACTTGAGGTAAACCTAAGCTACTTCCTGATTCCATGTTGGTCAATGTCGCAACTGAAATTGTGGGGAAACCCGAGGAGTGCTGAGGGAAAGATCCCAGGTCCAAATGTATGTGATGTAAGACAGCTAACACTAGCCAGACCTTCCTTCTTTGAGCTTCCGACAACTCAGCCAAACCAGTTTTCAATTTTAAGTTGTGACATGTTGTGGTCTGGTTAGGTTAAGGCACAAAAAACACTCGGTTGGGGTTAGGATAACATCACGTTTTGCTTTGGTTGCCACAAACACGGCTGAAAATTGTTCCGAGGTCTCTTAAAAAGTATACAGCGGTTTCACGCTTACAAATACTGATATTACAAAAATATCCAGGCTACCTAGCTTCCACTCGGAAAGCGAGACCTTGTTAGCTACGCTAAGCTTAGCTACTCACTTCCTGAGTGGAATATAAACTTATCTCAACATTTAGTCCTCCTAAACGCTGAATGTTAGTAATGAGAGGTTTGATTTCACAAAATCCTCTTTTGAAGAATGGAAAAAGCCGCAAATGCCACTGATATAGTTTCCTTCAGATCTTTGCTATTAGCCCAGCAGCACCAAGGTTGAGTTTGAGAGACGGTAATCAACACACATTAACCTTCTTCTAATCTCCAAACTTTTTAAAATCATCACTCCCATTAATCAGGATCATGTAAGCATAGCGTTTCAGGTTGAGAACACACACACATACATGCACACACTCACACACACAACTGTCACCATCCTCAGCGTCTTGTGTCACGTCCAGTTTCACACTTCACCCCCTCACAAAGCTGCCAAGAGTATTTTCAGCTCTTAATATTCCTGCAGCAGCTAGCACCCATCATTCACACTCATCAGTCCAGCGGTGGCTCTGGGTCTTTTTTCGCTCACTCAAAGAAAACGCACCAAAGCCTGTAAACCCACTATGATATAAGAGCGGCCTAGAAGTGATGAAATGGCAGCTATTTTCACATTACAGTGAAGTGCTGGCTGTAAGAGTTTGCGGCTTCATACCTTTTTGGTCTCCTGAGGGTTGATCTGGATGGTGTAGACTCCGTTCTTATGGATGCCGGCCTGGTAGAGGTCGGCGCAGTCGCGGAACTTCTTCTCTTCATCCATGACCTTTGTGCTATTGGGCACAACTGTGGGAATGGAAGAGATAATGGAAACTGTGACAATCTTTGAAGACAAATCAAACACAGGCAAAGCTACTTGCAGCTCTGGAGCATATTACAAGTTGTGATCTTCATTTCTTAGAATCCAGAAGCTCTATAGATAGACAGATATCTGCATGTGAATGAAGAGTCTGTTCAAGAAGGTATCAGGAGCTTTTCTGTTTGTAGTCCCATCGGATATCATGACAACAATTTAGCTTTTTATTAGATTTTTTTAAATGAGTCATCTCTAAACCCATTGGCTTTGTTCCAAGTTGCTAATTTCACTTTCAACAATAGCAGAACAGAGAAAGTCTGGTGCTGGATATCAATCCATGTGCTGTCTACACCGGCGACTAGCCCCCAAGAAATTTGCCATCGCCCCCAGAGGCTAAATTCGGATCAGATGATAGCTGATCTGTAGCTCTTACGTAAAAGGAATAGTTTGGTATTTTGGGAAGTATGCTTTTTCACTGCTTGCTAAGAGTAAGATAAGAAGATTAATACAGCTCTGTGTATAAGTTAAGTTTGAAACTGGGGCGAGGAGGTTATTAGCTTAGCTTAGCTTAGCAGAAAGACTGGAAGTAGGGTGAAACAGCTAGTTTGGCTGCCTCCAGAGTCCAAAAAATATGACTTCCAGCACACTTTTTATCTAATGTGTTTTACTTGTACACAAAGAGAAATTTCAGAAGCAACAAGTTGTGGTTTTACTAAAAGTTTCTTAGCTAAGTTAATAACCTCCCGCCTCAAGCTTAAGTTCATTAGCGCACTGTGATGGGAGTGGTTTCAACCTCGTCTAGTACAAAAATGTCAAACTATGACGATGCCAGTGAAAATTCATGTAGTGTGTAGTGTGTGTGTGTTGCTATCTGCAACAGTCTTTTTGATATTTGAGGCACCAAAGTCCAAAAAAGAAAGTTTTAAACGGCCCACACCACATTTTGTTGCCACATATGCCAGCTGTCTGTCAGAAACATGAGAGGCACAAATCTGGACTTGGACTGACAGGATGCCAGAGTTCAGGTGTTGGTGCTACAATATGTTGTGATGAACGAAGGGACCAAATAAACACCTGATACACCAGACACAGACACAATAGCGCTGTAAAAAAAAAAAAAAAAGTCCACGCTGTTAAGAATTGTTACCCTTTAAACAACCTCTTGTGTCAGACAAGTATGGAAATCATCAGTTCTATAATGTTTTACGAAATCAGAAATTGCAAACAAACCCTTAACAGGTCACTTTATCATATTTTGGGTCTGTGCATCTCAGAGGAGGAAATATAAAAGGGGTCTGAGGCAGAAGCTGATTGGTGAGGTCTCACTGTGAGTATCTTGTAACAGCCAGATAAAATCTGAGGGCGGCTAACTTATTAGCAAAAGAAAAGTAGTTCATCGCCTGGATGATCTCCAAACTCCGAGGAGAAGGCCCTCAGACTTTTGACAGACCAGCTGCATCCATTTCCATCTGTAGATAATTATGGCGGCACTATTTTGAAACCAAGCAAGGGGCTAAGGACAAAATACTACAAGCTATAAATTTCAAGTTCCTGTTATAACAAGTGGTTTATATTTACCTTCCGAGCCCTTGTTATATTGATGGAAATTCCTTCCGTTTTTCCTTTTTTTTCTCCTCTCTCAGCTTTCTTCCTCCCTTTTCTCCTCCCATACAAGGGGGTTCATCTCAGTTTTCACACCATTGTTTTTTATTGTTGAGTCAAAGAAGATGTCAGGGAAAAGTGAAATGTGTCAGCGATCTTTAGCCTTCGCTTTGATCCCACCCCTAACTTCCCCGGTGGAAGCAGTCTGCTTATTTGGGTGTACTATCTGAGCATTTTGACAAAGTATTGAGTGTCAGCGACAAGAATCTCCTGCTGCGACAGGTTGACAGAGCGGGCCCTCGCACTCCAGACTCTAATACAACAAAGAGCCGCCCTGTCAGGCGGTAATTTACCCCAAGCCGGCAGACAGCGGGGCACATTGTAGAGGCCAGGGAGATCATTGTCAGAGGGGAACTTTCTGGTATTCGATCTGTAACTGTGTGGACGATTATTTCACAATCGCCCTCGAGATCTCCCCCGGTGGAAGAAGAGTGGCTGCCGCGGGACTCGATGCTACAGTTAAGGAGCGGCTCCCCTTGAACAGCTTGCTGCCCAGCTCTACAAATATTATTTATGTCCTAATATTTATTTACAGAAAAATATTTTGTGGTTCAGTGGGGACTCATATTCAGTAGGGGGTTCATGTGAAAAGATCAGCAGGGCTTGGGTGTTTGCATAAATCAGTACCCTTGCCAAATGAGCCCAAATAGTCGAACTAAAGAGAGTGAATAATGGCGCTAAATGGACTGCCACAGACATCACAGCTCCCATGTGAATATAATCAGTCTTTAAATGCCACTCAGAGTTTAAGTGATTCCATACTAAATCCAATGAATTTCTCTGGTGTATTCATATACGGAGGATGCAAAGCGCTATAAAATAATAGCAGTTCATTCCCACAGTACATTTTACAACAATGATGTGTAGGCTGCTTAACATCTGAGGAGGATTATGGCTGCTGTGCGAAACATTTCTGGGCAATGTGTCCCAAGACTGAGATTCAAACTATGGCCTAACTCTTTTTTCTTTAACATACTGCTGGGTAAAGATCAGACTGTCTGCACTATACATTTTGTAGGAATCGCATGACTTGCTTATTATGTTTTTTAACAACTTATCGAGGAATATATAAGGGAAATATATCCGTAGAACTGCTCCTTGTAATTCACACATTACAGTTTTATTGTAGTATTTCAGCAACTCAGTGCACTTAATTGAGTCCACCTCACATCAAAATGTGTTTTTCTTCTTGTAGATAATGTATGTGAAGAGCTGTTTTCACATTTATTGGTGAAATTTTCTCTGACGCTCACTAGAAAATCTGATTTTAAGAGGCGGGCCTATGAGCATGATTTGTGACATCACAAATAGTTTGGCAGCCAATCCTGGTCCAATGTTTAGCAGACACACACTGAGAACGGACTTCACAGTGAAGTGAGATATATTCTGGAAGTTTTAGGAAGAAGAAGAATAGACGATAAAGTTGACTTTACCATAAAAAAGTTAGGAAACCCTATTGTATTGTTTATTAGATAATTAGTATGTATAATTACTACACTGTATGCAGTAATTATACTTTTTCTGCAACAACTGTCTGTCACACATTAGAAAACTCTGTTGTATACCTTCATATTGTGTGGAGGGGATCTTTAATGTGTTTAAATTGACTAAACTGAGGCAGCTGAGGAAAATCTTGTTTTGTACACTATAAATCTGACTGAGGAAACCTTTTACCTCAAAACTACCAAGTAAAGTAGACCAATCACTTGAAGTTGTTAAGTAGCTTGTACAACTTAAATTTAAGAGTCTACTTTACTTGGTCATTATGAGGTAATCCATTTCCTGACTTGTTTAAACCAAAAGTCAACTTTCAAAATTTACACTGTAAACTCAAGCAAACATCCCATCGTCCTTCCAGTAAAAACAACAAAACATTTCCTGGGTCTGATAAAAACGAAAGTCACCAGTCACTGTTAGTGAGCAAATACACTTCTTTTAAACATAACTGACAAAGCAGACTAGAAAACATAGAGTATTCATGTAGTGTAGGAGATTTTCACTCTTGCAATCCTACTGTATATTATCTATACACAGAGCTGTAGCCACACCAGCTAAATGCAATAAATTAACTCACCAACTCTGACTGCGATCTACTGCCTTAATAAATGGCTTTAAAACATATTGCTCCATTTAAGACTTGTGTGCAAAAGCTGCGTATAATGAAATAGTCCTGTTCCCTCAGTGAAAATAAATGCGAATGGTACCCATTACTTTTAAGGAAGGTCGCTGAGGTGACTCCCAATAACTGCACACTTAACAAGGTCTTTGCAACAATAGGTGTCAACTCATTCTGCTGGTCAGTGAAGCATAAAAATAATCATGTGCAGCACTTAAAACTTTTGGTCTGGATTGTGAAGGGACGTCTAATGAAGTGGTTTACCACACTGTCGTGTCGGGGTGTTATAACACGCAAATGCCTTTTTTTTCTTTAAAGCTTTCCATGGAAGGTTGAAATAATTTCACTCTGAGTAAGCAGCTGTAAAAGTGATGAATATCGTTCATTTTGTGGGATGAACATTGTAAAATGTAATCATATTTGGCAGCAAGCTTTTTTTTGGATTGTTCCAAATCTTGGGTCAATTACTGCTAATAACAGCGCAAGGCTCATTGCACCCTAATGAGGTTTGGGTAATGATTACAACCTAAACAAGAGCTCCACTGCTGCATCTGGCCACATCAAAAAATCAACTCAACTAGTGCGCAGCAAAGGTTGAAAACTCACTGAAACTTTAATTGTAGGAAAAGCAGTACTTGGACAAATGGAAAAAAATGCACATTAAAGGATAAGCTCACCTAAAAGATGAAAATTCAGTCATTATCCACTCACGATGGAAAGTTGGGTGAAGTCCGCTAAACATTTCTGGAGCTTGGAAGCAAATCATTGTGGCAGCATTCACTTGAGCAGTTGAAGCAGCTGGGGAATTGTTTTAAAACATTAAAAAAAACAACCGGAAATATCATAAAATGGATCTATACACCTCGTCCGGTGAAATGCAGAAGTCTCCAGAAGCCCGGCGATCCAATATTGACTCGAAGAGACATTATTTAAACCCTTGATGAGCTTGTAAGCTAACACTTTTAGCTCAGCAGCTGGGGAAGACTTCGGCTTTGAAAAGGATGTAAATAATGTTTTCAAATCAATTTGGGATTTCGGGCTTCTGGAAACTTGGATTACACTGGACGAACTGTATGGAGACATTTTATGTTTGTTTTACTGTTTTAAAACAAGCCCCAGTCTACTTCAGTTGTTTAGGAGGATGCTGTTAAGCTGTGAAGCTTCAAAAATGATTCGTGGACTATGAACAGTCACCGGACTTTCCATCAGCATGGGGGTGAGTAGACAATGACTAAATTTTCCTTGTTGGGTGAACTTTTCCTTTAATGGAGCTTTAGTGATAAATCTCCCCTTTCCAAGTATTTTCATCTTCCCAAAGTGGATTTGAGTCCGGGAAAGGCTCAGCTTCCAAAACAACGCCTAATGCAGGCAGACGCCACTCCATGGCATGACATGCTAACCCTTTCCTCAAATAAAAACACTAATCCATTTCCCAAACAAACAGAAGCCCTCCCCTCAACATAGCAAAAAAGAGGCTCCGCTGCTTCTGTGGAAAACAGGGGCAGTGCGTCAGACAATCAGTGAGATCTACCTTCTCCTTCACCTCCTCTGGACAGGGCTTCCCCCAGGAGCTATTACAGTTTGACTTATTCGGGCTGGGGTGAAGAAAGGGGGAGACCTCTGACCTGCACGCCCGCGTCAACCTTCAACACTGCCATGGAAGAGGAAAGGACCAACCACAGAGCAGCAGCGGCCACGTTTCATTTCTATCGCCTCTCATTAAGGCACCCACCAATCACAGACAGGGGGGGATGGGCTGTGATACCCTGCTCTACTGACCCCACAGTCACAAAACAGGCATAAGATAAAGATAATTTGGCAGATTATGAGGCAAGTCGCATCAGGACAAACTCAGATCTCAACAAGAAGAATTCAGAGATGATACATGAAGACCAGACAGGCCTACATGGTCTTAAAAGACCTCTGGTAATTAAATGTAACACACACGAATCCAGACTAAACAGTCGGAGAGCAAGCAGAGGCCGGCGTGACCTTTTGCTGCACGCAACATTAAAATCAGCATGATAAATACAAAGCATGTGTTAATCATGTGCAGTAGTTATCCACTCATGATTCCTACATCCCTTCATACCCCTGTTGTTTCCTGTCAGGTGGGAAACTTCTGGGAAGCTCTATGAGGGTCACGGGGCGTCTCCGCAGGAAATCCACAACCAATCCCCTGACACAGACGTTGCTCTCAAATCTCCTGTGACCAATGGGATTTAAGGCCGATGTTAGGATCAAGTGGGTTTGGTTGTTCAAATGGCTGAGAAAGGGGTAAATGAGTTCACTAAGTTGGACCGAACAGGAGAGGTTGCATTGCTGTCGGGTCAAACGCAGGGCCAAAAGGGAAATCCCTGGTCTCGTATTAACCGGGGGGAGAAGCTCTGAGGAATAAAGTAAGCCTATTACTTCATAGCCAGAGTCATGTTTGACATCTCAACGAAGCCGTGTGCACAGACTTTATAAAGTTAAAGCGTGAAAAGTGATTGTTGGGGGAAAAAAAGAGCACCATGCTGCTTTATGAGAGGCACCAAAGCTCTTTAACAGGAGCACACCGGGTTACAATAAGAACCGTGTTTCTCTCTTCATGCTGCTCTCAATGATGCAGAATTTAATAGCCTGTGCATCCCTGTGTCTCTCGGTATGGGGCAAGGTTTATACAAGTGGTGTCATCATAATTTCATGAGGATTGTGAACTCAAAAAAGCTGCAGCTGTAACATCTGACCAGAGGAAGTAAGTAATCCAAAACAAGTTGAGTGGAGCGCCTCGCTGTTTAAGCGTCACGCAGCCAATCCACAAACTTTTGTTCTGCACATTGTGGTTTGGCACGGGTCAGCAGGCATTTTCTTGGGTGAGGGTCAACCCTGTTTGGGATGGACAATATTTGGAGCAAGGAATAACCAACCAAAGGATGACTGACTGACGTGTTTTCCTCCCCTGAAACATAACATAAACTTTTCTTCGCCTGGTTGGACCAAGCCAGCGCACGGAGGATGTTCTTGATTTTGCTTCATGGTTTCTAAGTGAATCAGGAGTAAATGTTTACAGCCATGCTACAGCTCTGTGAGGCTGACCTCAGCTCACAATGACAATGCCAACATGCTAGAAAACAGTGTTGTTTAGAAAATGTTTATCTTCTTCACCACCTTTGGAAATGGGGTTAGCAGGCTTAGCATTTCCTGATAAACACTTTGCACAGTACAGCTGGAGCTGAAGGGATTTGAAATTAAAAATTTGATTTGATAATGGCACTAAGTGAAATGGGATCAAAAAAGTTCACCCTTAGGGCGACATCAATATTTTTGCAGTTCCCCAAATGGCCACCTGAGGCCCCAAAAGTGAGTCAAGCCCCATACACCCCTGTATACAAATGCTAAACTGTACAGCAGAAATAAACATGTTCACAGCTTGGTACGAAAAAAGGTTTTAGGTCTCTACAGAGGGGCGAAGAGCCAAAACATTTTTTTATCCCGTTGGAATTGTGCTATTAATTAGCCTACACATATATTTGTCAATGTAAAGATCATTTTCAATGCAAGACAGTCAATGTTGTTAAAGTATAAGATTGTGAAAGTACGTAATTAGAAAGACTACACACCCAACTGTCGTGTAAGCTACGTCGTCTCATTTACACTCACAGAAAACCTTGTAGAGCCAGTCCCGTTTATTAGCTAGCTGACAAAACAAACTCCCCTTTCCCATAACTGCATCTGTCAATACGCACGGTCTTCTTACTTTTTTTTTTATATACAACTCACTCGTTTACATTATATCACGGCTAAAAGTTATGTATAACTAAGAGTGTGGCTGATTTGAGTGACAGCTAGCTGCTAGCTGTCTAGCTAGCTTTCAGCAAACAGCCTCAACTCCACCCAGGCTCCACTTCCTTGCCACCACAATGAGTTTCAAAATGGATTTTGTGAAACCCATGGGGGACATCACAGAGAGTACCATTATGTTTTTTTTATGGTCTATGAGTCTATGTCTCAATCTAATAGTTGCGGAGACATTTCACTCAAAACCACAAATGTCAACCCCATGGTGATGCTGAAAGAAAAGTCAGGGGGTCATCAGAGTCAGGAAGCTCCATCTGATGGGGACCAGGAATTTCTGTGCAGAATTAGTTCACAGTCCATTTAACAGATGTCAGATCAACAGACGCACTGACTCTGGAGCCATATCACTAGCATAGCCAAACATACAACAGCTATAACGGCAATGTACCTACACCTAAAGACTTGCAGTTGGTAAATCACAGTCTATGTCCTTATTGTCTGTGATTTCTTGGCACTTCGTTCAACTTTCAAACACAGCCTTGCTTGTGGTTGTCATCATCTAAATCATTCCTGGTATCTCACTGATTGGTCCAACAATATATTGTCAAAGCTATCAGACCTAGTTATACATTTGCTTCAACTCCTAATAGGTTGTGACTTTCTGCTTCTCCATCATCAGCACCATACACATGCCAGAGGGTGCGCTCTTATGTGATAGCTATTGTGTAAATCTTTGATTTGCTGAAACAGTTCCAAGCCTCTCAGGATGTAAGATGTAATTCCAGTGTGCTTACCTCCATCTTTGGAGCAGAGGTTGAGCAGGTTATGGACGGTGTCCATCATCTCCTGCTGCTGTCTCTGCAGGGCCGTGCTGTTTCCCGTGGCCCGGCTCAGCTGGGCTTCGAGTTCTCTGATCACCCCGCTCTGACTCCCCACCAGGGTCTGGAGACTCCCCTTTTCCTGCTTCAGCGTCTCCAGCTCTTCACGGTGTCGCACCTCCATTTCCAACATCTTCTGCTCCAGGAGGCTGAGGAACAGGAGAAAAGGTCAGGAAGAGTTTGTTATGGAGGATGGAGAAGTTGTTAATGATTGTCATTCCCTCAAGGCATCCAAAACTGCTGGACTGTGTTTTGTTTTCACAGATTAAATGGATTGAATATTGTTTTCCAATTTTCGTTATGATGTTGACCATTGAGTGAGCCTACTGCTTATGTAATGTGTAACTTCTTCACTGAGTAAGGGCTAGCAGAATAAATCTAAATTAATAAATTCCTCCACTTTCTGACATTTTTACGTCCTGCTGTTGGACACTGACGGACACGGCGAGTAATCACAACGTGTTCCCTTCACTTCAAAACTATTTCTCTGTGAGCAATATGGGAACACAAACACGAAAAGCTCCCGTGAGACCGAAATAAAAATAATGATGTCTGTAGGTCTGGTTGCTATGTGTTCCCCGAACAACATATGCTTCATCATGCTCATTGTAAACTCATCTGAGGTAAATGACTAAGCCCTTTCAGTTTAAACATTACCGCCGTACAATCTAATGCCTGGAAGATGATATAAGCTGACATCGAATTTATTAGCTAATCATGTTTCCCTCCAGCTTCGATAAAAGACGTCAAAATTGCTGAAGCTTGTGGAGATTGCCCTCAGAAATCCATCTCCGTAAGCCTCCACAATAACTTGTAAGTCTGAATCACCGGAGACTACGCTTTAAAACGGTGTTCTTTTTTTCTCAAAGTGATTGCATGGAGTCCCAATGGATACTGCAATAAGAGATGTGAACCAAACCCATTTAAAAACTACATCATCAAGACAATCCCAGAGGACCAATCACCGATTCGGAGACATGAAAATGTATCCAAAAGCCACATTTTAATCGCCTGATTTTGCAACAAAAGCTCAGTGGTCCAGCGTGGAAAGCGTATAGCCCCGTGGATTTGAGGCTGATTTACTGAACATCCCAGAAAATACGAGCTTCCTTTTATGCTCTTGTGTACACAACTGGCTCTGGAAAAATGGTCAGTGAGAGATGGTAGCAAGCTTTTTGATTTTGTTTACACAATCCCGCAGAGAACGGCAGGACTTAGAGTGAAAACCGTTTCTGCACGGACAGGATCATCTTTATTTTCTTCAGTCTGGCTTTGTCCAATTTGCCGCAGTATGGATGTTTTCATGAATATGTGTTTTCTTTTGTTTGCTTTAAGTCTTGTCTGTTTACCTGTTCTTGTCATGCAGCTTGCTGATCTCGTTGGTCTGGACCATTAACTCTTTCTCCAACTTGTTAGTGGAAAGGGAATTTTCCAGCAGCTGGATCTCGAGCCTGGATGTCTGATTCAGAACCTGCCGTGATAAGGAACACAGATATACAGCATAAAAACGTAAAAAAGACTATATCATGCCTCTTAAACACCATGTAAGCTGCAGTAATGAAAGCTAATACCATGCACCAAACTCTGCAGAGAAGCCAAAAACTGAGGGCAGTATTTATGGCTTCCGAGACAATGGAGGAAAAAAAAAACACTCCTCATATAAACCATCAACTTTGTTTTCATTTTGTCAAGTGTTCACCCACACATGGTAACACTTAGGAGATATTCATCTCTGCTATGATTATCTTTTTTCTTCTTTGCAAACAGTTATCTTTTTTAGTGCTCTAGCAAAAATGACCCACCGCTAACTTCACAACTTTCCATCACCTCCTCCTCCTCAAACTCCTTCATTTAAACACTAAAAAGGAAGCCGGGCCAAACAACTCAAAGGAGGGGAAAGGCATTTATATAGCATCGGTATTGTCCTTGGCCAGTCCTCTGTAACCTTTCTGAGGCAGTTGAACATGGAACAGTTGGGTTAATGGAGCATAGGATGAATGCTCTCAGTGCATGAGAAAGAGAAAGACATAAAAAAGAGTGGGGCACATTTACATTTTAAGGGTTTGAGAACATTAGCGTGAGTGTGTTTAAAGAGGCGTTACCTGTGTCTCGACGTCAGTTAGCTTGCGTGTCTGTTCCGCCGTCTGAGAAAGAAGGTTGGTGCCCATTTCCAACATAGCTGCCGTGTGGTTGTGGACGGCGCTCTGCTGCAGTTGAGCCATCTCTGTCTTCATGCTCTCTTTGATGTAGTTCTCGATCTGCACCAAGGAAACCATCGCAGAAAAACTGATTAGACATAGAAGTTGAGAGATAGTGAGGCTGCTATTGAGTGATAAGATTTAAAAACAACAAATATCATGCATCCTTTGAAACACAATTTTTCAGTTTGCTTTCAGATTAGTGTTCAAAGCCAAGACATTGTAACTCAGATGCCATATTAGCATGTGATACAACCAAGTGTAAACCTACAGTGACATCACAACCATTTTGAAGTCTTGAGTTTGGCATTACGGCTATTTGCCATCATGGTATTTTGTAGGCAGAAGTGACCGTATTTGGACAACAGGGTGGAGGTGGTTATTAAACTGATTTGATCCGACTCAGAACCCAAAGACAAGCCTTGGTAGCAACTTGTCAATCGCAAAGTAGCCACGCCCTGAGGACTTTTAAACAAGCGATTGAGACCATAAACTTGTGAGGAAACCATTTACTAAGATAATAAATCAAGTGGCAGGTAGGGTCATTTTCTCATAAGCTAAGAAGTCAAATCAGACTTCTTTTGGAAACTGGGTCATTCCCTGCTGGCCATTTGAAAGAGCGCAGGTTTGAGGCACTTCTGCATTGGTTTCACTTTTCAGACCAGAAAGCTCCATATATTATATACAATCAATGGATATTATTGGTTCCACTGGCCTCGTATTGGATTAAACTGATTTACGGCTCTTTGCTGTGATCACAGTATGGTTTAATTGTGTGGAAAGATATTTTATAACTGAAATTAGGCAGCTCTCAACTCTAAGAAACATATCTATAAATAATCTAACAGTCATTGTTTTTGTCCCCAATGGGAAAAGCTGGTTTAATCAAGACATGAGAACTTCAAACTAGTTTTTTGATCAACCATCCTTTGATCACACAATCGAACGGGCACAAACAAACATATTTTTTTTCCATCATTTGAGTTGAACTCAAGTGAAGAATTGGTTTAGCGAATATAGGCACAGCCAGATGTAGGTGGTTAGCTTGGGTTGGAAGAGATGAACAGATATTCACTGAAGCTTGTCTGGAAAGAACTCTTTCATCCTTATCTCCAAGCAATGACATGAGGGAGATTTAGGTTTATGTCGGATACGATTTCTCTTATGCACTAACTGTGGACCATCTGTGCATTGTGCTTTGATTCTTGATTTTATTTTCCTCACAGTTAAAAATTAATGCAGTAGTTCCCCCCCCCCTTTCCTTTCCTTTTGCTGAGGCTGAGGTAGATAGGTTGAGCCAGCGCTTCTAAGTCTTGCTTACTTTCTTTTACTTTCTTTTTTGAGTACAATCTTTCTAATATTAGATTAGATTATTAGATAAAGAGAGGCTTATCTGTGTATGGTTAGAGCCATGCTTTTGTTGTACAAATAAATCCAACTTGATTGGATTTTAAGTGTCCACTTGTTCGTCTGGTTGCTCTCAAGTCTGAACACATGCTGAGATGATTCAATAATCGGCCGGTGGGGAGATTCTCATCCACTCCATCTTTAAAAGATTTCGTCCGAGTTTAGCTTTGGCTCCTCAGTGGTCTGTAACAGCCATGTTTCAGGGACGCGTCAGCCAAGACAAATCACTGTCAAACGACACAACATCTCCAGTGTTGGTGTCCTTAGCAACAGTTCCCATCCTGTGGTGTAGCTGAGGGCAGAATTGAGTACTCACACTTGAAGGAGAGGAAAGAGGAAGACAAAGTACCTTCAACTAGCCATAACACTTACTTGTCATTAATGCTTATTTGGGTTAAATTTACACAAGTCATTAAAGACTTGGTAAGATCTCCCATATTTCAGGGCCAAACCTCGACAATTGCATGTTGTTGTATGCGCACAATTTACATTTGATCTAACGATTAGATCAGTGAATGAATCGGTTGACCAAATCAAACCACACAAAGAAGGTTAAACACTATACAAAGTGAATATATATTGGTTTTGGACCCGTGCTCGTGACCGTTAAGTTTCTAAAACTAACAGAAGAATCAATCTATCTGCATGTTGACGCAATACAATCTTGAAAACATCTATACTGTAGATATTCCTACTTGCAGGAAAAGAACGGTCATTTTTCTGTTTTTATAAAAAAAAAAAAATTGATGAATTGCAACATTTCAATCAATCTCAGGCCAATAGATAATGAAACAGTCAGAGCAGAGATGGATCACTTTGCTCCTCAACAGAAACAGCCAGTTCTCGGCCATATGCACAGGTCTGCCAAGACGAATTAGCTTTTGAATGTAATATCCTTTCTTGGCAACGATATTAAAGTGAAATGTAACATTTTTTCGGGCTGGATTTCAGGCATAATACAGCTTCCCCTAACTGTGAACTACATAAGGCTGATATAAGTGTCACTTTCCACATAACCTCCAATGGTCTGGCCCGAGGAATTGGAAAGAAAACAGTGAGTCTGGAATCCACGGAGCTCCAGTAATGATGGATTACTCTGCCTGATAATGAACCATAGCAGATGACGGTGTTTGGAAATGGTTTTCAGTCAATATAGAAATGTAAAATCTCTGATCTCTGCAGATGGTGCAGAATGTTTTTACTTTGAAAACTTCCATTTTAACCTCACTGTCTCATACATCTCACAACACCACGGGACAGCGATAGGCTGCACAGTGCAAGTCACCTTGAGAGAAAAGGTATCGAGGGGGACAGATGGCCGATAGAAACTTAAGCCCAGCGATCACTTCATGGTTTGTCTCGTAGGGAATGTAGCTGACTCATGGCTGGATCAAGTGGGGGTCATAAATGGAAAGTACCAAGGAGAAACAAGATTACACAAACACGCCCAATCATGTAAAATCACCACTCGGAACGCCGTAAAATAGGTCCATGTGGGTGTTGGGTTATTTAGATGGTTTTCTAACCTCGACTCCAGAGATACGCTCCGCTGTTCCAGTCGGCGACTACTAATCGTAGCTATTGTCAGCAGTGAAAGCAAATACTTGCTTTTACTGCCAGAACTGAAATGCAAATTTGCATCAGTTGGGATTGAGATGGTGAAATAAATATGAGTGCATGATGAGCTTGCAAAGGTTGTGCGGCTATATTTTCTACTGAGATGTGAGGTTCTCACGCCAGCGACTGATTTTCTCCATTGAATCTTAACCATTTTTAGTTGACCTTAACCTGGAACCAGTTTATTTCATTTCGTGGTGCGGTTTTATGCATTTTCATCAAGAGATAGAGTCAAAGAGCCAATGAAATGACAGAAGCAAGTGGTAATTTTGCCTGATACTCGTAAATTCTTGTCACGGCTGGGATTTTGAGACTGAAAACAGGTTCCAGACCAGTTACCTTGGCTTATAAGGCTTTGTGGTTTGGTACACTTTTACATGGAGACTACCAACTCAGGGTTGAAAAGAAAAAAAAAAGACTCTCTTTAAAGAGTAAGTCCACCAATTGTATATAGTAAAGTGTGTTTACAGGTCTTGGGGAGTACAACTTCATTTGTGGGAAAAAACAGTAGTTCAATGCCTACAGAGGAAGCTGCATGTAATCGGATAAATTGCCACCTGGCTGCTCTGTGCTGCCTGGCTGCTCTGTGCTGCTAGCTGCATGGCTAACTAAGCTAACTAGCTAATGGCAGCTAGAGATAGCAGCAGTTAGCAGTAATTCTGGTGCCCCCCATTCTGCCCCCTTCTGGTTTTTGAGTATGAATGCACAAGGTGGCAAATTCTTACATACTGCACCTTTAAAAACAAATGATCAAAATCTTTTTCCTTTTCAAAACCTGGCGCCTACGTTTCCGACAATGCAACTAAAACACTAAGTGACACAAATTCATCAAATTACATGCAGCTTTAGGCTTTATACTACTGTTTATGTATGCAGTAATACTCCCATCTGTTAATCTGTTACCCTTTGGCTATACAGGCGGATGCAGCTATTTAAGTATGGGGAATATCTTTAGATTAGAACAATATGCAGAAAACTCAAAACAGACAGAAAGGGGTCACATTATCTTGAAAATGCTTCAAAGCAGGACCCTGAACTTAACACTGATGCCATAAGTGAAAACTATGATATGGTGCTGAATACCTATGGTAACAATAGCACAAGTGGAGAGGAGTCGTAAAGTCTGTAGTGTCCATTATACAGTAATATTTACCTACAGTTTGCTAACATTAGCCACCATAAGCCCCCTGTCATACCAGACCAAATATGGCTGCAGCTGCAAAACCCTCGAGTGTATTGAAGCGAGGAACGGTTTTATTGCTTCTAAATTCAACTTTTCACTTGTTAAAGAAAGAACGTTTCTCAAGTTATAGTCTGACCTTAAAACTTCAAGTTGAAAACTTTCTCAACTACCCGCTGAGTGAACATCTCACACCTTAAAAAAGGAACAGGAAACGAGATGAAACTCCAATTCCGTCAAAATAAAGATAAATCCGTTTTAAGATACATTCCAGAGGGTGCAATAACACCGGGCTGCTTTTAAAACGACTAAATCTAGACTCTGGTTTCACAAAATCACTGTTTGCAAAGTGAGAGTCACATAAACACACGTTTATGTTTCCCTAAGTGCTACTTTACACCGAGGCATAAAGGTTTTAAGGTGGTGTGTTTGGCACAGTCTGGCTTCGTGAGTTCCCGAGGACCGCCTGCCTGTGTCTTTACTAATGATGCTGCCATTAGTACCTTAACTGCACCCTCACAATGCAGCATGTACAGACGGGTCCGTTTAGACATTTTATGAGGTACAATTGGCTATTATTCACTCAAGCTACTTTAGGCTGTCTAGAACGTAAGAGACGAGCAGGAGAACATAAAGCAGGATGCCGATATAAAGAGCAAAGGAGCTCTTCATCATGGAGAGGGACAAGTGTTTAGGTTACTGAATCAACTGAGCAGCATGTGCACATTGTCATGGAAGGGATCGCTGGCAAAAAGCTACAAAATCCATCAGATGACATCCCCAACACGCATATTCTGTACATTATCAAGGCAGAGCTGCTAAATTGACATCCTGTTAAGAGCCAAGAACAGGATAATCCCTCAAGATGATACTCCCTGCTATCATCGTTACACATTATTGCGAATGTTTACCACTTTTCTGACATTCCCCATTTAGCCGTTCCAAAAGGGGGTCTTGATCTTTTTTTCTAAACAGCAGCAGGGGTGGTGCTGAGAGACACTGTGAGAGTTAGAAAAACCTGAGTCTGGACTGTATAAAACACTTAAAGCTCAAGCTCTGTCACATCTCGGCTTATCTCTGGCTCTGTGTGTGTGTTGGGGAGGTGATGGTGATGGTGTTACTGGGACGGTCTGGCTTCTGGGATGCATCCCTTACGCTCGGGCCTGGATCCATTTCAGACCACTTTAATGGACAAGAGCATCGGGGGGCTGTTACCCACCGCCACCCACCCCCAAAAAGCAGCCCCTCCAGGTTGGGACGAACGCCAGCGCATACACTTACGCCTTCTTATCGCCCACCGACAATGAAGGGTGAAGTTGACACACCTCTTTTAAACCTGGGCCTCTATTTCACTCCAGCAGGGCTTTAGGAGGTGTTGCCTTGACTCACTGCCCTGTCACTCGTCAGCATTGTGTAACAAAGATATGGGAACCCTGTGAATGTATTTTAGAAAGCTGTCTTACTCAGTCACTGGCTTGCTTGTTTTTAATCCACCTTGAAACAGCTCTAAGGCTCTCTGTCTTACACTCTGTCAAGATTAGGTGAGTAACAACTCCTTTCTTAGACCTCTTTGACCTTCGTGCCGGTGGCCAACATCCAGGCTTTTACTCAATTGCTGCCACATTTTTTCTCCTCTCATAGGATGTCGTGAGAGAGAGTGTTCATCAGACAGATGAAAATCCAAACAGATGTCCCCCATGTTTTAGTGGACAAAATAGCTGCTGAGGCTTGACAATGAATTGTGGGTTTGATCAACTGACCATTCCCCAAATAATTCTCCAAACAGAAAGTTTCTAATCACAGTTTGGCAATCGTACACAACCAGACATACTGAGAAATGTTTCGATTTTCGCAATAAGTGGTGTAACACAGGACAGCATCTCCTCGATTTTGGCCTTTCCGAAACCACATGTGCAAAAGCGGAAAAAGGAATGGATTTAACATGTGTTCATCTGGTTTAAAGTATGCCCCAATTATTAGCATAAACCGCTTACTGCCTACAGTAAGCAACTTTACTTGCAAGGCCAGAGTGTCATTAACTAACTGTGTGACATTAGTTTATTAATGTCACGCAGTCCCTTTTAGGCACATCTTGCCATTTTGCAGCCATCTTGGCAACACCCCTCGATGGTTATTCTGGGACAACAAGACCAGGCTCCTATCCAAATGAATGGGGAGAGAGCCATAACTTCACATGGTTTCACAACAGCTCATCCCACCAGTTTTAGAGTTTGATGTCTAATGTGAGATGTGTTATAATACTGTGCATTAGCATGATATCCCTCTTATCCATGCTTATTAGAAGTTCATCCGCATCTGCACCAAATCGGTTGCAACTGTCGGGAATCTCAACTGTGTGCACACGTCAGCACTGAATAGTATTTCCCCACTGTGTGGAAACCGGCTCTGCGTGCTTTCAGCATTTAAGCTTTTAAACGTTAGCAGTTTTCCCTCCAGGCTTTTATATTGCAATAATAAAGTGAGACATATATTGTGTGAAAATAGAAAGTATGCAAGCTAAGCAGCCAAGCAGACAATGAAATAAGAGGCTGATCTTACATTTTACCTCGTCATTGCGATACAAGATGAGATAAGCTTTAGCTAGTGTTTTAGCATGACTGGTGCATATTTTCAGACCTTTTTATCTCAAGATTCTTGATTTTAAAATCAGTTTGATTCAGTTCAGTTTTAAGAAATAATAATCAATGTTTGCCAGTAAGAAAAGACAAGCCATCTTTATTTTTTTTTTACTCCTGTCTGAAATCAAGGATCCAACACTTGTCACTGTTAAAAAAAAAAAAAAGAAACAATTTAAATATAGGGTAGAACCAGGGGTCTGTAGTGAGGTGGGTGGTCCAGGCCTGGCCTCATCTCTTTTGCTCTCTCTTAATGCTGTTGAAGCAGGACGTTCCTGACTGCTATCTAAAAAAGAAACCAGCTGCTGCCAGTACACAGCACTCTAAGACTCTTTTTTCCTCTCTTCTTTTTTCCCCTTTTGTCTTTCTGTCAAGATGCTATTGTGTTGACGTCCATCGCGTTTCAGCTGTGCATTTCCAGAGAAATAATGAGCCCTGTGTACACAACCCGAAAGCAAACCAACTGTTCCTCCGTATAAATCATGGGGTAAATCATTGCGCTCACTTGGAGGTGCCCAAAATCGTTTGGCAGGTTCAGAGGCACACCATTTTCCACGCTTCAAAGGTTTTCTGTCACAACGGCTTGTCAACAGGGCAGGCTATAAAAGAATGTAAGAATATTTAGCCAATATTTGAGTAAGGGTTAGGGTTGATTTGTTGATTTTCTCTATGCAAAAACAAATCAGACCATCTAACCTAATGGCAAATGGTATAAGCCAAATTGATTTTCCATGGTTTTTTTTTTTTTTTTTGTCAAATGTGTGATCTGCAATTGGCCATGTAAATCATTAATCAGTGTTGAGAGTTAAAATAAACATATAAACGCCTAATTTACTTTAAGTTACAACACTCGAAAACCACAATGAAATAACAAGGCTTGGTTTCAAGAAAGTCGGAGTAAAATCTGAAGAACATTGTGATAAATCATGATTCTGAAACACAAATTGGCAGAAATGTGGCTCCACTTGAGTCAAATTTGAGATTTAAATGTTTATCGAGATGAGGTCAACGACCCACAAATGTAAAAGCCCTTAAAAGCCCTGAGAAATGAAAACAGACTAGATGTACTGTTTCTGTTTTTAGTTTCCTTTGGGAAAATAAATGACTATTTGAAAACATTCATCTGCTTTTACTGTTACAATCATCACTTTTTCCCTCTGACAAATTTCACATTTGCTGTCCGTTTAGCTTTCTCTTTTATAAAGACTAATGTACCATCACTGTCTGAAGTCACATTACTTGAACGTAGCTTTTTAAATCAAGAACTCTGACAGTGTTGCGTCTACAAGACATACCTTCGGTGATTAACTATGAGCCTCGGACCGAGATGAATCAGAGGAGGTCATCTGTACGTCTGTAAAATGCAAGATAAAAGCCAATTCATCTCAAAAGTCAAATGAGGTACACAAATCAGGTCCTGACATCGTGTTATGAGAAGGATGAACTTTCTCTTAGCATCAAAAATAGTCGGAAACTCTGGGAACTTGAATTCTGAAGCAGTGTGCAGTGTGAGCACATCCAACAGAAATGTTTGCTCTTCTTATATTGATATTGGTACGGTGGTGCGGACACTTGCTTGTTTTTATGATCAAAATTCTCTCCGGAAATGAAATTCTCAGAGTTGGTCTTGACTTCTGACCAGAGTCCAGGAGCAGCAAATATACCTCAGGTCACTGATTGCATTTTTGAACATAACACTATATTCAACTCATTTTAAATGTTATAATGTTCCCATCTTCATTGAACTATTCAGTTCCATTAATAGTAATTGACTCATTGTCACTGTTACTCCTTCAGCGGTTTCTTCATACAAATTCAAGCCGGCGATGCAGTTTAGCTCCCAGCCTATAGTATATTGTGAAGCCTTCATTCTCATCCCACTACTATTACTCATCATACTCCCTCATGTGTGACTTCAAATAAATTAAAGCCCGCAATTCAGTTTAGCTTCAGCTTTTCAAATAACCTTAAAATATTCCACATCTTTCATACAGGATTGACAGTATTCCCATTTTAAAAGCCAGCAATTCAGTTTAGCTTCAGCTTTTCCGATAACCTGAAAATATTATATATTTCTTTCATACATGATTTGTATTATCCCACTTTTTAGAGCCAGCAAGGCAGTTTAGCATCAACCTTTAAACAGCCAGCATTCACAACTGTAGTTTCAGAAATGACCTGAAATGTAATGAAAGTGATGAAAATGGTTTTAAAAAAGCATACAAAGAAGCATGAAAATATATTGTACAGGGTGTTAGCCACAGCAAACCTCCAACCTCCCCAGGTCCTGTTGTCCCAGATGGACAGAATCAACTCTGTTAGCAGGCTTCTTATTTTTAGACTTCATAAGCTGTCTATAAGCCGTTAGCTTAGCAGCTAACAGTGAGCCTGGGTGCTGTCAGCAGAATCAATTGAGATATAACCTCAGCTCTTGTTGATAACTGCTTACCATCTTCATTTGTCATTGAAAATGAAAAACCTACAGCAGTCATCAGTCACTATAATCCCAATTTGAATGTAATGATTAGATTAATGAAAAAATAATTCAGGTCATTCCAAAAATATACTCTGAAGTTGACTTATCAGTTAGAATATCAGTAAGTAGCACAGTTAGTTAGTTCCTCATTATTCTCATTTCTTAAGCTTAATCAAAACACAAAAAGTTATATGTCCATTATGTCTAATAACAAGTCTTGTAACGCCTCACTGGATGTACAGCTTTCATCATATTGCTTCTTGCCTCCCTTGAAGGGAGCAGAAACCCCCTAGAGAAGTAACAGTCATGCTGTATATTTCTTTCATGTTTGACTAATACCTCAAACAGATCACAATTTTTCTCATTTCTCAATGAAAATAAATACATTGCATGCATTGCAACATAAGCACGCATGTATATTTTCAAAAATCCTCCAGTTACAATCCTGCTCTCTAATGTCAAAATGGGCCCAAAATTACCCCAATTAATTATGCGTATCTGGCCGTATGGGAGAGGAAGTACTTGCATTCACCCAAGACATGGGAATGCGTAACGAAAACCAAACAACCAAACAAACTCGGACCTGCTCATTCATCCAGAGGTCTTGTAGTGCCAGCAGAGGGGCAGTCTGTACTTATTGTGACGCAAGTTGTCCAACATGGGAATCTATCCTCGGGGAACGATGGCTTTTTTGTGTCAGCGCTACAGGCCACAGGTCAGTCTGGCCCTTTTTTAATGAAACACAGGGATACTTCAAAACCAGCATCCCACGGAGGAGGCATTTTACATCCAAATATTTGAGATAGCATTCCGGGTGTACCCTCTAAACATCACAGCGGGGGATTCCTCTGCCAAAAAGCTGTAGAAGTCGATGCGAGAGGACATGTGTTGTTTTAAGGCCAACCATGACAGAAACACTAGTACGCACACTGCTGTATGTTAAACCTCCTAGCCGGGCAACACTTCAGGGGAAAAAATGGCTCCAGTGTTCCAGTTTATGTGCCAGCTCTACTATCTATCAAGCCGGTTGTCTCTTCTAATCAAAATGAATGGGAATTTAATGACAGGGGCTGTTTCCTTCAACGTCACATTCGTGTTTATCTTTCATCCTAACATCCCATTAAGCGAGGACTGCAGAGTTTATAAACCGTGGCTGCAGTCGTCCAGGGTTACAATCACCACACGGCTTTACATTTTTTCTCACTTTCTCTTTCTGCGGCTCTTTATATCTCTCTATCTCCCCTATGTTTCGCTCCCTCCCTTCTTTTTTTTATAGTCTCTGCTTTTGCTTTGCTTTGCTTCTATCACCAAAGACGGACTGACGCTATCTCACCGGGTCCAGATTAGATTACTTACGAGTCTCTTTCCACTCTTCCCCCGTTGCTTTTGCTAGTGCTGAACACACCCTTGGCTATATATCATATCACAGGCTGCGTGAGGCGCTTTTAAGTACGGTGATACATTAAGGCAGTATAGCGTGTGTGTGTGTGTGTGTGTGTGTTTCCCCTGAGTGATGCCGAACCGACACACAATCTAAACAAAAGAGATGAGCAGGAAGACGGGGTGCAGTAGCCCGACTAACATCTCCACATGGAGCGGCTTCGGTCTGACCTGTGGTTCACCACGGCTGTTTGAGAGGAGTGAAAATAGATGCTGGTTTTAATGATAATGTGCGGCTCACGGCCACTTCTGTATCACTGCCTACAGCAACATTAGAAACATTTGCTGCTGCCTGACCTCCAGCTTATGATGGATGAAAGTGCAGATAACGCGCCTGTTTTCTGTGTCTTTATTGTCTGTTGCTCTCTCTAGAAAAGCTGCAGGATAAATGAGTTTGTGAGTCATTTGTCTAAAAATATTTGAAACAAACATGGCCATCTGACAGTACAATTTGTTCGGCTTTCATTTTTTTGGATAAAGATGCTAAATAAGAGGGAAGAAAAGAGATGGAAGATTTGGAAATGCGTGGATGACACACTGTCCTTTCATGTGCTCAGGTTTCTGTTTAGTTTTGCATTTCTAGGAATGAAGTGTGCAAGATGTACGTATAAACACAGTCGCGACAACGGATGGTTTAAATGATCAAAACCAGCGCAATTAAACTGGGATCATTATGTTCAGACAACAAAGCAAAACATCCTTGCGCATCACACAGGAATTCCCACAGACCTTACAACATCGGCCGGGCTCAGGAAGAATCAAAGCCACCGAACACAAACAGTCTTACAAACTCGTCCTGTAGTCCCATTTGCCTCAGGAGGTAGAATTGGTTTCCATGTTTTGTACTTTAATACACATCAGCTTTGGTTGGAAAAATGTTATTTACTTTCCAATTTCAGTATCAGGATCAGTTTGGTGGAGCTTTGGATGTCCAGAGTTTGAGGACCATGTTGGCTACATGGACCTTGGAGTGAGATTGTGAGCTTAATGAAAACCTAGCAAACTACGACTGTTCAAGGTCACGCGATAAAGATCATCTGAGCCAGGTTCAGACAAAGATTTAGAGATGATGTTCGGGTTTGGGTATATATATGTTCTGAACAGGGCTTTAACTGAGGTTGGCTTCCGAGTCTGGTTCTGACGAAGATAAAAGAACCAGGACTCTGTCGAGTTAGGACAGAAAAATGTAGCCTGAAAGCTCCAGAACCATCAAAAAATGGACTTTGAGGTTAGATTGTTTTGTCAACTGTTCAACAGTTCATCGGTATACGCTTCTCTTCAAGCAAAAAAAAATTGTGTAGGTACACTCGCTGTTGACTTAAGGACATAAATCAAGACAGGAAGTCACCCGGACATTTTTCAGAAATTCTTTGGTTTGACATAACTGTTACTAATGTGTCTTGTGCTATTCTAAACATCATGCATCACTATGATGTACGAATCTTCGTTCATAATAAGAGCGCTGTTTGACAGTCACTGAGAAAATGTCACAGTCTCTCCTCTGTCTGGGCCTCACCTCATGACTGTATCCGGTCCAGAGAACTAACATCACGTTTGATCCTTTACAGGCCATCAGTTAAGCTGAGGGTCATTTCATCCAAACACAGACTCACATGTACGTCAAACACTGTCATGCACTTACACACATGCAGAAACAGACATTAGTGTGACACAGATTCGTAACACACACTCAGACCTCTGGAGGATTAGCCTCCCCATCTCAGAACTGCTGCAAACATGCCAATTTAAATAAACATCAAGAACCATTTGTATTTTTGTTTTAAACCCAGACCAAAAAGCACATCCATCTATTCAATCACTGACAGATTTATAAGCGGGTTCCTGTTGGGTCACCGCACAACAGCAGCAGTTTAGGACTAGTCTGGTCGGCTACTGCGATACACTTTGCGGAAATACAAAGACTATTCTTGTGATGGTAAAAGAACTTTTGTCTGCAACATTCCTGCATCCACTCTGTCTAAAAGCACATTTCATGACACCATTTGAGGTCAACCAGCCTCATCACACATAATTGTTTGCTGCAGTCGTGTTTAACTGGTTTTGTGCAGCATGCCCCTGCAGAGGCTGAACAACCACGAATGCCAAACCCGACAATCAGCACATACTGCCATAAAAGGTTTTACCTTGCAACTAAATGGTAAAACATCAAATTAAACGTTGAAGTGTTAAACACAAACAGAAAAGTAAGTTATGTGGCTCAAAATTTGTGATCAACTCGTCTGATAGACTGGATCAGCACCGGGAACAATTCTGATGTTGAAGCTGCCCTCAAAGGATTATCACCCGACTCCAAGTCGCCATCAGTTCTGAGTAGTATTCTGGCCTAATATATTTTTGAAGTAATTTAACAAGTCAGTTCCAACAAATGCTGAAAATTGGTTTTGCCGTGTATCACTGTGCATTCACAAGGTCTTTTGTGATGCAGCCACCATGTTCACCATATTCAGACATGTTCACATCCTGCAAATAGTGGCTTTAAAATCCACACTAAAAACATTATTAGCGAGTCTCACATCTCGCGCCAAGATAAGAAGTGATTTGTTCCAGCATTGTGTTATTTTACTCGTTGAAAAAATGGTCAGAATCCAGTTTTTATACAATAAGGTGTACTGATTTTGAAACAAAACAAAACAAATACATCACCAGCGTTTGTGTATCAAAATCAGGAACATCAGGAAAATGTGGGATTGCTGCATCTGAATCTCCATCAAAGCGTGAAACACACAAAACACAGCAGGTGTTTTCCATCAGCTAATCACCTGCACTGACATCACTGACTGGGGTCTCACCTAAAGCGCAACGAGCTGGAAAGACAGAAGAAAATAAATGTGTTGAAAGGTCAAAAATGTGATAGCTTTATGAGGGCTTTCGACTTGCACTGCACTATGTTTTGTGGGTGTTATTTTCAAACGGTGGGGGATACGTCTGCAGCCTGTGTGCCAACTCCAGCCCTGGTATTGTGTGGAATGTGAGAAGCCTGGCTCCGGTCCCGGACAGGGAAAACACAGCTCTGGACAGGGTTAGGAGTCTGTTTTCAAAACAGATTTTAGGGTGTGTGTATAACCGTGTGCATGCGCCACAATATCTTTTTTTTTTTTTTTATACATATATTTGTGAACATGTGCGTGCGTGTGTGCACAGGCTGGTGTCACACCAATCACAGCACTTAACCGATAAGCCGAGACCCGACACGCTCGATTGTCCAAACCACCCACAGAAAACAGAGACGGGGTATAATCAGCCTGCCGTTCTGCAGTTCCAGACTGTCTCCCATCAAGACGTGTGTGTCTCAAATCGCAAGTTAATAAATCACATGATAATCACCCACACCAGGACAGAAAAAGATTAAATAAATAGTGAGGTAATTCCCATATGTGACATGGAGGTTTAAGAGTTAGTGGCTCCTATCGCACCACCTCAAGAACAACAACAAGTCCAATCATTAGTCATTTGACGATCTATTCGGCACAATACTCTTTTTTTTACCTTTACCTGCTTCCTGTCATCAGTTTTCCACAACTCTGACTGATTCTACAGCTCTTTTCTTATATCCACGCTGTGCTCTTTTAATTTTTTAGCGCCATTTATGTTTAAAATTGGTCCTCCTGTTGTAAAAAATGTTAAATGCACAATTCTGCAGCTAGGGTCATAGCTTCGGGTCAGGTGCAGAGCCGGACCTTCTGGAGGTATAAACACCTGGAGTCACATCAGATTCTGCTATGATCCAGAGCTGTTTACGGACGGGAGGAGAGCTCAGAAATGACTATTTCGAATTGAAAAGTGGATTTATCTTCACTCCTGTTTATCAACCTGACTGCAGCAGTGATCCGCGAAGGTGACCTCCGTTCTCGGGGTGTTTACTGTAATGTTGACTTCTGACTGGAGCTGAAGGGGAAATGTACGTCATGAGTGCTGAAGTACTCGAGAGTTGACCTGAATTTGTGTTGCTTGCGGCTAATGTATAGTAAAGAAGCTAATCTGGCTGTTTCGGGCTAATAAACACTGAATAAACAAACCATAGCTGATATAAAACAATCTGATGTGACTCAGGCACAAATGTTCAAGTCAAAAGTTGACATTTTTCTGCACTCTCCAGCCCTCAAACATCTCTTTCAACCATCTGATTGTGATTCTTTTTGTTTCTTCAATCCGAAACCATAGCAACACTCAGTCCACCGGGCTCAGCTCCAAGAAAGGTGAAACGGCTCCGTCCCCTGGAACCTCTGGAAGGCTCCCCAGCGTTGACAGACAAAGACATCCTCTCAAAAAGCAACATCTGTCGGAGAGCGTCAAAGAGACGCTGCGGGGAGAGACGGCCCCAGAGGCAGCATGTGGGGAGGCTTCAGGAATGTTTCTCCCCTTTTTGCAGACTTTACAATATTAGCTTTGGGATTCATAATTGTCACATACAAGGGGATCAAACAAGTAAACTTCGAAAATTGGATGAACTTAAAATAAGGGAAGTAGCGAGTATTACAACTTGCAGTGCATTCTGATTTTTCATTCTCCTGCACCCTGCCAGAACCAGCAATACGAGACATGCATGTTTTCCCAGCGCTATCTTTTCTTGGAAGTTAAGCAGCTATAAAAAACCTGACTGACACGTTATTGTAAATTCACACTGTGTGGAAGTCCTGCGGTATCCAGCTCGAATTCTCCAACACGGGTGTTTTTCAATGCCATTTCAGTTCCCCCGACCTTCATCAAACCTTGATTTACAAGCCCTTAACCTAAATGAACCTGAGGCCTGCAGCATAATGAATAGCAGCAGATACGGGTGAGTAATATTGTCATCCGTTCTGTTTATCAAGAGTCATTATAAAACAAAAATACAACAAAGATAACAGAGGGTTCTGCGACCGAAACAAGTTCAAACACAGTTGTGATTTGCAGCGGGCTGTGATAACACCACATTACTTCCCCGCTAACTGCGCCCTCAGATTGACTACAGTGTCTAATGTTTCGCTCTATCTAAGCCATTACTATCTCATATTTGGCTCATAATCACTCAACCTTAGCAGTGGCAGAGATACAGCCACGAACCTTGTGCTTTTGGCAAGTCATCTGACCATAACTTACACTCTCAGTACTAATGACTTCCACTTGGCTGCCCAAAATAATATTATTTATACTCTTTCCTTTGAAAAAAAGGGCTTTTGCTCTTGTTTCAGCCATTTTAGAATAACATACCCAAATGCCACAGCTGAATAAAATATCTAAATATCATTTCCAGAGCTGAGTAACACACTGCAGAGCACTCACATCCATAATATGTTAAAGCTGCTATATAATCAGTTAACTATGAAGTTAATCACAACTCTACTGATAGTTTTAGCATCTTTCAGCTGATTGTTTTGGTTTTACCACATGCAGAAATTGTAATGTACATTAGAATCAGGTATCACGTAGGATTATATGTAATTCACATGTGAAAATGTGAATTTCTTATGTGGAAATTTACATCACTCCTGTCCTTACGTACAGGAGTGATTTTCATAGGCCGATAACACGCCCCCCTCTCCCCGGAGATATCCGAGAGGGGGGCGTTCATCCCCGAGGTGAAGGTCGGAGTGTCCAGCGATGAGCTAGCAGTGTTTCGCAATGTCGTCGCTCAGAGCTAGGACTGCTTCAGTAACGAGGGTCAGTACAAAGCTGGCTTTGCCTCGACACTGACCCTCATAAAAGGATCAATCCCAACCATACGGGACCCAGCAACTGCACCCGAGCCACAGGTAAGTGTCGCCACGTTTTGATAGTATTTACAGTTGTTAGCTTGAAATTGGCTACCTAGTTAGCTCCGCTTCGGTCCGCTATAAAACGGCGTTTGAAGCGAGTTTAATGTTAATAATATTACGAGGGAGCTTGGTTTTCACAGTGAAAAGTCTGGAAACATGTGCAGACTGGAGACAGAGACTATGCGGACAGTGTCCAAGAGTTTGGAGACTGTGTTGGAGACAAACACAGCTTTCGCTAGCTGTTTTTAGACGTTACCTGTTGCAGGTCAGTGGGGGATGGGAGCCGGGTGGTTGTGTTGGGGAGTCCTGCTGCAGCCGCAGAGTCTGTATTTTTCTGGGTCCGACTCTGGGTCAAACTGGTGTGGTTGAACGACAGCACCTCAGCGAGCCATAGCGATACATCCACCGTGAACATTAGCGCATGCTACCGCTAGCGTCAGCGGCATCCTCTCTCTGAGAGGGGCGCGTAGCAGGCAAGGCACGCGCTGACAGACGGAGCTCATTAGCATTAAAGGTGCAGGCACAGAAACAGCTGCTCTCAGTAGAGCTCACCTGAGCCACTTACAGACAGCTGATATTCAGAACCATGGATGGGTTTATGGGACCTTTTTAACAATCAATCAAATGACCACAACATGAAAGTGGTGGCATGTAATCCACATGGAAAACGAGCTAGTAACTAATAAATGTATGTTATTCACATGTGAAAATGTAAATCTCCCATATGGGAGTTTTTATTTCATGAAGAAAGCTTGTGGAAATGTCCAGTTCACACGTGACCTTACTTTATTTTCACATATTACATTTTTAGTTCACGTGTGAAAATAGGCATTAACATGTAAAAATGTGGAATTTACATGTGAAGAAGCAATTTTCACATGATTTAATAATTATGATCAATTATGATAATTCAGATCCATAAATATAAATGTATTTAATTCACATGTGACAATGTAAATTCAAATGGGTACATTTTCATTTATATGTGAAAAAAGACAACGTTACATTTGACATTATTTTATTTTCACATTTTGTGAAATGTGAAATTTTCATTTACATCCAAAAACAGACAATCTCAAATGTTAAAATCATTGTTCACATGTGCAAATAGCTAATCATATGTGAAAATGTGGAATTCATGCGTAAAGAAGAACATTACACATGATTTCAGATTTGAATCTCTTGAATTTGAGTCACATATGAATGTATTTAATTCACATGTGGCTTTATTTTTACCTTCACACGTTAAAATTTGACTTCACATGTATAAAGGCGGACTTCTCATATGACATTTCCGTAAGGGATATCAATGTTTAAAGCTTTTTTGGCCGCCTTCAAACGGCCAAAAAATCAATTAATCCAGGTTTCAACGGATCACTTCCCTACCTGAGTGACACACTGCAGAGCACCCACATTCACAAAACCTCTGGTGCCCAAATGAAGAAAAATTAGCGCCATTACGCGGATTGAATATACTCGAGGGGGAATGGAAACACAAACCTATCAGTGGAAGCTCTCAATTTATTTCACAGATGCATCAGCGGGTGCCAAGCTACGCGTTAGCTACAATGTTTTCAGAAGGAATATCATAAATCGCGTTTAGCCAAATGTATAACCTTGTAATTAAAACAAAATAAATCCCCTCCAAAGTACCCACCAGAGAGTGATTCACTGAAATGACTGATGGAAAAGGAGCGACATGCTTGCTTTATAGCTGTAGTTAGGTAAACTAGACAGATTCAAGAAACACACTTAAATTACCAATAAATTTCCTTCTTCATTTATTGAGCTTTAAAGATAAATATGTGTACAATACATACATGTCTGCGCAATATCAAAACTTCAAGCAGGTTTGGGGTGACTGGCTGCACTGAAATATGATTTCTGGAAAAAAAGGGGGTCTCAAAACAAAGTGGCTTGCCATATTGAGCGTGACAAAACTACTTAATGCCCCTTTTCCTGAAAATCAGGAACATTAACTATGTTAGTCTCCATTTTCACATCCATGTGGAATTACTGTGGCATGGCTGTAATGTTTTCCCCTATTCCCATGACACGCTAAGCAGAGAGCTCTGTTTCCCTTTCGCTCTCTGTCAGAGCGCAAGTGCACCCAGGACAACTTTTCTGGAAGCTGTTATTGTAGTGTCCTTCAGCAATTTCCATGGTTTCCTTTTTATAAGTTTGGGGGTCAGGAAGGAAGCGCTTTTTATTCCTCTGAGCATTTCATAGCCTCTCTGCATCGTCCGATTGTTAGTCTTGGCCCGCATTATCAGTGAAAATAAACTCTCATAGAGGCAGTCACCCCTAAAATAGATAGGTTTCTCCTTGGATCCCCAGACATGCTGTGTGGCCCTCTGATAGCATTAAGTAGAGAAACATATTCACCCTTTCCCCGATGAACTCCCAGTATGGAAGGGAAACAAGCTTCTGCCCACATGTCCCCATATCCTTTTAAACCACTGTTTGTGCAGCACAGTCATGTTCGTCTAGAGGCAGAATGATGGGAATTTCACAGGGATAAAACACCGCTGATAGACTCCCCCCCCCCTCCCTTTGTTCAACAGCTTAGTTTGGCACAGGGCGCCCTTCTCAAGAAACACAGCTTTTAACCACTTTCTACTGTCTCCACCAGGAGGGAAAGGAGAAGATCTATTACCTTCACTCCCGAGAACAGAGCCAAATTTGGCTCGCTGAGCTTCTCTCTGTGCCAAATTTTCATTGTCCTTGAAATAGTGGGGATGTAGAAAGGATGTTCTCAGAACGTGCAGTGAGCGTTTCATCTGCTTTCTACTCGATGCAACCTTTTCTTCATCTTAAATGACCCATCCTTTCTTATATTTCCAACAAGAGACTGATCCTCATTGACTCTCAGCTCTCTCAAAGCCCAGCAGCTACAGTAACTGGCAAATGGAAACAAAGACATGTTGCAGTACTCTGATCATCAGTCCACTTTCTGTCAGCCAGAGGAGCTTTGTATTAAAACTCAGTTGTTGCTTGGTACTGCCCGAAATGTGTCAAAAACTGGTAAGTACCGAAAGCCGATATCTCAGGCTTGTATTTCTTAAATTGTCTTAACATTTCCGGCAATTTCACCAATTTTAGACGGTGATTTATCTTTCGTCTCGAGACACTTCAGAAAACCTATTTATTCCTTGAAGTGAGGTGCTGAAACTGATATCAATAACTAAATCTCAGGTATGGCATCAGTACAAGTAATTCAAGATTCTATGCAGTGCCTGTGTTGTTAGACATGTTGGGAAATTGACTTATTTGCTCTGTTGTTAAGAGGTAGATGAGAAAATTGACAGCACTCTCAAGGCTTGGAGCTAAATATTAAGCAATAGCGAGGAGACAGTTAGCTTGAGAGAGGGGGAAACGGCTAGCCTGTCTCTGAGGTAACACATAACTCACAAATGAACACTTTATATATTATTTATTTTGTCCATACAATAACGAGAGTCTCAACTAGTAAACATCATAGCAACAACAAGGAAGTTAAGCTAGAAGTCTCTTTCCTTCAGCCTCATATTTAACAGACACCTGGTTCCTGGCTCAGACAGATCCTATCTATCCTCGAGATGCAACTGTCCTGGTTGTTCCAAAGTTTTAAAAGACCAAAGTTTAGAGTCGTGTTGTCAAGACGTCTCCTAGACTTTGGAACAACCGGCCTGAAGGCACCTTTTAAAGTGGGCGCTAATAGCCATCTTTCAAGTTTATTGCTTACCACACTGTGTGAGATGGGTCTAATAGGGCAATCTGCAATCTGTGTCAGACTGTACAATATCCAATTTGAGATGCGCCACATGGCGCAACGAATGCCTCCTGAATGGTAGTGCGGTGATTTATACAGAAACAACAATCTGCTCCAATCTTGAGAAAACGTTGAACAACAATAAGACTGGCATTTCTGTAACCTGACTGGTACCCCCATGATCTTTTCTGGTCTGTTGCTAAGATGGTCAACATGACATCCAGATTTTGATTTTGAAATCCAGAGGTAAATGTTGTTAGCGTTAGCATAAGACCAGTTAATTCACATAATTTCATGTTCTATTCTGACTGATTGGTCGGTAAACACGGGTTGCAGCAGCAGTCACATCATGGATTTTTAGACCTAAAATTCTGACCGTCTGAATTGTGGCGCAACCGGTTTTTGGTCCTTGAGGCTGTCTCAGAGTACAATCTAATAACCTGCTAATTCATTTCTCCAACCTTCAACTACTTTTGTCTGGGGCAGCCAAAAGTCACACAGCATGGACTGATCATTTTTCTGCAGCTTGTTGTCTTGCTTTAAATCTTATTCTTGCAAAACACCAACTAAGTACCGATAAGGAAAATGCTCCCTATCGAAAGGTTAATTATTGATTTATATGTGACGTAGCTTGCCTTCTGCTGCATTTTCTCCCTGAGATCAGAGCCATGCTCATCTGAGGCTCCTCGCCTTGCAGGCAGGCCAGGGATGTAATCCTTGGACAAACACGAGCCACCTTTGACTGGTCAGGAATGTTATCAGGGTCCATATACTCTACCCTGGGTTGAGGAAGGAAAGATCTCAGTCTTAAAATGCTTCCCCAACAGCTGTTTGCTGCATCACTCTCTCCGTCTACCCCCCACACTGGACTGAGCGCCCAGGCACGGGGGTTACTATCTGGAATGGCCTCCTCCGTCCGCCTCTTTCATCAAGGCTGGCTGGAGCAACATCAGGGCGAGCTCTTGCTTAGACAAGCAGTAAAAACGCTGGCGTGATTAAGATAGATAGACTAGCCAGGACACTTAATCTTCTGTCCAATGAAAAATGTTAACTGCATCCTGATGTTCCCCCCCATGCAGCGCAATTAGGCTGAATTACCACTGTGTGTTTAAGTGTCCCCTCTGAAACGCCGACTCCAATTCCTTTCTTGTGCTAATCTTTCGCTATTTACATGTGTTTTTCTGTAGTTTAATATGCGTTTCAATGGCATGCATCCATTGACTTTAACTTAATTCTTTTCATTACACATTTCAAATATAATCCAATAACCTTTATGCAATAAAATGTTCTCAATATTAGATTTTGTGGTCCTGCAAAAACTCCAAATTGTCACAAGAGAAGCCTGATAGTATCAGTGGTGATGGCAGACGTTTTCACTGGCTCCCCTTTTTTTAACATCTGAGGAGAAAGTCGCTGTAGAGGTCTCATTAGTCAAACCTTCAGTCTACCAACGCTGCCGTTCTGTTTTCATAGTATCACTTGTACTATCACAGACGGATGAGGTCCACTGAGCAAAGATAAAGCCGGTGTTATTTCACCCCTGGCCTTTCTTGACACATGGATCGCTTTTGGGAGTCGTACGGAAACACACACAGGGTTTTTTCAGACTGGACTGGAGTCTGACTCAGATGGTGGATTGGTGTGGAAGGTCATCAGAAAAAAGATGTAGTATATTTCTTTAAAGGTCCCATTTGTAAGAATTCCCAACTCGTCAAATACTGACGCTTTGGGAATGTGGGTCCCGTGGGCCGCCATCACAAAGTTTCAGTATTTGACGAGTTGGGAATGAGGAACTGGACCTTTTTAAGGAGATGAAGGTGTATTGGTGTTAGGGGTGTGCAATCTGACCATTTAAGATTATGATTGATCTTGAAGGCATCCACGATCTACTTTATAGGAGAAATCGCAGAGATTGTCGTATTTAGCAAATCTGCGCTATGTGAACAAACCAATGCAGTGATGTAGTCAAATAGACGACTATGCTTAGGGGCCCTTAATTGGGTGATGTATAGAGCCTTTTAGTCCCTGTGTCAGGATTACGTCAAGGAAAAAACTGGAGGGTTCACCTCAGGGCAGTAACAGACCCCAAAATGTCAGCTTGTTGTGTTGTTGGGCGAAAAAATCGTAATGGCTCCAAAATGAAATACGGCTGACACTTCATTTACGAGATGTAGCTTAGCTACTTACCCAGCCATGCAATTGCAGTTCTCCGTCGAGATGTAGCTGTTCGTTCTATTCACAATAACCTGAGCCAAACTAAAAGCCAGGCTAGGCAGAACTTTGGTTTGAAAATCGGGAAAAAGATTGCAATTTAGATCCAAGATCGCAGTTAAGATTAAATACATTTTGATATTATTTTTTTGGCCTGATTGCCCTCTGAGGTGAAGAGGTTTTGCAGGTTTTTGGGGCTATCTTGCTCTTCTTAACCTTTACATCCACCATAAACAGTAAATTCCTCCTCTAATCTGAGATAAAGTCAGTCATTTATATCATAAGTTGATATAATATTTCAGGCACATTTGTATCTGCTCTGTGTTTTTAGTGAAAGTTGTGGGTGAAGTCGCCTGCAACACTTCACCTCCCTAATTACAAACTCAGTCATCGTCTCGCTGTAACACACTGTGACCAACACCATGTTAATTGATGAAGAATGACCATTTCCTCCAACCCGAGGAGTGAAAAGTTTACTTTCTGAGAGTAAATGAAAAGCAGGCACAAAGCAGAGTAACCCAGACAGTTTTTTTTGGGAGGGGGACATGTTGACTGCTAATGAACAGACTCGGGGTATATTGATGAAGTAATCCATCAAATCCATCAGGTGTTATCTGTGCACGAATTTGATTTGTGCTGCGCGTTTTGCAGACGACAAACTATTAGCTTCGTGCAATTAATCACAGGTTCGAGCTGCTAATCTTATTTGAGAAGGATAATATTGTGGAAAGTCGAGGAGCTGGAGAGCCGGTCGTGCCGAATTTGGAGGTTTGTTTATTTGATTCATGTATTCATTTCGGCGAGATAGTCTCGCTCTCTTTGGAGACACAAAGTCTCAAAGCTTAGAAAAGCAGAGTGCCTGCCAAGCTGTATCAGCTGTATCAGAGATGGCCTCAGAATTTGCAACTCATTAACATTACATTGGAACCATATTTGTGCATATTAAACACTTCAGTGGCTCTATAAATAAATTGTAATGTGGATTGTTTAAATAAGTGGTATGCGTATCAAATCAGCTCATTAACAATGATGATTGTAGGAAAATCAATTTCAGATTTTTGTTTTTATGCAAGTTTGAGTTTTCAAGTTCTACTCGCACGTCCTTGACTTGAATAAATAAATAAAGGCAGCATTCTCTTTCTCTGTCTTTTCCTCCTCCGAGTGTCTCCGGGGACTCTCTCTGACTTCCTGCCATTAAAGAGACAGCCCACTGGAGAACAGGGGGTGACTGACATATAACTACCTCTGCTCTATGACCGACGCGCCGCGCAACTCAACCGGACATCTGTGGAATTTACTCAAAGGGTCGTTTACCAGGAAGAAGCCAAGAGAAAGTGGGAAAGACGGAGACCCAACAGTCCATGATGTCCGCGGAGGGCAGCTGTGTCACATCCAGAACAAAAAGTTCAATTCTGATAACATACGCAGTTACATAACAGCACAGCAGAGGTATTATAAATTGTGTTGCTTATTCTTGCTTTTTGTCAGTTTATAGAGAAGATACCGCTCTGTAATCCTTCCAGTTCTTCTGTGTGCATGCTTTCCATGTTGTCCCTGACATTGCTGACATCTCGTTGAGAAACTGGTCGCACAGCGAAAAACAAATCCTCCACATCTAAAGCACATAAACCCTCCTTCTGACAAACACTTTGCCAAACAACGTGTCGGCCAGGAGAAAACAGCAAACACATCCCAGATTTAGTCTGAGAGCCTCATCCAGAAACCAAAACAAGTTATCTTGAGAAGCCGCAAACAGACACTCTGTGGAGACCACACACCCGACGGAAACACAAATATCTCAACAAATATGGCACAAGAGCGCGACCGCTTCAGAAGACGTCCGCTCTTGTGCGGGGTTGTGAAACATGCGAGACACAACATTTCAAACATGGATCTGATTTTAACAAACTCAACTGCATTCCCACTTTTAGCAGCCAAATAAACAGCCGATACTTCTGCAGGATCAATCCGATTCCTTACCTTCTGTAGCCACTGGGTATAATTCTCCATAATGTGCTCGAGCTGCTGGATCTTCTGGCTGGGAAACTCTGGCTCAGGTGGCGGAGCGTCCCTCTGGAGAGAGTTGGCGTTCTGCTGCGTGCTACCGGCTTTCGCCTCCCTGCAGGAGCCCCCTCTGGCTCCATCTCCCTCAGGTAGGATGAACGTGTAGGTGCACTGGCCATGTTGGATCTTATGAAAGCGTCTGTTGCTGTAATTAGTATTGCCACTACTTCCGCCACTGCCGCTGCCGCTGCTACTGCTGCTGCTGCTGCTTCCGCCGCCACCTGTGCTGCTGGTGCTGCTGCTATCCGTCCCTCTCCTCTGCTCCCCTCCTCCGCAGCTCACAATCACCAGAAGTGCTGCCAGAGAGAGCAAGTGGTGGTCGAAGTTGCACCACAGCATCATATCAACCTGGGGTAAAAGTTACAGGTGGGGTAAGTTCTTGGAGATGCTCCTTCTACGTTTGGTTGGATGTTCCCTTTAAAGCTGGATCAGACTACGGTGCAGGACACCGTCAGCCTGGAACATGCGCCATCCATCCTCACATTGGACCTCCAGCATCGAAAGCAACTGCTGCTCTGAGCACTCACACATGCTACGTTTTCCAAAGCCCCTTTAAGTTTTGGTCCTGGCAGCGAAAGTTGCACACATCTCCTGCCGAGTGACAAGTCGATTATAAGTCTTGGTGTTCCTCCAGTGAGTCAGAGCCAGAGGCGGACTGTGCGCTTGCATTGATCAGTCTGTTGCATTTAAAATAGGTGCCGGGTGAGCTGGGATCATGTCGTCAGACCTCCCCTGGTCTCTCTGCCTTCCCTTCCTCCTCTGCTCTCTGACTTAACGACCGGAGAGAGTGAGAGAGAGAGACGCTCACTCTGAAGAACAGTTCCAAGCTTCCAGCACACTCTGCGCCTGCCCCTCGCAGAGCCTGCACAAGAATGTGTGCACGGACAAGTGTGTGTATGTGTGTGTGTGTGTGTGTGTGTGTGTGTGTGTGTGTGAGCCTGGCAGAAAAGGGACCCCAGCACAGAGGATGTGCTTAGACTGTGAGGATCAGTTTACAGGCGCTCTGTCTGCAGACTCATGCGGTTGACCTGCCTTTTTGCCTGTGTGTTGACACAAAAGACTTTCTAATCTATCTGCCCCTCAGACACTACTCCACTCCCTTCTATACTGTATAATGACAGGTGCTATTTTACAAGTAGGCACGAGGGAGGTGTGTTTTCTAGAGGTGTTTTATAGTCTTATTCTCAGCTTTTTATCTGTCCCACGACAAGGAAAAACTATCCTCCTTGCAAGTGAGATCTTTATAGAGGCAATCTTTTTGTGTCCATCCTGCTTTTGGTGAAGGTGGAGGTGTAATATATCATATCAACACCAGTTTTGGACATGATCTTATAGCTGTTAAATGATCATGTATTAATTAGTAGCCTCTCTATGCCAGAGTATCTCATTCCCACGCTGGATTCATATGGTACTTGAGTCACAGGAAATGATGCATGTACATGCTGAACAAAATTAGGAAGACCAGAGTTGGTGCGTGCGCATTGCACCAAATTAGGCTGCATTTATTTTGAGTGGGTCCACTTAAAGCGACAGCATTTCAACTGAGGGATCAATAGCAGCGGACTTTGAGACGACCATTGCCCATGGCATCTTTTGACCATCCAACCTGACCAGCCAGACTGCCCCAGGGAGGGGAAGAGGGAGATCCAGGATGGAAGTCATGCTAGACCAGCTTGGATTTAAGGCTGCTCCTGGCTAATCACTGGTTGCAAGAAAATGAAATGGACAGCCTGGGGCAATGGCAAATCAGAAACTGTTGTGACTACATCTTTACAGAGATAGGAGGACTCTGTGTTTACATCATCGATGCTTGGTGCTCAAATACAATCAAAGCGGATGTGTTTCAAAGATGTTGAATTTTTCTGGATGCGCCGTCCATATTATCATCACCATCTTGTTGCTGCTGTTTATATTCACCCTGACGCATATTCAGAAGAAGAATGCACCACATCCTTATGTATATATGTCAATAAATATCTGTCTATATGTTCCGTTTGTAGCATCCCCAACTGAGAGACTCTAGTGACATCACTTGAGGCAATTTATCAGATTTCACATAGCTCCCTCTGAGCCACAAAAGGCTTTATCCAACTTCTTGAGACTTTGACGTAAAAATTCACTGTAAGATTTGAAATCAATTTGAGCGTGTGACGCTGCACAGACTGCAAAAGGTTCTGTCGGTAAGATTTATTGTCCATCTTTCATCCATCCACTATATCTCCATTACATGCAGATGTCTCTATCTTCGTGTATTTTATATACAGTACGTCTCTATCAAACACACCCTCTGCTGTTATGTTTTCAAGAAAACAAAAGTGAAATCCAAGAATGAGCGGGGTGAGAAGGAATGTGTCCTCTTCATTAGGCCAGACGGAGGAGCAGAGTGAGGAAACCCAGCGCTGAAAGGCTCTGGGTCAAAAGTCACGTCCTTGTTATGGACAGTCCATTTTAAAATCTCTGATTCGGGGAGACACAGCTGTCCGAAATTCTGGCCAGACTTCAACATTCCTCTTAAGTCCAAAAACATTCAGAGCTGTGCGACGGTGCATGTGCTCGAGAGTGCATGTCATTGCCTCTATGTGTATGTTGTATATGGGAGATGTTAGTCGTGCACACGTATTTCGTGTCTCCATCTGCCTGCTCGTGCTTTCATGTTATTCTGTATGTGTCTGCGCGATCCTGCATGTGTGTGTTTGATAGAGGGTGTGTATTCAGCGATAGCAGGGGGCTACAGAGAGTTGGGCCCTCTGTGTGGGAGCAGAGGGGCGGTGTGAACGACTTGCATGGAGGAGACCCGAGATAACAAACCCCTTGAATAACCCAGACTGGCCAAGACACAAAGCATGTGCAAATATCTCTTGGAGTGCTTGTCTTTGGTTGACGTACTATACTGGTGTCCTAAAAATCCGGGCGCCAGTGACTGTGTCCAAGGGAAACTAAGTGGGAGATAATCGGCACCTCTGGGCAACCTTGACTGTGCAAAATTAAAGCTACACATCACTTCTGTGAACAGAAAACACACTGATGTATTAGAGAAATCAGGAGGGTAGATGTTTCATCTAATCCGCTGTGAACGATAAATGGACCTGTTTGCTAAACCCTCTCCCCAAAGCAGCAATTATTCCATCACAGTTAGGTACAGTAGGCGGTTAAAGCTTAGGATTTCTTCACATCAGACTTTCCAAAACCAAAAGTCTTAGGGTGAATTAAAAAACTTTATTTCCTCTAAGCTGCTGGTTAGCGTGTCTAGCCAACAAGCCAGCGTCAGTGTTACCTCCAAGGCCAAGCACCATTTTGTTCTTACACTGCTATTTCAGAGTTTGGCACAATGTACCAGATCTGTCCTGCTCTTTATTTAGTTAAGCCTTTCCAAAACCAAAAACACAACAAAGAAAAG